>NC_057805.1:315436383-315762690 GCF_018294505.1 Triticum aestivum
CTCGCCACTGTCGCCCCCCTGCAGCACCGCCTCCCGTGCGCACGCCTGCCGGCGCTCCCGCCTCGCCGGCCACCACCCACCAGCCGCGCCGGCGCCGTCCCTTGCCGCGGCCTCGCCTGCCATCTGACCCACCCGGGTCTACCCCCTTGGGCACGACCCGCAACCGCTACACCCGCGTGCCCGCTAGCCCCTGTGCCACTTACATGTGGGGCCCGGCCCCTAAAAACGAAAATAAAAGGGTTAAAAAAGAATTAAAATTAATTAACTTAATTAACTTAATTAATCATGTTAATTAACCTAATTAACTTATTAACTAATTAAACTGTTAATTAGTGTTAGTCAATGACAACCGGGACCCACGTGCTAGTTTGACCAGTCAAACAGACTGTTGACTGATGACATCCTACTGACACGGTAATGGCTTTTATCTATTTAAATTAATTCTATTATTTCCGAAAATGATTTAAAACTTTGGAAAATCATAGAAAATAATCCGTAGCTCGGATGAAAATACTTTGTACATGAAAGTTGCTCAGAACGACGAGACGAATCTGAATACGTAGCCCGTTCGTCTGCCACACGTCCCTAGCATAGCGAATCTGCAACCTTCCCCCTTCATTTCATCTGTCCAAAAATGCCAAACTTCGGGAAAGCTTTCCCGGATGTTTTCCCCCTTCGCCAGTATCACGTGACACCACGTTAGGACATGCCTAGTGCTGCTTATTGTCATGTCATGCATCTGTGTGCCTTATATTTACTGTTTCTTCCCCCTCTTCTCTCCAGTAGACCCCGAGACCGCTGCTGATGCCCCTGTGATCGACTACATCATCGACGACCCTTCTTCCCTTTCAGCGGAGCTTCCAGGCAAGCCCCCCTTTGATCATCCCGATATCGCCCATTCCTTTCTCTCATGCTTGCATTAGATTTTGCTACTATTATTGATTGCTCCTATTCTGATGCATAGTCTGCTTTTGTAACTTGCTTATTGTTACCTACCTGCTTTATCCTAAACTGCTTAGTATAGGTTGGTTAGAGATCCATCAGTGACCCCCACCTTGTCCTTGTTGCCCCTGCTTCATCATCGATGACTCGATCAACGTGATCGACGACCAGAGCCCAACACCTCACATCACATCACGCCCCTTTTGTTGCTCGACTCTGCAGAGCTACTATCGAGTGCCGAGGGTGATCCCTCATAGCGCACTCCTGATGATAATTCTGTAGTGTAGCTATTTGGTCGTGGTCATCGAGGGTGATTTCCTCTTTCACCATTCCCGATACGGCTCTGTCATGCAACACCTCAAGTGTGAACCTCGAGGGTGGTCCCTCTTACGTTCACCTTGATGATTACACTGAGTGGAATCCACCGGGGGTGATTCCTCGGGTTTTCCCCTTGATGTCTGGACACACGGTTACCTTGACTTTACTTGAGGCATTGGTGAAAATCGGGTGGGCCCGGAGAGCACCCGCAAGATGGTTACGAGGCACGGCCGGGCCGGCAGGCCGCCCCCGAGTGGGCTGGGCTAGCCCTTGCCGTATTTCCTCGAGACGGGGCGACGGGGTCACATTATCGTGAGTCTCTGCTCGTCTCCGCAAGCTAATAATACACTATGGTTTGGGTATTTGTTCTGAATTGGCCTTTGGCCTTTACGCACTAACCACCATGCGAGAATAGTTATGGGCCTCGATGTCGTGGTATCAGCCAAAGCTTTGTCAGACGTCCAGTTCAGCATTGCGGCACGGCCTGGTCGGCGCCCCAGTGGAGGTGGCCTGTATCGCCCTGCGCGCAACGATCCGGAGTGCAACGGGCGATGGGCCCAGACCCCGGAGTGCTTAGGATGTAGACCGGTGGGGACCTCTCTGCTGAGCCTAGGTCGGGCTGCGACATGTAGATCTTCCGAGGCCGGGCATTGACCCTAGAAAGGTGTGTCCGGCCAGAGTGATTGAGCGTGTTGGAAAACATGGAGCACCCCTGCAGGGAAGATTATCTATTAATAGTCGTGTCCACGGTAACGGACGTTTAGACTTATATCCTGATCTGTTACAACTAGAAATGGATACTTGAGATATGTGGCTCCGGGATTGCTTTCTCGCAGGGAGTCGAGGAAGGATCTCTAGGCATTATTGTTACAACATGCTTGTTAATTAAACTGCTATTCTATACTCTTCTACATGCTGCAAGACGCTTGGAGCTGCTTGAAGATGCTAGTATTCGATAGGCTAGGCCTTCCCCCCTATTCTGGCATTCTGCAGTTCAGTCCACAGATACAGCCCTTCCATTTGATACCAATGCATACTTAGTATAGATCTGATGCTTGCGAGTACTTTGGATGAGTACTCACGGTTGCTTTGCTACCCCTTTTCCCCCTTCCTTCTTCTTTCCGGTTGATGCAACCAGATGGTGGACCCCTGGAGCCAGATGCCACCGCCGACAGATACTACTACGTGGAGGCCGCCGACGACCAGGAGTAGTTAGGAGGTCCCAGACAAGAGGCCTTGCCTCTTCGATCGTTGATGTTTGTGCTAGCCTTCTTAAGGCATCCTTGTTTAACTAATGTCTGTACACAGATATTGTTGCTTCCGCTGACTCTTGTGTATCGAGCTTGTATTCGAGCCCTCGAGGCCCCTGGCTTGTAATATGAAGCTTGTATTATTTTAATTTGTGTCTAGAGTTGTGTTGTGATATCTTCCCGTGAGTCCCTGATCTTGGTTGTACACATTTGCGTGCATGATTAGTGTACGGTCGAATCGGGGGCATCGCAAGTTTACTCAAAACAGAAGGTGAATCAAGTGCAGAGCTAGATGGCAGTTCCTTACCTCCCCTCATAGTTGAGGGATAAATCTTGGTTCTTTCATCTTTCAAGTTCCTCATAGTGATCAACAGATATAAATCCCAAGTAACTCAAAGAATAGAGCTATGCTTCCCGGCAACGACGTCAGAAAATAGTCTTGATAACCCACAAGTATAGGGGATCGCAACAGTTTTCGAGGGTAGAGTATTCAACCCAAATTTATTGATTCGACACAAGGGGAGCCAAAGAATTTTCTCAAGTATTAGCAGTTGAGTTGTCAATTCAACCACACCTAAAAGATTTAATATCTGCAGCAGAGTATTTAGTAGAAAAGTAGTATGGAAGTAACAGTGACGGTGGCAAAAGTAACAGTAGTAGTTTTGTAGCAATCATAACAGTGGCAACGGAAAAGTAACTAAGCAAAGATCAATATGTGAAAAGCTCGTAGGCAATGGATCAGTGATGGATAATCATGTCGAATGCGATTCCTCATGCAACAGTTATAACATAGGGTGACACAGAACTAGCTCCAGTTCATCAATGTAATGTAGGCATGTATTCCGAATATAGTCATACATGCTTATGGAAAAGAATTTGCATGACATGTTTTGTCCTACCCTCCCGTGGCAGCGGGGTCCTATTGGAAACTAAGGGATATTAAGGCCTCCTTTTAATAGAGTACCGGACCAAAGCATTAACACTTAGTGAATACATGAACTCCTCAAACTACGGTCATCACCGGGAGTGGTCCTGATTATTGTCACTTCGGGGTTGTCGGATCATAACACATAGTAGGTGACTATTGACTTGCAAGATAGGATCAAGAACTCACATATATTCATGAAAACATAATAGGTTCAGATCTGGAATCATGGCACTCGGGCCCTAGTGACAAGCATTAAGCATAGCAAAGTCATAGCAACATCAATCTTAGAACATAATGGATACTAGGGATCAAACCCTAACAAAACTAACTCGATTACATGGTAAATCTCATCCAACCCATCACCGTCCGGCAAGCCTGCGATGAGATTACTCACGCACGGCGGTGAGCATCATGAAATTGGTGATGGAGGATGGTTGATGATGATGATGGAGACGGATTCCCCTCTCCGGAGCCCCGAACGGACTCTAGATCGGCCCTCCCGAGAGAGATTAGGGCTTGGCAGTGGCTTCGTATCGTAAAACGCGATGAATCCTTCTCTCTCATTTTTTCTCCCCGAACGTGAATATATGGAGTTGGAGTTGAGGTCGGTGGAGTCCCAGGGGGCCCACGAGGCAGGGGGTGGGCGCGCCCTGCACCCTCGTGGACAGGGTGTGGGCCCCCTGATGCTGATTCTTTCGCCAATATTTTTTATTAATTCCAAAACGTGTCTCCGTGGATTTTTCAGGTCATTCCGAGAACTTTTATTTCTGCACAAAAATAACACCATGGTAGTTCTGCTGAAAACAGCATCAGTCCGGGTTAGTTCCATTCAAATCATGTAAGTTAGAGTCCAAAACAAGGGCAAAAGTGTTTGGAAAAGTAGATATGTTGGAGACGTATCACGTGCTTATGGAAAGAACTTGCATGACATCTTTTGTCCTACCCTCCCGTGGCAGCGGGGTCCAATTGGAAACTAAGGGATATTTTTTTTGACTATATACTGCAAGGCAACAGCCTCACAGTCCTTTATTAATAACTAAAAGAAAGCAGTATAGTTACAATTATACAAATTTACAGAAAAAAGAGAGAAAAGATACTTACAAGCAAAGAGGCTAAGAAAGGTTAGCTATCCAAGACAGTAAACTATCTTTATATTTACACCTAATCCTATGAAACAGAAGAGAAATGTCATGGATAAAGTTCCTTCTCCAAGCTCTAAAAGAAGGTTGCTCATTTCTGAAGATCTTCCCATTCCTTTGTGTCCAAATATTCCAAGTAGCAGTGAAGACAACCTCAGTGAAGAAAGGATGACCGAAATCCCTACTAACTGATTGAGCCATCTCATATGTGGTTTGGTTCGGTTGAACGGACCAAGAAATCCCAAGATAGTTCCAAACCCTTTGGCTAAAATTGCAAGCAAAGAAAAGATGAGCCCGATCCTCATGCTGTGCAAGGTTGCATAGCACACATGTGTCATCCTGGATGATCCAATGACGACGTTGCATCATATCCCTAGTGTTCAAACAATCCATTAATAGAAGCCAGCCAAACACTTTGAACTTGAGTGTGCATGCACACTTCCAAATCCATTTAAAGATGGGGTCAACCACTAGGTGTGAGAAGCAAGAGTCATAGTATATCTTTGACATAAAAACACCAGACTTCGAAGGCCACTTCCAAATGTCTTTGCTCTCACCATCCAGATTGATCAAAGGCAGTAGGGCCTGGAGCTGTGTTAATTCTGAGTAGGCCTCCTGTGACGGAGGCAAATGGAAATGATCCAAAACATCAGGCCGCTCCATAAACTCCTTGACAGTGATTGCATCATCAACTACAAATGAATGTAGCCTCGGGAAACAGTCGTGTAAAAGAACAGCACGATTTCCCAGCTGCCAACGGTCGAGCCAAAAAAGCACCGTGTCGCCTACATGAACTTGTGGAACAGCAAGCTTGCAGAAATTAGGGTATAAACGCATGACATCACGCCACCAAAAGGAGCTACAGTTTTGGGTGCTTTGAGGTGGTGACGATGCATAATAAGTGTCCCAAATTAATGATACCCAAGGCACATCCACTTTATTATAGAACTTGAAGAGATGCTTTAGTAAGAAAGCCTCATTTTGAATGCCCAAGTTAAGAACACCCAAACCGCCGAATTTCTTAGGGCGACAGACTAAATCCCAAGCCGCCAATGATTGATGCGGGTTATCCGTGTTTCCCCTCCACAGACATTGCCTCATGATTCGCTCTAACTGCTGCAAAATGCCCTTGGGAAGAGATAAGGTACACAAGAAGTATATTGGCATGGAGCACAACACTGACTGTAGAAGTTGCAGTCGGCTTCCTTGATTTAGCAGGCATGAAGAAGCAGATAAGCGTCGCTCAACACGATCAACCAGAGGCGGCAGATCATAGATTGTAGGCCTAGAAGTTCCCATTGGCAAGCCTAAATACGTAAATGGCATTGACCCAACACCGCATCCGAGCAAAGAAGCCACCCTAGCACCTTCCGCATCAGTCATGTTTATTGGAATGAGTGAGGACTTACTAAAGTTTACACGTAGTCCTATTGACGCCGCAAATGTGTCAAGCATCTCCTTGAAAGCAATAAGCTGATCATCGATCGCAGGCAGAACAATTAAAGTGTCGTCGGCATATTGTACAATCGGGTAGTCGCTGGAGTTGGTTGGGATTGGCAGTGAGAGGATATTCCTGGAGCACATCTCGTTGACTACAGATTGCAATAAGTCAACTGCAATCACAAAGAGCAACGGTGAGAGAGGATCCCCCTAACGCACGCCCGTTCTGCAAACAAAGTGATTGCCAGGCACTCTGTTGAGAAGCACAGAAGAAGATCCCGTAGACAATATGCTATTGATCCATTCAGTCCACCGGGAGTCAAAACCCTTGCTTTGTAAAATTCTGAGAATAAGTTCATGCTCAATTGTGTCGAAGGCCTTCGTGAAATCCAGCTTAAGAAGGACAATGGATCGCTTCGAAGCTTTGCATTGGTGTATATACTCAAAATAGCAGGACAGGCAATCTTGAATAGAACGACACCGAAGAAAACCATATTGATTGCGGTGGATGCATCTTAGTATCACTTTCTGAAGGCGGTTAGCAAGCAGTTTAGTTAAAAACTTCAAGCACGTGTTGGTCAACGAGATGGGCCTAAAGTCTCCGACAACTTCAGGGCTCAGCTTTTTGGGTATCAGAGTAATTAATGAAGTATTAAGACATTCCATATTGCATCTGCCCTCATAGAACTCCTGCACAAGTTGCATGAAATCCTCCTTTAGGATTGGCCAACATTTCTTTAAGAACAAACCAGAAAAACCATCGGGGCCAGGAGCACGATCCGGTGGCATGTTCTTAATGACAGATTCAACCACCGAATCAGAGAAAGGTTGGGATAAATCCTCAAGGCCATCAACACGCGCAATTAAGGTGTCCAAATCAAAACCCATGTGGATTCCTTTTGCCTTGCCCATTCTCTGATTAAAATCAGACCAAAACATGCCAGCTAGTTGTTGATGATCCGAGACCACATTACCTTCTACATTCTTAATTGAAGAAATTGTGTTTCTCCGAAACCTTTCGGTGGCCATGGCATGGAAAAATTTCGAATTTTCCTCACCAACTTTAATGCTGCGTATAGTACAACATTGCTTCCAATATACAAATTGCCAATGTAAGATATCCTCTAGATGCAATTTCACAACTCGCCTAAAATTAAACTCCGGCCTAGTCAAAGGCCTAATCTCCTCCAGTCCATCAAAGTAAAGAATCACTTTGTTGCAGTCAGAAATGAGTGCCTTAACTGTGGACAGATTGAGGTGCCATTGCTTGAGGGCATATCGAAGAGCCTTGAATTTAGAGGAAATAGTTAAGGCAGCCGAGGATCTGGCCACAGACTTGTTCCAAACTTGGGCAACACAATCGTAAAAGCCAGGCAACTCAATCCAATAATTTTCAAAGCGAAAGACTTTAGCCTTAGGAATAGCAGTAGCAATCGAGACCATGCACGGGACATGATCAGAGGCCTGCGTGCAAGTGGCAGCACTAGCGTGTTGGGATGATCTGAAGTCCATGCAACTGAAGTAAAAAACCAGTCAATATGTTCAAGTAAAGGTTCAGATTGCATATTGGACCAAGTGAATTGCCGTCCCTTATTGGTAGCTCAACAAGACCCAAGTGGCCAATCACTTCATTAAACAGAAAGATATCGCTGACATTACCCCCAGGTAGGTTACGATTTTCCAACGACCGCATAAAATTGAAATCGCCCAAAAGCAGCCAATTATCATCACAATTGATGTCAAGATTGTATAACCATTGCACAAAATCATCGCGGGCAGGACCCTGGCAAGGACCGTAAACTGACACAAGGGTCCAAACTTCAGAAGTATGCTTAGAGCAGAATTCCAGAATAATACCATACTGTCGTGCCTCAATTAATTTACCCTCAAAGAAAGAGGAGTTCCAAATGATGACCATGCCAGCCGAGGCACCCACCGAAGGCACATATGAAAAATTGTCAAAACGTCGTGGACAAAACTTCCTAATAAACCTGTGATCAATATGCATGCACTTCGTTTCTTGGAGACAGACCACAGAGCAACCACTTTCATCAATCTTTTGTTTAACCGCTAATTGTCGTGCTTCAGAATTAAGACCACGCACGTTCCAACATAAAACCTTCCAGTCTTTAAACCCGGACTGATTCATTACAAACCATAATAGAAAGCAACAAAAGTAGATCACGCAATGACCTACACTGACCAACTAAGCATAGCCATGGGAGAGAGAACCCAAAATGAAAATATAAATAAAGATAGATGACGTTTAAAGCGGTACGCCATGGACCATAAAGCTGTCCGATGCAACTAATCATCAGAACTCTTGTTGATGGAGGAGGTAGAAGGATCAGCCTCAAGCTTATCCTTGGAGATCTTCTCAGGAGCAATACGCAGACGTGCCCCGATACGCTGAAGATCAGTAATATGCGTTGGTGGAGGCACTGTCGGGTTCCCCTCCGACTGTGAAGAGCTGGTTCGCCGCCTCTTGAAAGAACGCCGGGTCTTGATCTGCTGGGAGCCTCTGCTTGGGAATCTGTGATAGCCATCACGTAGCGCACTTAGACGTGCACTGCGGCGCACCTCTGTATCTACCAAGATTTTAGCAGATCTTGGTTTCCGGCCATGCTTGGTGGACACCTCAGGGACAACAGAGAACTCAAAGGACTCGGTGACAGGATCAGAGAGATCATCAAAGCAAAGAGCCCTTGCAACTAGTCTCCTAACTGGAGAAGTCTGGCGTGGAAGGTTGTAAGAGGATTCCGGCGGAGGCTGCAGAGAGAAGCTGACATCTGCTCCATTGTAACAAATATCCCATGAGCACTTAGACAGCAGCAGGGACCCAAAATGCAGTCTTGAACACAAACTATGGGATTTCAGCAGAGAAAATAGCCGGCAAGAACTTCTGGAAAGTGCGTTGCCATTGCATAACAGGTGGCAGAACAGGGCCAAATACAGTGAGAACTTGCCCAATATGAAGAGGAGGCTGCATAGGGGCCGCTGGATGCTGCAAGATCGCCATATCATCAACTAGTTGAGCATTAACAGAATTATCCGAAACTTGCAGAATGATATATTCCTACGACTGGTTCGCCTCAACATGATTTTCATCCACAAGCTCATGCTGCTCATGCAGATCATCATGTGGAGCCTCCTGGTTATGTGGTTCATGATCGTGAGCCGGTGGTGGTAATTCATCCCAACCAATTTCAGGAAATTCCGGCATAACCCAGTTATGGTTCTGAAATTGCAGATGCCCAGGGAGTGCGTGAGGGTTGCCATCGAAGGGCATCGGATCCTCATCAGGTGGCAAGATATCAGCAAAGTCTGCGGAGAATATGTATATCGGGGCAGACCAAGAAATGCGCGAACCCCCAAAGTCAGCAAACTCTCGGTAGACCACATCACGCGGCACTAAGGTAGTTGCCGGAAAAGAAACGTACGCCAATGTACGGACAAGCAGAGGATCATCCTGGTGCCAGTGATGGAAACGGCCAAAAGTACTGATTGCATCTGCAATATACTGCGTGCGCCTATAATCCAGGGGTATTCCAACAATCATAACCCATCCCCGACGAAAACCCCGAATAGCTCTGAAATTAATACCCTCATCATGTGGCACAAAGCAAACAAATCTATCATTGTCAAGTTGGAACGGAGGATGATCTACTAGAGCCTGCCTAGCAACCGGACTACGGAAACGCAAGAGTCCAACTCCTTGAATCCAAGGCTGAGCATCAAGAACAGCGCGGCCAAGATTGTTGACAACAAAATCACTGACCATATTTCTGAAGATGGGAACTTCTTCAGGTAGGGGAGCAGACTCGACGATGGCAATGGCGTATTCTTCATGCTGACGATCAGGAGCCACTGCTGGAGAGTAGAAGGTGCGTGGATGACGCCGCGGACCACCGTCGATGATCTCGAAACCCGGCGGGACGAAAGGCGTGGGGTCGAGGGCGAAGGTGGCCATTGCTGGATGCGATGAAGGAGCTGATGGCGGGGTAGGATCCGCGGTGGATAATGGTGAAGCTAAGCTGGGCGGTGGTGGCGAGGTAGGTGGCGGTGGCGTGGTGGGCGGTGGCTCGGCGGGCAATGGCGGAAGCGATGGGGTGGCAGGCGTGATGGGACTGGGCAAAGACCCCAGAGGGTTATGTGAGGAGGAAACCGAGGCGCCGGGCGAGTATATCTCCCCTGACCGACCCAGCGAATCAGGATTGACCCGTGGGACCCACTTGTAAGCCGGAGAAGGTGCAGAGTCAGAGCATCCTTTGGCCATGTGGCCCAATCTAAAGCATCGACGGCAACGGACCTGCTTGGTGCATGAGCTGGTATGATGAGACATAGATAAGCAGTTCTGGCACTTCCAAACATTGAACACAATATCATCAATAGTATCATTAACCTTAGCAGAAACACCAGGAGAGTCCGGTCGGTCAGCATCCATAATTAGTTGAGAATAATTTCCAATCGCAGAAACAGAATTATCCAATATATCCACTGATGGTTGGGGAGTAGATTGGGCCGAAGAAACCGTACATGGGATTGGAGAGCCATGTTGGGCCGGGGATTCCGGTGCAACGCAACCAGATGACACGGTACCAAACGTAACCTGCAAGTCATTGCCTAAACAGATCGGTGTAATTCCGGAGATCACGGCAGTATTCTTGGCAGGGACGTTGATCGTTCCGAAAGAGATGGGTGGCGTCGCCACCGTCCACTGAAGGTTGCTCGCCGGCGGTGATGGCATGATCACCTTCTCAATAGGATTAAGTTCATAGCCGGCCTCAGAAACCGTATCAACACAGAGCTGAGTAGCTGGGTATCTATAACCCTTACAAGCTGGATACTGTTGGAACGTGGCAAAAGAGATTTTCTTCCTTGTCGATGAACCCGATCTAAGAGAGGACTTTGACGGTGGTTTATGCATAGCAATCAAACCCAAAGTAGCACGCTTTTTGGAGGGACTAACCAAAATCCACTCACCGTCACACTCCTTTCTCCAGATCTCTAACTCACGTTTCCAATTTGGACCACCATTCCCCCAAAGATGAAAATAACATTTGAAATGCGGGCATGCAAACGATCTCAACTGGAGAATGCAAAGGCCAACTTGCTTGCAGGAAACAATGAAAGAAAATACCTTGTCCTTGATGAGTTGAACCGACAAATCAATGGCAGATCCCCCAATCGTTGATTCCAAAGCAGCCGCCACAGAATCCTCATCAAGACGGAAATCATACCGGCTAAAGGACACAACCATAATGAAATGGCTCGTGTCATCCGAGGGATGAACAGATCTCCCACAAGAAATGAAAACCTTATCTGCAAAGTTGGAGCCCGCCGAGAAATCCAAATCCAACGTTGATCCACCAGAGGTACCCATAGGAGATGGGTGTAGCCAAAATAGAGAACCGGGACAAAGCATTAACACACAGTAAATACATGAACTCCTCAAACTACGGTCATCACCGGGAGTGGTCCCGACTATTGTCACTCCACGGTTGCCGGATCATAACACGTAGGTGACTATAACTTGCAAGATCGGATTTAGAACATGGATATAATGGTGATAACATAAACGCTTCAGATCTGAAATCATGGCACCCGGACCCAAAGTGACAAGCATTAAGCATGGCAAAGTCATATCAACATCAATCTCAGAACATAGAGGATACTAGGGATCAAGCCCTAACAAAACTAACTAGATTACATGATGAATCTCATCCAACTCCTCACCGACCAGCGAGCCTACGAAGGAATTACTCACTCCCGGTGGGGAGCATCATGGGATTGGCGATGGAGAAGGGTTGGTGATGACGAAGATCAAAGATCCCTCTTCGGAGCCCCAAACGGACTCCAGATCTGGCCTCCCGATGAAGAACAGGAGGTGACGGCGGCTCCGTCTCGTGAAACGCGATAATTCTTTCTCCCTGATTTTTTTCTGAAAAAATAAGATTTTATAGCGTCGGTTTCAGGGTCTGCGGGGCCACCAGGTGGGGACAACCCACCTGGGCGCTCCGGGGGAGAGGGGGCGCCCTGGTGGGTTGTGCCCACCCAGATGCCCCCCTCCGGTGGTTCTTGGCTCCAGAAATTCTCTTTTATTGTATAAAAATCCTCGCAAAGTTTCGTTCCATTCCGAGAACTTTTATTTCTGCACAAAAACAACACCATGGTAGTTCTGCTGAAAAAAGCGTCGGTCCGGGGTTAGTTTCATTCAAATCATGCAAATTAGAGTTCAAAACAAGAAGAAAAACGTTAGGAAAAGTAGATACATTGGAGGCATATCATTACCCTAAAAACATATTGTGTCTATTCATAAAATATAACCTATTTTTCATGGTCGCACCTACATGGCTTTATATAATGGCCGACTCATCTAATTTGACCAACAAACTTCAAACACACCTATCTCTCCTACAATCGTAACTTTCTAGTAATGTAAATAACATCTGCCTTTTACATTTCAGCAGGTACCAAATATAACAGACCAAATTAATACACTCCTTATCCCGCAAAATAATAATAATACACTTCTTATCTTTACCATTGCTCAGCTTGGTTATGGTAGACCCCCACACGCTTTCAACGAGAGCACATGGTATACAACGCCTGGACTTGGAACAATCTGGTGGGCGATCTCTACAAAATTAGTAGTCCACACGACACCTTGATTTCTTTGTATGACATGCATCGCCGGGACATCAAACTCCCAATGTGCTAATCTCTTTGCAAACCCATCCGAACTACCAAAGAAATCATGTACACATATAGGATCGGATGCATGCATTGTCATATGCAGTTCTTTTTCTCATTCCTTATCTTGGTATTCTTCTTCCGGCTAGACAGAGCCTATCTTAGATCTTCTAGTTGCATTTTTATCCGTACTCGCAGCAAAAGCCTTGACTTCTTTACTATCAATACCAAATTGAAGTATTTTTGGCACATAATTATTTTTTACCCGTGTTGCATTAATGAGCGACGACGTCTGAACAACAACAACGCCAGCTGTAGTCGTGGTCATATCAAGCCTATTGATATTTCAGAAAAATTGGCAAATATATATAAATTGGTGGAATTTGGTATAAAGAACCGAGGTGAGACAATTAGGTAAGAAACCTTATTTTGTAACACCAAGGCACGTTGGCTTGGTTGGCTACGAACTTATATGCGGTGTGGGAGGTTGTGAGTTTGAATCTCAAGCGAGTGCAATAATTTTTTCGCTGCTCCCCAATTGATCGAAAAAGGAGATGTGTATTAGGTCCAGTTTGGCCCATGCAAAGGATGGACGAATTTTTTGTTAGAAAACTACACCATGACCCAGGACCTACTGACGAAAGTCACGGCACAGGACAAACCAACATGACTCAATGTAAAAAATCTTAAAATATCAGTACCACCTCAGGTAGTAAAAAAACTAAAACTAATAATATGAATGAACGGATCAAAAAAATCAGAAAAACACACCTTGCTTTATTAGTAGGAATATATATAGATAATAAAGGGACTATTGCTTCTACACATCCATCGTGCCATTTAAAGAAAACCAGTTTTTGATATTAATTAATCCGTAGTCCAACTTAAGTCAGAGAAAACAAAATGCCTTTTGCATTTTAGAGAAAACACCTTGCATTTTATGGTAATTATCCTGTAGTCCACCTTTAAGCCAGGGAAACAAATTGTTTATTGTAGTTTTATAGAAAACCCCTTGCCCTCTCTGATAATTAACCCGCAATACATAGTGACATGAATTAAAAAGAAAGCCCCTGATATTTTTGTAAACCAACCTAAAGTCCATCTAAGACAAATGTTTTTTTAAATATACATATCTTTTAAACCCTAACTCCAACTTTAACATGTTATATATGAAATTTGATTAAAAAATGCGTAGAATCTAAATATTATGTTATTTTACCTGTTAAAATGTTTTAAATCCTACTTAGGGTGCAATCTTAATCAAATAACATGATCCGTCCTTTTTTGTACAGACGTTCATCTGGATTGCAAACGAACACCTCAACAAAACCATATTAAAGATGAAAGAAACCAATAATAACGATGCATTCATGCCTCATCAAAATATTACAGAAAATATCTAAAAAAATCTCGCAAGATATTTTTTCTCATATTGTGCCGAGAGGGAGACACCTTTGGATTAAGCATATTCAAACACATTGCGGTTGTGTGAGCACTGAAGCCACCGTCGGCGATGGTGGGAAGGAGGATAATCGGCAACACAAATGGAATGTCATGTTGAAATAAAGGACGTTAACCTATTGAGGTCTTCAGTCATGATTATTGGGCTAGGGATGTGTGGTATTTTTTTCTCCAGTTGCAACTCACGGCCTCTTTTGCTAGTTATATATATAGAGAGATAATAAACAAAACTGCCTCTTTTTTTACACGCACCGGCGGGAGGAAGAACACAGGTGCAGCCCAGTCTAGCGGCCTGGCCCAAAAACCAATCATCTCCTATCCTCAAATCCCACGGCCACCGGATAACACAGCCACGCCCCCTCCTCTCTGCCCGTTCCTCATTCCCAGCAGAGGCAGAAGAGAATGGCGTCCTTGGTCCAGCACGTCGCGGGGCTCGCGTGCCCACCGCTCTCCGGCGCGTCGCGGCGCCCCGGGGCGCCTATGCGGCCGTCCGCGCTGGTCTGCGGGACGTACGTGCTGAGCAAGGACGAGAAGGAGCGGGAGCGGATGCGCACGCTGTTCGACGAGGCCTCCGAGCGCTGCCGCACTGCGCCCATGGAGGGCATCACCTTCTCCCCCGAGGACCTCGAATCCGCCGTCGAGACCACCGACATCGACACTGACATTGGCTCACTCGTAATCCCCCCCTCTCTTGTTCCTGCTCGCTCGTTTCATGTGGAACAGATAGCAATGGGTGCTCAACTGCATATCGCTAGTAGAAGACTGGGATAGTAGGTCGCGTGTATTGCTTATAATTGCTTATAGATTTTCGTTTAATTAGCTTAGATCGCTCATAAGTTTATTTAGTACTGAAGACGTGTCATATTTCTTACTGCTTGTGGTTTTTTAGATTTTCATTTTGTACTAACTTTGACTGTGCTATGTTTCTCATGTTCCTGTAAAATGTTATTCCCGTAGGTTCGAATAGAATGTTCAAGTGAACTAGAATGGGTTTGCCGTATTAGTTTCCCATTTCCTTATCGTTTTTGTTTTTTGAGGGGCGAGTGGTACTACAATGTAATCTAGAACGACAGCACCATTACTGTTTGTTCAATGCTTTCCGAAGGAAAGTAATAAAGCTATATTCTTAGTTTCTTACATCAAATGGAAATATAATTGAAATTCCTGAGTTGTGGGACTTTGGAGCAACTTAAAATTTGCCAATTCGGTTAATTCTGATCTGACTCAATACTTTCAGAAACTGACTGATCGTTGCATGTTTCTCTAAACTAGGTACCCTCCAGTTAGGTCTGTGATATTGAATTAAGCAGATCCAACTAATTACTAGATTACCTTATTTCGGTGAACAGTAAGCTTTGCATATTGTTGTGTGACACATGCACACGGACACAAAATGCAGATTCATAGCTGCTGGATTTTTTTTTTCTTGAACACGCCTGGAAGCGCGTCTTTGAATTAAAATGATGCTAGATAAGCGCAAACGACCAGTTGAATATGAGCATTGTATCCATCAATGCTGGATTTTCTTTTTACGGGCAAACAGTAGGGGAATTCCCTATGGTATAATTTTCATTAATAGAAAAGAATAAAAGGAGTTTACATATTTACATGGGGGTTGAGATGGCCCCCAACAAAACAGAAGATAAAGAAAGAGGCTAACTAATAAAAAAACAAAATGGAAAGAAATAAAAAGGAAAATAGGTGCTGGATTTGCAGTTCTCCATTACTATTTTTAGTTTGGTGCCAACAATTCTATTATTATCTCCTTTTTTTACATGTGGTACTTCTCTGTTATTTGTGCAACACACTACGTTTTGGGCATGCTGGAGCTGAAAGTATAAGATTTCTTAATTAGCTTGATAAATTTTGTATCACACTGTTCCTGACATCTAAAAAAATATCTTGCATGCTTGTGATGACTACAGATTAAAGGGACAGTATTCATGACCACTTCAAATGGTGCATTTATTGACATCCAATCAAAGGCTACTGCTTTCTTGCCTATAGATGAGGCATGCCTTCTCGATATTGACAATATAGAGGAGGCAGGCATCCGGCCGGGTTTAGTGGAGCAGTTCATGATAATTGATGAGAACCCAAATGATGAAACTTTGATTCTGAGCTTACAATCAATTCAGCAAGACCTTGCTTGGGAAAGATGCAGGCAGCTTCAGGCAGAGGATGTTGTTATCACGGGTAAAGTGAGTAAAATACTTGCAGAAGGACCTATATCCATGCTATAACCATTGTTCCCTAATCGTTGAATAACTTCTCCTGTATAAATTATTATAAACTAAATATTTAGAAAGCATTGCCTCTTCCTGCCCCTTGTTTGTGTTAATTAAATCAGACTTTGCCTTTTTGAATGTCTGCCTGGCAACAGCAGCCATTGTTCTTAAGAAAATGAATGTCAGTTCAGTGGGTCTTTATGGTGTAGATTCACTTTGTATATAACCTCGGTTAATAATCCCAATGTTCATGCTGCTGTTAACTTAGGATGGCTTTCTTATCAAGTAGTTATAATGTGTTCATTGGATTGTAATGATTTTGCTAGTTTGTTCATGTGTGACTGCTAATGAATTTATGAAATTTAGACCAGTCATTTTATGAAAGCATGTCAATGGATAGCTTTTGTCAACAGCTTTCCTGATTTCTGTTGTTGTTTCTGCAAGTTCCGTTATCCTTTGTCCGGCCCACATGTCTGTATGTTGTTACTTTGATATGCACGACTCATGCCCCCTTAGATACTGTGGTACTGTTTTTTGTTTTTTGGGGTGAAATTGCAGCACTGATCTAGTCTAGGCAGCTTTATTCGTGTGCTCAGGTTGCAATGTTGCCCTGCAGGTAATTGGTGGTAACAAAGGAGGTGTGGTGGCTCTTGTGGAGGGCCTTAAGGCATTTGTTCCATTTTCACAAGTGTCATCGGTTGGTTCACAGTCCTATACTCCTATTACAAAACTTTGTTATATCCTATGGTTTTGTTGCTGCATGAGCTGTCTTTCACCAATTTGATCCTGATATACTATGGTTGAGTTTTGGGCTGCTCCATCCTTAGACTAGCTGCTCACTATTTCACTCACTTGACCTTGATCAGAAAACAACTGCTGAAGAGCTGCTTGACAAAGAACTACCTCTGAAGTTTGTGGAGGTCGATGAGGAACAAGGCAGGCTTGTCCTCAGTAATCGCAAGGCAATGGCCGACAGCCAAGCCCAGCTTGGTATTGGCTCAGTTGTTTTGGGAACTGTTGAAAGCCTAAAACCTTATGGTGCCTTTATCGATATCGGTGGAATCAATGGACTTCTGCATGTCAGCCAAATTAGTCATGACCGTGTCGCAGATATCTCGACAGTTCTTCAACCAGGAGATACCCTCAAGGTAATGCCGCCATCTTGTAAATCATGTAAATTTGCTGTTTCTATAGCTAAGGCTGGAGGACTTTCTTTGTTATCAGGTTATGATACTAAGCCATGACCGTGAAAGGGGCCGGGTTAGCCTTTCTACCAAGAAGCTTGAGCCAACGCCTGGTGACATGATTCGTAACCCGAAGCTGGTTTTCGAAAAGGTAAGTAATGCGGGCAATACCTTTTCACCAGAATATGTCGTTACAGACAAACTGACATGCTATGCCCAAATTAGGCTGATGAAATGGCGCAGATATTCAGGCAGAGAATAGCTCAAGCAGAGGCAATGGCTCGTGCCGACATGTTAAGATTCCAGCCAGAGGTACCGCTATAACCATTATGTGACGACTCTGCATCGTCGTGATGCAGTTTACGCAACTTTTTTCATACACTAGAGTAACATATGACTGAAATAATTTGTCTGTCTTCCTGTGTCACCTCTTAACAGAGTGGACTGTCTCTCAGTTCAGAGGGTATCTTAGGTCCATTGTCATCAGACACAGCACAGGAGGAAGGCCTACCTACGGACGAATAGGTGCAATAGCAAGAATGCATCTGATTCCAGAGATGCCCGGTAGTCCATCTTTTTGTGAATGCACGATGAAGACAATACCGTATCATATTCAGATAATTTCCCCTCGTCAACTTGCGCTTGTATCATTGTGTATGAAGTGTAAGGTGCTGAAAAACGGCGGAAAAGAAATTCAAGTTGTACCCCTTTTGTAAAGCCATCAATCCATTTCGTGCAGAAAAGGGTGTGCGTGTACAGTCAGTCACCCCAAAAAGAGCTGGCTTAAGCGCACATTGGCCACAACCCCATTAAAGCATTAACAGCACATTGTCTTCCTACATATTTGTGTCCATAAAAGAGCGTTGCTGCTGCTGCTGCTTCACCAAAAGAGTGCCAGAAAGAAACAAGAGAGAAGCATATCCACTTTTGTAACTTCGGAGGTTGACAAATGAAGATGGATAAACCTCTTTTATGCAGCGAGTTGCGCCTGCCTGGAGCCAAAGGAAGAGTTATTGAAATGGAACTTGAAACCGTCTGCTTGTTTGTGTGTGTCCCCCTTTCCCATTCTGTTCAAACATGTCAAGCTGCCAAACCTCACAGGTGTCACTGATAGCGCCCTCCACTATTTCCCTCCGTTCGGAATTACTTGTCTCGGAAATGGATGTATCTAAAACTAAAATACGTCTAGATACATTCATTTTTGCGATAAGTAATTCCGAACGGAGGGAGTACATGCAAAACATCAAATGCTCTTTTCTTCTCCCTACAGCTAGCTAGCCAAACCTCGCAGATTATGCCGTCAACTCTGCTCCTCAGTAGTTTTCTTCAGAACGCCTTCACATTTCGCCGCTGCTGCGGTTCATATCGATCCAGTTCGAATAACCGGGATCGCGCTGCTCAATCACGCGTGCCGATTGCTGAACCATCTAATTAAGCATCTGTAGGATGACCTGAGGATGGAGCTCCGCTACCAAACTTGGTTCCCTAGTGTCAGTCCCTTTCCCCAGTGTGCATGCATCTTTCTGAAACCCGTGTACCCACTGCAAATTACTAACCCAGTTTTTCAGTAGGATGAGTTAAGTGCTTTCCCCCCGGCATGCATGGTATCTTCAGGTGGACCAACTGTTCATGCACATTGGCCGATCACCCGCCGCCGGTGCGTCGTCGATCGGTCTCCGCCGTGAGTGGGGATTGGAATTTTCACCCTTCGCGTGCAACTTGCAGCACACACACACACACGAGGAAGTCGACGACGACGCAGAACCAACGCAGAAAGCAACCGAGCTCGATCTGTCGTCTCCGCGCAGATCGCAATGGAGCTGCGTCAGGTAAGCCATGCACATCGGCTTGAGAACCGCATGCCATGTCCTCCGTGGCCTCGTCAGGGGTCACTGGCTAATGGCTTGGGCATATTTGGCGTTTTTTTACGTACGGACCACATTGATGCCTTGTTGATAATTAGCATTCAGACAAATGGAGGGTACATTGACCTGCAGCTATCGAGGTGATCCAAGAGGAGGATTAGGTATCATGGCATGATAACACGACACATGCACCATCGATCAGGATCAGATCGCCATGGAGATATATTTGCAATTGCAACACAGTCCACGCAAGGAACCAATCACGTCCACACATGCATGCACTCTCGACTTGTTACTTGCCGTTCCTTCTTTTCCTCCCACATTTCAGCGTGCATGCTCATCTCATGGATCATACGTTGTTCTTCAAAAGGGTGGACGCAGGAGTCAGTCGAGCTGCCGAATTCCACAGCGGAAACCGGCTCACCCGGACAAGTACGTGCTTGGTGAGACTAATGTAAAGGAAAGAGAAGCGAGGATTCTTTTTGGTTGCTGTCACCCTTTTGAACTCGAATGTCAAACAACATACATACGCACTGGTCGATCGGGCGCAGTGCGAGTGCCCATGGATCCGTCGCCGTCGATTGCTTTCTGCCCCCACTAACCGATACAGATCCATACACAGGTAGATATACACATTAACACATACGACGCGCTGCCACATTTTCTCGGCCAGATCGGAGTTGAACACCACGATCGCGGCCGCCGGCGCAGGTCAATTCCTGGCCATATCTTACCGGCCGTATCATTGCTGGCGGTATGCGAGCCACACACCTACGTTACTGTGTACAGGCGGATATATGGACGGACAGGGACATGTAGATAGATAGATTGACGACAACGACGACGACGAAGACTATGTACGTACGTCGTGAGAGCTACTACACATGGAGAGCAGCGGCGGCAAGCAATTTTGCAGGTCCGCAAAGCTACATATCAGCGATGAAGCCGCGTCG
Source organism: Triticum aestivum (assembly GCF_018294505.1). Taxonomy (NCBI): domain Eukaryota; kingdom Viridiplantae; phylum Streptophyta; class Magnoliopsida; order Poales; family Poaceae; genus Triticum; species Triticum aestivum. The sequence goes on from NC_057805.1 coordinate 315,456,785, forward strand.
AGCTCGGGTGAGGAGGTAATCCGTCATTCTTTTCTTTGGTGGCTGCTGTGGTAGTGCTGGAGACAGGTGACAGACGTTTGTGTCAAGCTCGGAGATGTTCTGCTATCTTTTCAGTTTTGTCATGTCGGTCCTTACGTGACTTGTACTTTGTTCTTTATGATATGAATGAGACACGTATTACCATGCAAAAAAGCAATTTTGCAGCTGGTTGCCTCATGCCTAGCCCGACCTTTCTACTCCCTTCATCCCATAATATAAGAGCATTTTTGACACAAACTTTCACTCCTACGGAATCTATTAAGGTAACACCCCCCCACCCCCCTCCTTTTCTTTTTATACTCTTCATATAAGATTTGTTTGGAGTCAAATTTCATACAGTTTGACCAAATTTATATGAAACATATCAAACTCTACAATATTAGAGTAATATAATATGAAAATTAATCTCACAAGGCATTTAATGATATTGATTTTGGTATTGTGAATGTTACTATTTTTCCATTAAACTTCAGCAAATTTTATATGCAGCGTAAAAGTAAAGGATTTCGCTACAAATCGAAGTCAGCATGTTTAGCATGGCAAATCAAACGTCTGAGATGGCAAAGTATGTTGTCGCGAAGATGACAATTTCCTTTAGCAAGCATGGCAAATCCGAGCGCTTGCTAAAGGAAATTGTCATCCCCGCGAACCAACCTATGGTTGGATGGTTAGGAGGGCAGAGGTATTCCCAACCCATCAGGGTTCAAAGCCTGGTGCTCGCATTTATTCTAAATTTATTTCAGGATTTCTGGCGATACATGTTCAGTGGAGTAGACGTTCCCGTCGACTACGAGGCGCCTACGGTCACTTCGTAAAATCTCAAGATGACATGCTGACTCAGTCTCTCGAAGGTGCTCATAGGAGTAGGGTGTGCGTGTGTGCGTTCATAGAGGTGAGTGTATGCGCATATATACGAGTCCTTGCGTCTGTACTGTGTTCAAAGAAGAAGGAAATTGTCATCCTCGCGACAAAACAATTTGCCATAAAAATGTTCGATTTGCCATGATTAAGAAAATTCCGACATCAGATTTTTTATCGTCCCAAAAAGAAAAGGAGGGAGTAGTAAGGTCCCTTGATCTTAGACCTTGTGTATCATGGGTTCTGAGGGGCTATGGGCCCTACTTGTAAGGGTATGTGTCCTGGTTGACAATAACGCACACATATATAGTGGTATCCTCAGAAACCTACATAGACGTAATACACCGGACGGTTTTTCTGGATTTGAGAATATTTTAGAATGGTATTGCCTGTTTTTGTGTGTGTTTCTCTATCAGTTTAATAGTTTTTTTTTGGGTTTTACCTTTTAATTAGTTTTTATGTTTCTTTTTTCTGTTTTTCTTCTATTTCTTATTATCTATTTTCACATCTCATTAATATTTATTGAAATTTATTAACATTTTTAAAAAATCCATGAATATTTCTAAAATTTATGAATATTTTTAAAGTGCATGAATATTTTTAAAGTCTATGAACATTTCAAATTTGTGAATATTTGTTTAAGTTCACACACACTGTTTGGAATCCATGAATGTTTTTCGAATTTACAACCATTTTATAAAAGATCATGTTTTTTTAGATTAGAACATTTTTAAAATCCAGGAATTTTTTAAATTTAGTGAGCACTTTATTATTCAGTGAAGTTTTTCAAATAAGAACGATAGTCGGTTTTTTCTAACCTAGTGGTGGACTTAGCGAAAAAAATAAAGTTAAGTGTGTGAGCGTAGCGAGCAAGAGCTTCATTGGTCAATCCATGTGAGCGTTATAGCAATAATTCCATGGTTTTAGCAAGGAATAGGAGCTCACAAGGGGCTCACACAACCACCACCAGCTAACATCGAGGCTAAATAATGTAAAGAAAACACAACCATGCATTGAACAAATCCACTCTCTTCTCAGCAGAAATGCATCTCGAACAACAGCCGAATACGATATAAGAACGAAAAAAAGACCACTATGACAAAATTAAAACCCAAATTGACGCATATAAAATCAAAATGAAAAAAACTGACTGCTATAACTTGCGAGAGAAAAAAGAATTTGTCCCACGAGTGATTAATGGCACGTCGAAGTGCGCATAAGCCTCTAGTTAAGATTTGGAGCCCGAGGCTGTGGGGTCGTTATGGGCCGCCTCTAAGGGGAGTATCACTGGTTGAGAGTAACACCCACCTATACAGCCTTATTGGCCGGCCCTTTTTCCGGTTCTGAGAAGGTTCTAGAAGTTTTTGCCTGTTTTTTTTTTGTGTCTTTTCTCTACCGATTTTGATATTTGTTTTTTTTTCCTTTTTTTCATCTTTTCATTTTAATTTTATTTTTCCATTAATTCATGAACATTTTTTTAGAATACACATTTTCTCCAATTCATGAACAGTTTTAATGTTCACAAACATTTTAACATTTTAAATTCATTTGTTTAAATCCATGAACATTGTTTTATTTAACAAACATTTTACAATAAGAAAGATAGAGGTTTTTTTTCTTTCTAAGAAGCGACTAGAAAAAAGAGCGAAGTGAGCAAGCGGAGCAGGGAGCCGAGCTGAACGAGCGGGGGCTTCATCGGTTGGCCCATATGATCATTATGGCGGCAATTCCATGATTTCTGCGTGAAACAGGAGATCCCAAGGTACGTATACAACCATCATCGACTGGCACCAATATCGAAACATGTAAAAACACCAAATTCACACACCGAATAACTCCACTCACCTCTCACAACAAACGTTGTCTTCAACAGCAAGCAACAGCGCAACACGATATTCAAGTGAAAAAAAGACAGCACCAGGACATATATTTTAACCTAGGACCTAAGCCAACATAGAGATAAAACCAATCAATCAGAACAACCAACCGCAATAACCTTCTAGATAAAAAAGAGTTAATTTCACAAGTGAAGAATGATGCGGCAAAGTGGGTGTTAGATTGGTCATAATGGTAGTATCATAGCTAGTATCATACATGTCAACTAGGTAATTTTGATGAGGTCACCGAATTAAATGAAGAAAGAGAGGGTTGAGTATCATATCATAATACCGTATCATAATAAATGTTATACTACTATGTGTAATGCATGACAATAAATAAAGTACTACATGATACTAATATATTATAATATTATGCATTCATGTGTATGATACTATATATGATACTCTCCGTTACAACCCGCCTTAGCCTCTAGTTGACTTTGACGATGGGTGGAGCCGGGCGTCAGAAGCTGCAAGCCAACCAGTGGCAGCGCGACACATCTGCCGTCGCGGTGCGGGGCAGCAGCGGCGTACGAGACGTCGCGCAACACGGCCCAGGGCTAAGGCTACGGGGTGAGACACTAGGCTGTAGGGTACGTGTGAGTGCACGCACGTCGCGCGTCCAAGTTGCAGCCGCGCGCTACGGGCTAGTGCTCGCTCGATCGCATAGTGCAGGGCGCACGAGAGTGACACGATGGAGCGAACGCAGAACACGGTGCCCGGCCGCTGCGTGCGTGCGTGCGTGCGTCCGTTCGGGCGCGCACCTCCTCCCAGCCCCTGCCATTACACATCCAAATTAAGCGGCTTGTCGCCGTAGCTAGCTAGGTAGCCAGATAAACATACATCTAACTGAACATCAGCAGAGCATAGCAGCCAGCGTAGGTAGGAGTAGTAGTCGTAGCTTGTTTTTCATTCTGAACGTGGAACGTATAGCTTGTAACATTGGTCTCTGTGATAGCTGCTGCCACGCCCAGGCAGGCACAGTGATGGGTCGATAGTGGTGGTGCAGGCAGGAAGATATGGGCAAAGAGGAGGAGCCTTTTTGGCACGGAAAGCGGGTGTGCGTGCGGAATGCGTGATGCGTACGTGCACTGGAGCAGCCGGCAGGGGGCAGGCAGGCACAGGAGGCCAAACGCTTTCCGAGAGAGAGAGCGAGCTCGACGACAGCGCCAAGCACCAAGCTGCTATGAAGCTAGGAAGGAAGGAACCACACGGCCGTACGCCTTATCCGAGTGGGTCGATGCGCAAGTCGATCTGGGCTAGCTAGCTTCCAACCCAGGGCTCTGTGGCTGTCCGGCCATGCATGCAATGCCAATGCCAATGCCAATGTGCCCTAGTAGTGGCTAGTGGCATGTATCATTGGATCTTCCTCGATCTTTCTGCGTCCCCTGCTTTCCTCTGATGCTTATTCCTACCCATCTTTATGCGGATTGGTCCATTGGATCGGTGCCCCGCTTTTGAGTAGGTAGAATCCATAGATAGGTCCCCTGTTTCATCTGCTTGGCTTGGATTGGATTGGATTGGCGTCTCCAGCCCTGCCTCCAGCACTAGTGATGGTTCCTTGTGTCACGAGTGACGGCGAAGTAGAGCTCCTGAGTGTTCACCTGCCCGTATTCCTACTGTTCGCCTCTCCAGATATTTTTACATCTACTACTGTTAGTGAAGTGAAGTGCGAAATATCTAGATAGATATGTAGATAGATGGATTAGTAGTGATCCCAACTGTTCGTAATTATACGCATAAACGAACGAGGGGGTCGCATTTTGTTCGATCCAGGAACGCCAGCTACCGGAGCTAGTGCTCGTGATTATTGGAATGGTGATGTATAATGGCATCACCGTCCATATATACACACACACGAAAGAACTAATATGATGACCATTCAAGATGATCACAGGGCACTAGCGCTAGCAGATTAGAGGGTCGGAGGAATCCAATCCAGCCATTTCCATCCTTTTCCTCCCTGATAATCTTCCACATAACTGCTGCTATTGCCATTGCCAATGGCAATGGGTGATTGTTAATCGTCGGTCAGTTCTTGTGACTCGTTGTATGCATGCACTGTCGACTTTGACCACGGTGATGCTCCATTGGTAAGGCTTTGGGTCAAACCATCACCCCGCTCCACCTAGCCCTCTCGATCTCCAACCCACTAATTAACAAAGCTTCGACTGTTGCCGTGCTCCTAATTTTCGTGTCTCGGCCAATTGGAAACGTTCTAGAACTTCTACCTTCTTCTCTGTACTTTCAAGCACGGACGTCAGAGGCAATGTTTGATCCTACCCCGAGCAGTCAAACTGATGTTGCTCAATTTTTGTCTTGAGTCGACAAGCAAGAGAATTTTGCTTTCAAGTCAAATCGATTCTGGTGGCCTCATTCTACGTCTATTCAACATTTGACCCTTCTTCACCCCACGTTTCATTTATTTAAAGTTGCAAGTTGAAATAGCATGACTACTACGTCCAAATGACCCCAAAAGGGGCTACGGTTCAATGTACTCTTGTGTCTTGTCTGCAGCGAGAGTGGGACAAATTGTAATGATACAACTACTGCGGAAATTTAATACTCACTCTTTAAACTAATGTAAAACTTTTTAGACCATTAAAAATCTTAGGTGGTGTTTGGTTCGCTAGTCCTAGGACTTTTTCTAGTCCCTAGGACTTTTTGAAAAAGACTCTTAAGGAGGTGCTTCTAAGGACTTTTAGCAAAAAGTCCCAAAAAAGTCCCACCCTGTTTGGTTTACTAGGGACTTTTTCTAGTCCCAACACAAAAAAGTCCCTGGAACCAAACACCCCTTTATATTGATTTACAGAGGAAGTATCTAATCGGACTCATTTAATACTCGTTTATTAGGCTAACCGGCAACACAATGGATATCACCCTCATTTGACAAGAAAAATGTATTTTACAATCAGACAAGGCTGGTCTTAACTAATATACTTATACACTAGTGCAAAAAACGCTCTTATTTTATGGGATGAAAAAAGTATAACATAGAACAAAATAGAGTTAGTCATAGCAAGGGCGTACATGAGCAAGAAAACCTTAGCCGCCGCTCGCTTCATCCCTTAGGGCGGCTCAGGAGATCCCATCCGCCGCCACCACGGTCTCTTCTAGGAGCGGTAGGGATATCCTGTGCGTGCCCGTGGCATTGCTTCCTGGTGGTTGTATGACCACAGTGACTAGATCCTGCCTTGTCAGAGATGAGACAACTGCGACAGGTAGGGCGGGCTACAATGACAGTAGATCCTCTTCTCCGTCTGTGTGTTGATGGCCCTAGCTCGATTGCCATTCCACAAGCGGAGGCCATGATATATGAAATTTATCCATTAATGTTGCTTTTAGCAAAGCGAGCTTTGGTTTGGTGGTCATGCATGTGATTCTGCAGCCTGGCCACCAGGGTTCAATTCCCAAAATTTACGCATGATGCAAAATGGTTATCATCCATTTATTTTCCTTGGGGACTAGGCTTGGTGAATGGTGTGGTCATCCATCAAGATATAAATCCTATTACTCATACTAAAAATATCATTAAGGACCAGGCTTGATGTGTGGCGAGACCAACTTGGCATTCTCGGGGTGGTGTGTGGTGCTGCGGTAGAGACCACTCGGAAGTGCGACGACGCCCGCATCTACATATGTGGTTCCGCCTCGCTTCTAGGCACTATAGAGGTGAGGACGGCTATGACCACTCAGCTTTGGTGCTCCTTGCTGAGATCAAGCATAGGGACGACGACATGGTACGTCGCGCATATGTGTGTGTGGTGTAGTTGTGCCGGGTGTTGTAAAATCCATCCCCGGTATTGGGGTGATGTGGTGACCTGCAACACGGTGACATGCGGTTTGGCCAAACAGTTGGAATTCTGGACCTGAAAAAGCCATGTCAGAGACACCTATTCTGCACATCTCCAAATGAGCTAAAATTTCACAGAGAATTATTTTGGAATAAATAAAAATTATTGGTGAAAAGAAATACCATAGGGGCCACCCAGGTGCCCACGAGGCACCAGGGCGCGCCCACTCACCCTAGGCGTGCCTTGGTGGCTTGTGGGGCCCCTGGCTAGCCTCCGGTGCCCATCTTCGGGCCCATTTGCCCTAGAAAAAATAAGGAGAGGACTTTCGGGACGGAACGCCGCCATCTCGAGGCGGAACTTGGGTAGGAGCACTTTTGCTCTTCGGCGGAGCGATTCCGCCAGGGATACTTCCCTCCAGGAGGGGGAAATTGAAGCCATCGTCATCACCAACAACTCTCTAATCATGGGAGGACCAATCTTCATCAACATCTTCACTAGCACCATCACATCTCAAACCCTAGTTCATCTCATGTATTTAAACTTTGTATCAAAACCTCAGATTCGTACCGTTGGGTAGTTAGTAGTGTTGCTTACATCTTGTAGTTGATTCTAGTTGGTGGAAGATTAAATGTTCAGATCCTTAATGCTATTCCATACCCCTCTGATCTTGAACATGACAATGATTTGTGAGTAGTTACTTTTGTTCTTGAGGACATGGGAGAAGTCTTGTCATAAGTAATCGTGTGAATTTGGTATTCATTCGATATTTTGATGATATGTATGTTGTTGCTTCCTTTAGTGATGTCATGTGAACGTAGAGTACATGACAATTTACCATACTTGGGCCTAAGGGAAGGCATTGTGAAATAGTAATTAGATGATGGGTTGCTAGAGTGACAGAAGCTTAAACCCTAGTTTATGCGATATTCTGTAAGGGGCTGATTTGGATCCATATGTTTCATGATATGATTAGATTTATCTTAGTTCTTCTTTCGTAGTTGCAGATGCTTGCGAGAGGGGTTAATCATAAGTGGGAGGCTTGTTCAAATAAGAACATCACCCAAGCACTGGTCCACCCACATATCAAATTATCAAAGTAATGAACGCGAATCAAACAAACATGATGAAAGTGACTAGATGAAATTCCCGTGTGTCCTCAAGAATGCTTTGGTTATTATAAGAGACCGTTCTGGCCTGTCCTTTTCCATAGAAAGGATTGAGCTACCTTGCTGCACTTTAGTTACTATTGCTACTTGTTGCTCATTACAAATTACCTTGCTATCAAACTACTTGTTACCGATAATTTCAGTACTTGTAGAAAATACCTTGCTGAAAACCGCTTGTCATTTCCTTCTGCTCCTCGTTGGGTTCGACACTCTTACTTATCGAAAGGACTACGATTGATCCCCTATACTTGTGGATCATCAATTTTCTTTTCCGGCGCCATTGCCGGGGAGTGAAGCGCCTTTGTTGAGTGGAATTCGGTAAGGAAACATTTATATTACGTGCTGAAATTTACTGTCACTTGTTAATATGGAAAACAACCCTTTGAGGGGTTTGTTTGGGGTATCTTCACCTCGAACGGAAGCACAAAGATTTGCTCCTCAACCTACTGCACCTACTGTAAATATTTATTATGAGATTCCTTCGAGTATGATAGAGAAACTGCTAGCTAATCCTTATGCAGGAGATGGAACAATACATCCTGATATGCACCTAATCTATGTGGACGAAGTTTGTGGATTATTTAAGTTTGCAGGTTTATCTGAAGATGGAGTTAAGAAGAAGGTTTTCACTTTATCTTTGGGTGAAAGGTATTTCCATGGTATAGGCTATGTGATGATGTTGGAACGTAGGATTGGAACCGATTGAAATTGGAATTTCATCAAAAGTTTTATCCTATGCATCTGGTTCATCTTGATCGGAATTATATATATAATTTTTGGCCTCGTGTAGGAGAAAGCATAACTCAAGCTTGGGGAGGCTTAATTACATGACATACACATGCCCCAATCATGAGCTCTCAAAAAAAATATCTTACGTAATTTTTATGCTCGGCTTTCTCATAATGACCAAACCATGCTTGATTCTTCTTCTACTGGCTCCTTTATGAAGAAAACTATTGAATTTAGATGGGATCTTCTGGAAAGCATTAAATGCAGCTCTAAAGATTGGGAAATCGATAAAGGTGAAGAGCAAGGTAAAATACTTAAGTTTGATTGTGTTAAATCTTTTATGGATACCTATGCTTTTCATAAGTTTAGCACTAAATATGGACTTGACTCTGAGATAGTAGCTTCCTTTTGTGAATCATTTGCTACTCATGTTTATCTCCCCAAGGAGAATTGGTTTAAATATCACCCACCTATTAAAGAAAAGATCGAGGAAGCCATTATGGTTAAAGATGAAACTATCATTTACAATGTTGATCCAGCTGTGCCTACTACTTATATTAAGAAACCTCCTTTTCCTGTTAGGATTAGGGGACATGCTAAAGCTACAACTGTGGTTAATAAAAGTAATATTAGAACACCTAGACCCTTTGAACAAGTTAAAGTTGAACCTAATATTGCTATGGTTAAGGATCTCTTGGTGGATAATATTGATGAGCATGTTATTTATTTTTGCGATGAAGCTGCTAGAATTGCTAAACCTGTTAGAAATGAACGAGATATGCTAGATAAGAATAAACCCGTAGTGGGCATGTCTGTCATTTTTTTAAAATTGAGATCATTGATATCATGGTTTATGTGACATTGGTGCTAGTGTTAATACTATTCCTTTTACTCTATATCAATAAATTATGAATGATATTGCACCTGCTGAGATTGAAGATATTGATGTCACTATTAAGCTAGCAAATAGAGATACTATTTCACCTCTTGGGATTGTTAGAGATGTTGAAGTCTTTTGTGGTAAGATCAAGTACCCTATTGATTTTTCTTAGTACTTGGTTCTCAACAAGATAATTTTGGTCCCATTATATTTGGTAGACCTTTCTTGAATACTGTTAATGCTAAAATTGATTGTGTCAAAGAAAAGGTTAGAGTTAAATTTGGTGATGTATCTCATGAATTCAATTTCTCTAAGTTTAATAGACAACCTCATGAAAAAGAACTGTCTAGTAAGGATGAAATTATTGTTCTTGCTTCTATTGTCGTTCCTCCTACAGATCTGTTAGAACAATATTCGCTAGACCATGAAAATGATATGCACATGAATGAAAGAAATGAGATAGAAAAGATATTCTTTGATCAACCACCTATCCTTAAACACAATTTTGCCCGTTGAAACCCTTGGAGGTCCTCCTCCACCTAAAGGTGATCCCGTGTTTGACTTGACACAATTGCATGATACATTGAAATATGCTTATCTCGATGAAAAGAAAACATATACTGTTATCTTAGTGCTAACCTTTCATAGCATGAAGAAAATAGATTACTTAGAACTCTGAAAAAGCACCGTGCAGCTATTGGATATACTCTTGATGATCGAAGGGCATTAGTCCCACTCTATGTCAGCACAAGATTAATATGGAACCTGATGCTAAGCCGGTTGTTGATCACCAACGACGGTTAAGTTCTAAGATGAAGGACGTGGTAAGAACTGAAATACTGAAGCTTCTGGAAGCATGCATAATCTATCCCATATAGCTGATAGTAGATGGGTAAGTCCTGTTTATTGTGTTCCTAAGAAAGGAGGTATAACCGTTGTTCCCATTGACAAAAATGAACTCATTCCACAAAGAATTGTAACTGGCTATAGGATGGTAATTGATTTTAGGAAATTAAACAAAGCTATTAGAAAAGATCATTACCCCTGTTGCCTTTTACAGATCAAATGTTAGAAAGACTATCTAAGCACACATACGCTTTTGTTTTCTTGATGGATATTTTGGCTTCTCTCAAATACTCGTGTCACAAGATCAAGAGAAAACTACTTTTACTTGCCCTTTTGGAACTTATGCTTATAGACGCATGCCTTTTGGTTTATGCAATGCACCTGCTACCTTTCAGAGATGTATGACTGCTATATTCTCTGGTTTTTGTGAAAATATTGTTGAGGTTTTCATGGATGATTTCTCTGTTTACAGGACTTCTTTTGATGATTGCTTGAGCAACCTTGATCGAGTTTTGCAGAGATGTGAACAAATAAATCTTGTCTTGAATTGGGAGAAGTGTCACTTTATGGTGAATGAATGTATTGTCTTGGGGCATAAAGTTTCTGAATGAGGTATTGAGGTAGACAAAGCTAAGGTTGATGAAATTAAGAAAATGCCATGTCCTAAAGATATTAAAGGTATAAGAAGTTTCTTTGGTCATGCTGATTTCTTTAGGAGATTCATTAAAGACTTCTCTAAAATTTCTAGGCCTCTTACTAATCTCTTGCAAAAAGATGTTCCATTTGTTTTTATGATGATTGTGTAGAAGCCTTTGAAACACTTAAGAAAGCCCTAACCTCTGCACCTATTGTCCAACCACCTGATTGGAACTTACCATTTGAAATTATGTGTGATGCTAGTGATTATGTTGTTGGTGCTGTTCTAGGACAAAGAGTTGAAAAAAAATTAAATGTTATCCATTATGGTAGTAAAACTCTAGGTAGTGCTCAAACAAATTATGCTACTACTGAGAAAGAATTCTTAGCAGTTGTGTTTGCATGTGATAAATGCAGATCCTACATTGTTGATTCTAAAGTAATTGTTCACACCGACCATGCTACTATTAAATATCTTATGGAAAAGAAAGATGCTAAACCTAGACTCATTAGGTGGGTTCTATTGCTACAAGAATTTGACTTACATATTACTGATAGGAAGGGAGCTGATAATCCCGTAGCTGATAATTTGTCTAGGTTGGAAAATGTTCTTGATGACCCACTACCTATTGATGATAGTTTCCCTGATAAACAATTAGGTGTTATAAAAGCTTCTAGTAACGCTCCTTGGTATACAAACTATGCTATTTATATTGTTGCTAAATATATACCACCTAGTTTCACATACCAACAAAAGAAAAAGTTCTTCTTTGATTTAAGACATTAGTTCTGGGATGACCCACATCTTTATAAAGAAGGAGTAGATGGTATTATTAGAAGTTGTATACCTGAGCATGAACAGGAACAGATCCTATGGAAGTGTCATTTCAAGGCTTACGGAGGACACCATGCTGGAGATAGAACTGCACATAAGGTATTACAATCTGGTTTTTATTGGCCTACTCTCTTCAAGGATGCTCGTAAGTTTGTCTTATCTTGTGATGAATGTCAAAGAATTGGTAACATTAGTAGACGTGAGGAAATGCCTATGAATTATTCACTTGTTATTGAGCCATTTAATTTTTGGGGATTTGATTATATGGGAGCGTTTCCTTCCTCTAATGGGTATACTCACATTCTAGTTGTTGTTGATTATGTTACTAAGTGGGTAGTAGCTATTCCAACTAGTAGTGCCGATCATAAAACTTCTATTAAAATGCTTAAAGAAGTTATTTTCCCGAGGTTTGGAGTCCCTAGATATTTAATGACTGATGGTGGTTCACATTTTATTCATGGTGCTTTTCGGAAACTGCTTCCTAAGTATGATGTTAACCATAGAATTGCATCTCCTTATCATCCTCAATCTAGTGCTCAATTTGAATTGAGCAATAGAGAAATAAACTTAGTTTTGCAAAAGACCGTTAATACATCTAGAAAGAATTGGTCTAAGAAACTTAATGATGCATTATAGGCTTATAGAACCGCTTATAAAAATTCTATGGGTATGTCTCCGTATAAAATAGTTTATGGAAAAGCATGTCATTTACCTCTTGAGTTAGAGCATAAAGCATATTGGGCAATTAAAGAACTTAATTATGATTTCAAACTTGCCGGTGAGAAGAGGTTACTTGATATTAGCTCATTAGATGAGTGGAGAACCCAAGCATACGAAAATGCCAAATTGTTTAAAGAAAAAACTTAAAAGATGGCATGATAAAAGAATTCAAAAATGGGAATTCAAAGTGGGTGAGTATGTCCTATTGTACAACACTCATTTCAGATTCTTTGCTGGAAAGCTACTCTCCAAATGGGAAGGACCTTATGTCATCAAAGAAGTTTATCGTTCCGGAGCTCTCAAAATCAATAATTCTGAAGGCACTAATCCGAGGGTGGTCAATGGACAAAGAAAGCATTATATCACAGGTACACCTATTAATGTTGAAACTAACATTATTCAAACTATGACATCGGAGGAACACATACGAGAGACCTTCCAGAACACTCCAGAACCCTGAAAAGGAATAGGTATGTGATACGGTAAGTAATCCGACTCCAAAAATTCCATAAAAATACTTTCTGTCAGTTTTGGAATGTTAGAAAAAAATACCAAAATAAGAAACAACCGAGGGGACCCACGAGGTGCACACGAGGCACCAGGGCGTGTCCACCCCCTAGGTGCGCCCTGGTGGCTTGTGGGCCCCTCGTGTGCCTTCCCGACTTCGTTTTCTCCTGGAATACTTGTTTTGCAAGATAAAAATTCTTTATATATAATAACGGATGTTTTGACCACCGTATCGCAGAAATAGCTTCTATTATTGTTTTGTGCTATTTTTCTGGTATATCTGAAAGCATGTCGTCCGAAGACTCGGATGGAGAGAGCTTTGTAGCACACTATGTTGCAAATTCGAGGATCTATGGGGACATAGATCCCTATGGATGGTCCACGGAGGAAGAGCGAGATGTTGATTTGAAGAGGACAGAGGACATGAGTTCGGAAGAAGATGAAGCCCCTCTACCTCAACCAGGGGATATTCATGTGGAGTTCAAGAAATCGAGCCTCCCAAACACAGTAAACGAATCTAAGTTCCAATTTATCCCTTTCCGTCTTCTACAGGAAAACAAGAACGTACTATGTGAGAGGGTACTGGAGCTTGAGCAAGAGGTCAGCAAGCTGAAGGAGGAAAACTGCGTTCTTAAGCGTAAGTTGAAGGACAAGCCCACTACCTCATCACCATCATCACCGAAGAAAGAAGCTTGATTACACGGGTATGGGCACTCCCCTTGGCTTGTTCCAAGCTTGGGGGAGGTGCCTCGGTATCATATCACCATCACTTTTAGTACCTTTACCTATCTTAGTTCGATCCTTAGTTATTTCGTGATTTAGTTGAATAAAGTTTAGAATGATCTATTTTCGACTGCTAGTTTTGTGATCTATCTATCTATGTAATTGAGGAGCTATATATCAAAGAGTAGTTTGAGTTTTGCTTCTTTAATCTTATGCTTCAATCTTAGCAAAGGAAATAAAAAAAAGATCATATGCTAATCCCATGGAAAGTAATGACCTTACATAAATAAAGTGTAAATGGTAAAATTTATTAGAAGTTAGCAAACATAGTTTTGGTCAATGATGCAATTGATTAAAGAATTAATAAGGGAAGACAAGATTCACATATAAATATACTATCTTGGACATCTTTTAGTATTGTGAGCCCCCATTAAATATTCTATGACAAATTGTTGACGTTGGACAAGCAAGACAGCGTAATGAGTTATGTTCGCTTATATTCACATAGAAGTTATATTGTTATAGATCCTCCAACATTTGGTGCTTGCTCAATATATTTGCTAGCCAAAAAATCCACACCAAATAGATATACTACTTGTGCATCCAAAAACCCTTAAACCTAGTTTCATGTCATGAGAGTCCACTATATCTGCCTATGGATTGAATAAGATCCTTCAAATAAGTTGTCATTAGTGCATAAAAAATGTCATCAGTGCATAATAAGTTGTCATCAGGGAAAATAAGCTTTGTACGATCTTGTGATGGTAAAGAAATGAAAGCGACGGACTGCATAATAAACGTTGCTATCAGAAGGGGCAATATAAAGTGATGTTCCTTTGCATTAAGAGCTTGCACATCCAAAAATAAAAAGCGCATGACAACCTCTTCTTCCCTCTGCGAAGGGCCTATATTTTACTGTTATGTATTTACCTTTCATGCAAGAGTCAATAGTGTTCTCCGTTATTCTTTTTATTTTTCTCTTTTGCAACCATCACGTGGTGCAGAAAGATCTAGGCATATATATCCAGTTGAATATGAGTGATCATGAGTTATTATTGTTGACATTACCCTTGAGGTAAATGAGTTGGGAGGCGAAACATAAGCCCCTACATTTCTATGTGTCTGACTGAAACTTTTGCCCCATATATATGTTGTGAGTGTCAGCAATCATAGAAGACTAAATGATATTTCAGTATGTGGACTTGCTAAACAAGAGCTCCTACATGAGGCTCTTCCTGAAAAGTTGATGAATTGCAATTGCCTTGTTGACTGAGAACATAGTTTGTTAGTTTTCAAGAAATTTTATGCCTTATACTTTGTTGTTGTGATGAATTGTTACTTGCTCATAAGAAGTTTTATGATATGTTTATTGCTGCTATGATATTGATCATGATGCTTCTATGTTCGTATTTTGTTTTTATTGACACCTCTCTCTCTCTCTCTCTCTCTCTCTCTCTAAACATGTGTTCATGATTATCGATATCGACTTTCGCTTGAGGACAAGCGAGGTCTAAGCTTGGGGGAGTTGATACGTCCATTTTGCATCATGTTTTAGTACTGTTATTTATAATGTTTTTGATCAATATAATACTTTGTGGTGCCATTCTAATGCCTTCTCCACTTACTTTGCAAGATTTTATATGAAGAGGGAGATTGCCAGTAGCTGGAATTCTGGACCTGAAAAAGCCATGTTAGAGACACCTATTCTGCACATCTCCAAATGAGCTAAAATTTCACGGAGAATTATTTTGGAATAAATAAAAATTATAGGTGAAAATAAATACCAGAGGGGGCCACCCAAGTGCCCATGAGGCATTAGGGTGCGCCCACCCCATGGGCGCGCCCTGGTGGCTTGTGGGGCCCCTGGCCAGCCTCCGGTGCCCATCTTCTGGTATATAAGCCCATTTTCCCTGGAAAAATACCGATAGGACTTTCAGGATGGAACGCTGCCATCTCGAGGCGGAACCTGGGCAAGAGCTCTTTTGCTCTCCGGTGGAGCAATTCCGCTGGGGATACTTCCCTCCGCGAGGGAGAAATCGAAACCATCGTCATCACTAACAACCCTCTCTTCGTGGGAGGACCAATCTTCATCAACATCTTCACCAGCAGCATCTCATCTCAAACCCTAGTTCATCTCATGTATTCAATCTTTGTATCAAAACCTCAGACTGGTACCTGTGGGTAGCTAGTAGTGTTGATTACATCTTGTAGTTGATTCTAGTTGGTTTATTTGGTGGAAGATTAAATATTCAGATCCTTAATGCTATTCCGTACCCCTGATCTTGAACATGAATATGATTTGTGAGTAGTTACTTTTGTTCTTGAGGACATGGGAGAAGTCTTGTCATAAGTAATCATGTGAATTTGGTATTCGTTTGATATTTTGATGATATGTATGTTGTTGCTTTCTTTAGTGGTGTCATGTGAACGTCGACTACATGATGTCGGCGTTCTAGGAACGGGGGTCCCCAGACTTGCCTGCCCGCGGCCCATGGCGCGGCTCCGCTAATGGCCTGGTACGACCCATCTTCACCAGCAAACACTCAAGACCCTTGCGAGGGGCCAAGCCTCGCGAGGCGGACGACACAAGACCTCCTCAGGGGCAGCCTCACTAGGCTGGCTCGCGAGGAGCGGAGAGATCAAGGCAAGGGGTACCTCGTGAGGTTCCCGTGACGCGAGCCATGACGACTGATGTCTACTACACAACGTTCTTCTTGTAGACGTTATTGGGCCTCCAAGTGCAGAGGTTTGTAGGACAGTAGCAAATTTCCCTCAAGTGGATGACCTAAGGTTTATCAATCCGTGGGAGGCGTAGGATGAAGATGGTCTCTCTCAAGCAACCCTGCAACCAAATAACAAAGAGTCTCTTGTGTCCCCAACACACCCAATACAATGGTAAATTGTATAGGTGCACTAGTTCAGCGAAGAGATGGTGATACAAGTGCAATATGGATGGTAGATATGGGTATTTGTAATCTGAAAATATAAAAACAGCAAGGTAGCAAGCGATAAAAGTGAGCGTAAATGGTATTGCAATGCTAGGAAACAAGGCCTAGGGTTCATACTTTCACTAGTGCAAGTTCTCTCAACAATAATAACATAATTGGATCATATAACTATCCCTCAACATGCAACAAAGAGTCACTCCAAAGTCACTAATAGCGGAGAACAAACGAAGAGACTATGGTAGGGTACGAAACCACCTCAAAGTTATCCTTTCTGATCGATCTATTCAAGAGTCCGTAGTAAAATAACATGAAGCTATTCTTTCCGTTCGATCTATCATAGCGTTCGTACTAGAATAACACCTTAAGACACAAATCAACCAAAACCCTAATGTCACCTAGATACTCCAATATCACCTCAAGTATCCGTGGGTATGATTATACGATATGCATCACACAATCTCAGATTCATCTATTCAAACCAACACAAAGTACTTCAAAGAGTGCCCCAAAGTTTCTACCGGAGAGTCAAGACGAAAACGTGTGCCAACCCCTATGCATAGATTCATGGGCAGAACCCGCAAGTTATCACCAAAACATACATCAAGTGGATCAATAGAATACCCCATTGTCACCACGGGTATCCCACGCAAGACATACATCAAGTGTTCTCAAATCCTTAAAGACTCAATCCAATAAGATAACTTCAAAGGGAAAACTCAATCCATTACAAGAGAGTAGAGGGGGAGAAACATCATAAGATCCAACTATAATAGCAAAGCTCATGATACATCAAGATCGTGCCAAATCAAGAACACGAGAGAGAGAGAGATCAAACACATAGCTACTGGTACATACCCACAGCCCCGAGGGTGAACTACTCCCTCCTCGTCATGGAGATCGCCGGGATGATGAAGATGGCCACCGGTGAGGAATCCCCCCCTCCGGCAGGGTGCCGGAACAGGGTCCCGATTGGTTTTTGGTGGCTACAGAGGCTTGCGGCGGCGGAACTCCCAATCTATTATGTTCCCCGAAGGTTTTAGGGTATATGGATATATAGGCGAAAGAAGTCGGTAAGGGGAGCCACGAGGGGCCCACGAGGGTGGAGGGCGCGCCCAGGGGGGTGGGCGCCCCCTGCCTCGTGCTCTCCTCGTTGATCCCCTAACATGCACTCCAAGTCTCCTGTATTGCTTTCTTTCCAAAAATAACTTTTCCGAATGTTTCATTCCGTTTGGACTCCGTTTGATATTGTTTTTCTGCGAAACACTGAAACAAGGGAAAAAACAGAAACTGGCACTGGGCTCTGGGTCAATAGGTTAGTCCCAAAAATCATATAAAAGTGCATAGTAAAGCCCATTAAACATCCAAGATGGATAATATAATAGCATGAATGCTTCATAAATTATAGATACGTTGGAGACGTATCAACGACCAAGGCCAGGCGGGCGCAAGGTGGGCGCCAGCGGGCGCAGAGTACTCATTTGCTCTTCGGTGCTAAAGGAGTAGGCGCAAGCGAGGAGTCCCAAGGCATCAAGCAAAGGTTTCAATATTGGTGCAACGAGACCAAGACCAGCAGGACGGCAGGACAGAGGTCATCACGGAGCCCACGACGGCGTCACCACCAGAGCCTTTGGCAGGCGAAGACCACCTTTTGTCAGGTTAGCTTGTACTAGATGTCCCCCTTCAAATTGGCTGTTGTGGGGTCCCTTCCCGCCTAATATTTGGGAAGAGGACCCGGGCCTCTATAGATAGGACTAGCCACCACCGTAGAAATGATCTCAACTCATCTTGGATCAGATCCATTCCATCCACGCACGCACAAGCTCATCGAGCTCAAGAACACCTCTCCTCAGGAGGTAGTTCTTCCCTTGTATTTGTTCATCTTTAGCCTACAAGGCAATCCACCACACCACACTGGAGTAGGGTATTACACCACATCGGTGGCCCGAACCAGTATAAACTCTTGTCTCTCTTGTCCCTTGGGTTCGGCGAGCTAGGCCTTGAGACCGCGGTGAGTGTGTGAGCTTGGAGGAGAGAGATCTTTGTGCGCACCCCAGAGTTTGAACCTTAAGGGTTTTGTCGGAACCCGAAATCCGACATTTGGCGCGCCAGGTAGGGGTGCGCTGAAGCTTTCCTTCCGCCGATCCACGCTCCACTGCTCCACCGCGTCCATGGCAGACGCACACCGAGCCCGCGCCGAGCGCAGGGCCCCCCTGGCCGCTCGTGTCGCTCAGACAGCTCTTGTCGGTGGGCCTCCCGTTGTTCTCCATCACCCGCCGCCAACGCCGCCACCAGCCCGGCAGGAAACGAGCAGCAAGCATCTTCGCTGCACCCTTCTGTGCGGCGGAACGGCCGCACCGCCACCCCGTCGCTGACTCCGGCCGGCTCATCATCCCACGCTCGTCGCGCACCCACGGGCGCGCAGGCCGTGCTGCTCATGGCACGCGAGCTCCTGCGCTACCGCCCGGTCGACGACCTTTACGAGGACTGGCTGGACCGCATCGCCGAGATCGTCAGCGCCGCTGGGGGCTCCCCCGCACCTTCCCTCTCACTGCCTCACCCTCCTCCACCTGCGGGCGATGTACCTCACGGAGCACCTCCGCCACCTCTGCACCAAGACGGCGCCCTGGCACCAAGGCACGCGACCCCTCGGGGCGACCCACCACACCAGGCGCCCGCGCATGAAGAAGGAAGCTGCCAAGAAGTTCCCCGGCCACGAGAAAATGCTCCTGGACTCCCGGCGCCACCACGTCAAGACCGCGTGCCGCCTGCGGTGGCAGTGCGCGGGCATCAATATCAAGCTCCGCCCTAGCAAAGGGCCCCAGTGGCCACATCATGCTGCCGTGCCTTCACTCCGGAGCTGCATAGCGTCGTCTGGCCAGGCAAGTTCAAGCAGGACCTGCCTCCGCACTACGACGGCACCCCCGACCCTGCGGAGTTCTTGCAGCTCTACGAGCTGAGCATCGAGGTGGCCAACGGCGACGAGAAAGTCATGGCAAACTGGTTTCCCGTGGCTCTCAAAGATGGTGCTCGCTCGTGGCTCCTGAATCTGCCCCCGGGGTCGATCTCCTCCTGGGGTGAGATGCGCGATCGCTTCGTCGCCAACTTCCAGGGCACTCGCGACCGCCCGCCGGCCGCTTGTGACCTACGCCGCATCAAGCAGCAGTCATGAGAGACCCTGCAGAAGTACATCTAGCGCTTGAACAACGTTCGCCTCAACATCTCCAAGGTGACGGACGAGGCCATCATTTCAGCGTTCTCTGATGGCGTCTGCGACATCAAGATGAAGGAGGAGCTCGCTATCCACGAGGAGCTATGCACGGCACTGGAGATGTTCAACATGGCGACCAAGTGTGCGAGAGCTGAGGAGGGGCGCCTCTCCCTCCTCGAACTCCCTGCCCCCGACCTAGAAGAGAAGAAAGCCAAGGCCAAGGACGTGAAGCGCAAAGGAGTAGCCATGCTCGCGGCGGAGCCGGACACGGAGTCGTCCAAGAGCAGTCGTCCGTTCTGCGCCTTCCACAACGTACACAACCAAAACACCAATGATTGTCAAGAGCTCAGGGCCATCCGAGATGGACGCTTCGGTCGATGCCCCGAGCGCAACGACCGGGGCTACGGCCAAGGAGGAGGACGAAGTGGAGGACGCTGGGACGACCACGGCCCCCGCCAGGAGTGGCGCGACCGGCCTTGCGAGGACCACTGGTAGGACCAGCCTCGTGAGGGCGCCTGCAGGGACCAGCCTCGTGAGGATCGTCCTCAGAGCAATCCTGGCCTCCCTCCGTTGCCGCCACCGCCAAGAAGGAACGATGACCACCATCAGGACGAGGGGGCTGGGGGCTTCCAGGAGCCGCATGCCATTGCCTGCATCTTGGGCGGTGCTCAGGCCCCATCTTCCCAGCGCATCTTCAAGCAGTTTGCTCGCGAGGTGAACGCGGCCCTTCCTAGGCTCGAGGCCACGCGCCCGCTCAGGTGGTACAAGTGCGCCATCACCTTTAGCTCGTCGGACCGGCTCAAGTGCGCGGCTACTACCGGCGCCCTCCCGATGCTTTGCTCACCCGTCATCAGCAACGTCCAAGTCACCAAGACCCTCATCGACGGCGGCGCAGAGCTCAATGTCCTGTCCGTCGAGACGTTTGACAGCCTCCAAGTACCATACGATCAGCTACAGCCTACCAATCCTTTTTCAGGAGTGACCGACGGCTCCACCACCCCGATAGGGCAGGTCCGCCTCCCTATCACCTTTGGCCAGCGCAACAACTACCGCACAGAGCTCATCGACTTCGATGTCGCCCACATCCGTCTGCCGTACAACGCCATCCTTGGGTATCCAGCATTGGCCAAGTTCATGGCTGTGACCCACCACGGCTACAACGTCCTCAAAATGCCAGGAAGCGGTGGAGTCATCACGGTCCCCTGCGAAGAAAGAGATGTGGTGTGCTCCCTGGAGCACGCCTTCCAAGTCGCAGCAATCGAAGACCCCGACAACGAAGGCACCCTGTACCATCCTGAGGCCATCCCCAAGAAGAAGAAGCAGCTACTCCACCCAGGGCCTCGGGAGAGTGCCGTCTCCAGTGGCACCACCTCAGGGATCGCGCCCACAGCTGGGGCGCCTCCCTCCCTCGCATAGGAAGGCGCGCCCGGCGCCCTCCTCGAGCAAGGCTCGGGGGCTCTCTTCTGGAGGGCCTCGGACCTAGCCAACGTCATGAGGGAGGCGCTCGGGCACCATATGGAGGCTTGTTTTGCTGCACGCTTCCCTCAGAAGGGCACGGGGCGAGGAGCGCCCGGTGCTCAGGAGTTCATCGTCAAGGCGACCCAGGAGCGTCAAGAGGCAAGGAACATACGCGGTGACCACCGCCCACCACCCGGCACAGCTCCCCATCCTGGCGAGGACGGCGGGCTGCGCGTCTGCGTCGACATTCCAGGGCTCAACAGGGCCGCATCTCAAGAGCGCTTTTGGCCCTCGCATGTTGGGCGGTGCGAGGGTCCACCTCACAGCTATGTTTGCATGCCGTTTGGCCTGCCGAACGCGGCTGTCACCTACCAGCGTCATCTACAGAGCATCCTGGCAGCTCAGGAGGCCAAACATCATGCAGTCCGGGAGGAGATGGCGACGGTCCTCAACGAACCACCCGAGCCCCCAGAGCCTCCTGAGGCTCAGGGCCCTGGTGGCTCGTGAGGAGCGACCTCTTCAGCGCGCATCTTCAGCTACCTCAACACTCCTTCGACAACGGCATCAGGTGACATTTTCCAAGTTTACTCAGCTGGGAGCGCCCCCCGGGCTGCACCATTCCCAGGTCGCACGGGCCTGTCCCTGCGGCATGTATCTTTTTGCATCTTTAGCTTACTCAGTCGGGGGCGCCGCTCGGGCTGCATCATCCCCAGGCCGCTTGGGTCCGTCCCAGTGGCATGTATCGTTCTCGCATCTATCTAAGCTAGCCTGCCTATTTTCTTAAGTCACTTCATGGCTATCACCTGCTTACCTAGTACTTCGATGACCCACTCGCGACAACCCTCGTTGCCACGGGAGCCGGGCGCCGATCGTCTTTCCTCTGGATTCCTCGCATGAGTAGGCTTGGCACGGCGTCTGTGCTCGGGTCCGTCCCTGCAGTGTCGATAAACCCAACGACTGAGCTCTGTCTGGCGAGCCGGCCCCGTTCACGTCACCTCCTAGGGTCGTTGGTGTCTGGCCTTCTCATGAGATCGTCTCAGGAAATTCGTCCGGCGCAAGTTGCCTAACCATCTCGCAGGACCACGGGAGCTGCCAAGAACCAAGACCAGGCGCAACCCGCCTTGAGGTAGGGCCTCGTGAGTCCCGCACTGGCTCGCGAGTGCCCAGACACACCTCGACTAGCCCTGCCATGCAAGCCACGTGTCAGGGCGGGGCTGTACATGCCCCGGGGGCTCCACTCAGAGGGAGCCCTCACCCACGCACCAGTGGAAGCACCATGCTCCGTGCTGGCAGTCGACACGGTCGAGGAGCAGCTACGCCCGTGCAAGTGCGGAAGCGCTACGCTCCGCGCTGGTGATAAACAACTGAGGGCGGCCCCATGGCCGTACCAACCTCAGTGAGCCACCCGGCTCAGTGTCCAGCCTCACCGCAATGCTTTCCCCTCGGGAGAGCCACACGAGGGTTCTAGGAATGGGGGCTGCGCTTAGGCTCTGCCTAGCGTACGCCGCCCTGCTAGGTCCCTCGGACCTGGTCGTCGCGCACCACTCCCGAGCGAGACCTCGGCGAGGACAGGTATGAAGGTCTGTTTGAACATCAAGGGGGACTCCTGAGCATCGGGACTCAGGAGCCTAACTGGCCACGTAGCCCCTCACCCCTTGGTCCGTCCTGGTGATCCGGACGGCCCAACAGCGGCTGAGGTATGCGCGGGGTCGGGCCCTGCCGACGTAGAACCCTAAGACCTACTTTAGCGGCTTCTTCCCGCAGGCCGTTTGCGCGTCAAGGGGGACTCCTGAGCATCGTGATCCAGGAGCCTAACTGGCCACGTAGCCCCTCACCCCTTGGTCCGTCCTAGTGATCCGGACGGCCCAACGGCGGCTGAGGTATGCGCGGGGTCGGGCCCTGCCGACGTAGAACATCAGGCAAACGGGAAGGAAATCGCGGATCCTAAATAAATTATTACACATCATATTGTCCCCCAAACGACAAGCAGAGTTTTAACGCCTCCACGAGGCACGTCTCATGTCACAGGAAAGCTCACAGGAAAGAAAAACGAGAAGGAGCACCGTCCTTCGCCAGCAAGCCCTTTTCTTCAGCCTTGGGCGCCGTCGTCAGGGAGCGCCTTCCCAACGGTAGTGGCCCATCGGTAGTGTCGTGGGCCTCGGCCGCAGGATCGGCGGGGCCATCAGTTGGAAGCGCAGGCTCGATGGCGAGGAACTTCTTCAACAGGGCTTCCACCTGGCCCTCCACGGCTGCGGCGGTGGCTGTGCAACGCGCCTCCTCCATGGGCTCGAGCAGGTCGCCGAGGTCGGCGCCGGGGTCGCGAAGATGCAGGTGGATGAAGACACGCATTAGAGCCGAAGAAGAAAGCGCGCGGGCCTCCCCTACACCATGGGGCCGATCCCGTCGACGACGCCCTCGAGCGCCTCAACAAGATAAGGAAGCAGCTAGGCGGGGCCTTCATCGTCCGTCGACGGCGGCTTCTCCAAGCCCTTCTTGTAGAGTGCCCGCAGCGCTTCGTGGGATCTCTCCTCAAGGGACTGGAAGGCCACGCGGTCCTGGCAAGAACCTTCGCCTTGGCCTCTAGCGGGTCTTCTCATCCTTCATCTTCTTCTCCAGCTCCTCCAGGCGGTTGCGCTCTGTGGCCTGTGCCCTCGCCAACTGCTCCAGCTCGGCGTCGCGACCTCTGACGGCGTCTTCCCGGGCCTTCATCTTCTCCTCCTCCGCCTTGTGGTCTCGAGCCTCGGCTACACGCTCGTTGCGCATGACCTCCAGCTCTCGGCCTCCATCGACTGGCAGCGCACCTTGGCGGCCTCGACGTCCTTCAGCGCCACCTTGCGGGCGGCCACGGCTTGGGCGGCGGTTTGCCTGTCCTTCTTGGAAGCCCCCACGGCGTGGCTCAGCGCCGGCCGGTCGGACGCATCGGAATGGAGCCAGCCAGAGATCAGCTCCAGGCGCCCGGCCACCAGGCGACGGTCGGTGCCTTGAAGATCATCGTGCAGTAGGGTCAGCGCAGAAAGAGCGTGCTCCAGGATGTCGGGCAAGGCAGAAGGACCACGAGCTGGTGGTGAGGCGGAAGAAGAAGGCAGCGTCGTTGCCAAGACCGGCAGGTTGATGGCGGCAGGAGAAGAAGCCAGGGGCTCCGGAGCCTGCGGGGCCTCGGCCGGCGAGCTGGGGACGAGCGCCTCAGGAGCCGGCGTGACATTGGGGGTCGCCCCCTCCTGGAGACGCTCCTTTGGGCCTCGCGAGGACGATCGGGCCGGCGAGTTGCGGGCGCCATCACCGCCCTTCCGCGTCGGAGGAGGTGCGGCCGTGCCAGGCTGCTGGGTTCCCGAGGATGTGGTCGCCCCCTCCTTCTTCTTCTTCTTCGATGACGACATCGGCCTAGCAGCCCAAGGAGGAAGCATCAGGAAGCCGCAACGGAAGCAGGAGCAAGGGCAAGGTCAGGGCAGGATACTCACTGGTCCACGACAGCGTAGTCCCGACGCCTATTCAGAAGTGCGGAGCCTAGGGGCCTCGCGGCCTGGGGCGCTGGCGCGCGGGCCCAGGAGTCGACGAGGCCGCGGTGGCTCCGGGCGGCGACATGGCAGAGGGGTCACCCCGAGAGATCAGCACCGATCCGCTCTTCGTCGGGACACCGGGCGGCAGTTTCCTCGAGGGGGAGACCCTAGACCTCGTGGTGGCCCCAGCAGGGGGCAGGACTTCCCTCACTGGGTGGTCGTCAGCGTCGTCGTCGTTAGGCAAGGCGCAGAGGAAATCGGCCTTGCGCAGAGGGGAGGTCTCCCCAGACCCCTCCGGGGTGGCCGCCGAGTCCCGCTCCTCCTCCTCGTCAGAATCACCAAAGGAAACCACCACCAGAACCGTCATCGCTGGGGCATCCGAGGGCGCAGGCGGCACAAGACCACGCCCATCGGAGACAGGCATGGCGGCGGCAATCTTCGCCCCATCCGGGCGGCGGTACAAGGGAACGAAGCTGTCCGGCGGGTACCCTTGGTCGTCCCCAACCAAGGAGCGGAGGGCCGTGCCCAGATCCTCGTCAGACAGGGCCTCCGGATGCAGGCGGAGGTCATCCCCTTCGTCCCCGAGCTTCCACAAGGGGCGCGAGCGCGCCTGGAGGGGAGCCACGCTCTGCGCCATGAACTCCTTGATGAGCATGGGCCCCGTTAGCTTCGCCGCCTGTGGGTCATCAGGCTTCAGGTAGGCGGTCATCCTCTCCAGCACCAGCTCCGCCCGAGGGTTGGTGAGCTTCGCGTGGAACCACCCATCGTGAGACGTGGGCATCTCCGTCGGCAGCACCAGCCGGGGGTGAGAGCACTTGGCATCCATCAGGACCCACTTGCTCCTGAAGCCCTCGGCCTTCTTCTCGGCCTTCGAGATTGCGTTGGTCTTGTTGGCTGCAATGAAGTTGATGCACCCTGAGCAGTGGCTGTCCTTGATCTAGAGATAGAATAAGTGGCGCAGCAGCACCATGGACGGCATCACCCCAATGTACGCCTCGCAATAGAAGGCGAAGATTGACAGAAGGAGGATGGAGTTGGGATGAAGATGGAGGGCGTGAAGCTTGTAATGGCTGAGGACGGAATAGACGAAGTCGGAGAAGGGAGGAACCGACCCCGCAACGATGCTGCTCATGAAGAAGGGATAGAAGGTGCTGCCCGAGGCCTCCGGCTCGGCGGAGCCAGCCCGGAGTGCAGTTTTCCTCTTCTCATCGCCCTCCACCGTCATCAGGAGCGTGGCGGCAAGGTTCTTTTCCGACACGCTTGGTGCTTTCAGCGCAGGCTCGTACCAGGATGGCGGAGGGGTGGCCCGAGCTTTGTTGGGCGCCATTGGTGGCAAGCTCGAAGAAGGATATGGGTGGTTCTAGAGTCTTTCGAAACGAGGAGCAAGAAAGGGGATCTGGAGCAAGACGAAGGGGAGCAATGAAGGCAGCGCAGCCCGCGCCAGCCTTTTGTCAGTCGGGCAGTTGCTGAGGCAGCGTGGGGAAGCAGAGACGCCCACGTCCCGTCAGTCGCCATGCGTCAATCAAGGCCGTAGGCGGTTGGGGCCCGCGGCACTCCGCACTTGCTCCTTGGCTTCGCCTCGAAGCCAAGTCCGAGCGCTCCTTGGGCCCGGGGGCTACTGTCGGCGTTCTAGGAACGGGGGTCCCCAGACTTGCCTGCCTGCGGCCCACGGCGCGGCTCCGCTAACGGCCTGGTACGACCCATCTTCACTAGCAAAAACTCAAGACCCTCGCGAGGCGGACGGCACAAGACCTCCTCAGGGGCAGCCTCACTAGGTTGGCTCGCGAGGAGCGGAGAGATCAAGGAAAGGGGCATCTCGTGAGGTTCCCGTAACGTGAGCCATGACGACCAAGGCCAGGCGGGCGCCAGCGGGCGCAGAGTACTCGTTTCCTCTTTGGTGCTAAAGGAGTAGGCGATGGCGAGGAGTCCCGAGGCATCAGGCAAAGGTTTCTATATCAGTGCAACGAGACCAAGACCAGCAGGACGGCAGGACGGAGGTCATCGCGGAGCCCACGACGGTGTCACCACCAGAGCCTTTGGCAGGCGAAGACCACCTTTTGTCAGGATAGCTTGTACTAGCTGCCCCCTTCAAATTGGCCGTTGTGGGATCCCTTCCCGCCTAATATTTGGGAAGAGGACCCGGGCCTCTATAAATAGGATTAGCCACCACCGTAGAAATGATCTCAACTCATCTTGGATCAGATCCATTCCATCCACACACGCACAAGCTCATCGAGCTCAAGAACACCTCTCCTCAGGAGGTAGTTCTTCCCTTGTACTTGTTCATCTTCAGCCTACAGGCAATCCACCACACCACACTGGAGTAGGGTATTACACCACATCGGTGGCCCGAACCAGTATAAACTCTTGTGTCTCTTGTCCCTTGGGTTCGGCGAGCTAGGCCTTGAGATCGCGGTGAGTGTGTGAGCTTGGGGGAGAGAGATCTTTGTGCGCACCCCAGAGTTCAAACCTTAAGGGTTTTGCCGGAACCCTAATCCGACACATGACACTTCACCATCTTTGGGCCTAAGGAAAGGCATTGTGGAGTAGCAATTGACGATGGGTTGCTAGAGTGACAGAAGCTTAAACCCTAGTTTATGCACTATTCCGTAAGGGGCTGATTTGGATCCATATGTTTCATGCTTTGCTTAGATTTATCTTAATTCTTCTTTCGTAGTTGTGGATGCTTGCGAGAGTGGTTAATAATAAGTGGGAGGCTTGTTCAAGTAAGAACAACACCCAAGCACCGGTCCACCCACATATCAAATTATCAAAGTAACAAACATGAATCAAACAAACGTGATGAAAGTTACTAGATGAAATTCCCGTGTGTCCTCAAGAACGATTTGCTTATTATAAGAGACCATTCTGTCCTGTCCTTTGCCATAAAAAGGATTGGTCTACCTTGCCGCACTTTAGTTAGTATTGCTACTTGCTCGTTACAAATTACCTTGCTATAAAACTACTTGTTACCGATAATTTCAGTGCTTGCAGAAAATTCCTTGCTGAAAACCGCTTGCCATTTCCTTCTACTCCTAGTTGGGTTTGACACTCTTACTTATCGAAAGGACTACGATTGATCCCTTATACTTGTGGGTCATCAAGTCTCTTTTCTGGCGCCGTTGCTGGGGAGTGAAGCGCCTTTGGTGAGTTTGAATTTGGTAAGGAAACATTTATATTACGAGCTGAAAATTACTATCACTTGTTACTATGGAAAACAATCCTTCGAGGGTTTTGTTTGGGGTATCTTCACCTCGACCTGAAGCACAAAGAGTTTCTCCTCAACCTACTGCACCTACTGAAAATATTTGTTATGAGATGGTGCTCCTCTATGCCATGGCTTCCATCCACGAAGAACTAGCCTCACTCGGGGTAGATGTTCACGAAGTAGGCGATCTCCTTGCCCATACAAACTCCTTGGTTCAACAACACAAGATTTGGAGGCTCCCAAGTGACACCTAACCAATATAGAAGACACCACTATCCAAAAGGTAATAGAAATGGTTGTTCATGATGAACTCCTTGCTCTTGTGCTTCAAAAGATAGTATCCTCAACACTCAATCACACTCTCACAGATTTGGCATGATAGAGAAGGATTGGGTGAAAAGCAACTTGAGGGGGCTGACGATCAAACGGTTGGAGTCCCCTTGATTTCAACACAACAGTAGGTGGTTCTCTCTTAGAAAATGGATATGGGAAGTGGTATTTTCGTCCTGGTTGCTGTCTGTGAGAGTAGGTGGTGTGGGTGGGGTATATAAAGCATTCACCAAAAATCTGACCGTTACACACCTTTAGGCACAACTCGGTAGTACTGGGTGATACGTCTCCAATGGCTATATAGAACCAATTGAAGTTCTTCTTCGAAGGAGCGGGGGAGAAAACTGGAAGCCCTGGACGGGCCGGGTCCTAAAGCGGGACGTCGGCTATATAGGAACAGTCAGTGGACCACGTATTGACATCCTCTTTGGGAGTACCTGGAAGATAGTTGATACGTCTCCAACGTATCTATAATTTTTGATTGTTCCATGCTAATATAGTATCAATCTTGGATGTTTTATATACTACTTTATGCAATTATATATTTGGGACTAACCTATTAACTTAGTGCCCAGTGCCAGTTGCAGTTTTTTGCTTGTTTTTGGCTTTTCAAGAAATTAATATCAGACAGAGAAAATACTTTGGATTATTTTTTTGTGGGCCCCTTGGTATGTCTCCAATGTATCTATAATTTTTGATTGTTCCATGCTGTTATATTATCATTCTTGGATGTTTTACAATCATTTTATAGCAACTTTATATCATTTTTTGGGAGTAAACTATTGACATAGTGCCCAGTGCCAGTTGCTATTTTTTTGCTTGTTTATTACTTTGTAGAATATCAGTACCAAATGGAGTCCAAACGCAGCGAAACTTTTCGGAGATTTTTTTGGGACTAGAAGACACCTTGGGGGCCAAGAAAGCACCAGAGGGGATCCCCGTGGGGACCACAAGACACTTGGGTGCGCCAGAAGGCCCAGGCACACCCAGGTGGGTTGTGGGCCCCACGGATGTCGGTGTCAAAACCAGCGGATCTCGGGTAGGGGGTCCCGAACTGTGCGTCTAGGATCGATGGTAACAGGAGACGGGGGACACGATGTTTACCCAGGTTCGGGCCCTCTCTATGGAGGTAATACCCTACTTCCTGCTTGATTGATCTTGATGAATATGAGTATTACAAGAGTTGATCTACCACGAGATCGTAATGGCTAAACCCTAGAAGTCTAGCCTATATGACTATGGTAATGTGTGTCCCTTCCGGACTACGCCCTCCGGTTTATATAGACACCGGAGGGATCTAGGGTTACATAGAGTCGGTTACATAAGAAGGAATCTTCATCGTTGGTTGCCAAGCTTGCCTTCCACGCCAAGGAGAGTCCAATCCGGACATGGTGCGGTCTTCGGCCTTCATGTCTTCACAGCCCATCAGTCCGGCCCAATGGATAACAGGCCGGACGCCCGGGGACCCCTTAGTCCAGGACTCCCTGAGTAGCCCCTGAACCTGGCTTCAATGACGAGGATTCCGGCGCGCAGATTGTCTTCGACATTGCAAGGTGGGTTCCCCTTTTTCCGAACTCCAAGATAGTCTTCGGATGCGATGATAGTATCCGGACCTGTCACACACCATACACAACCGCAGAGAGAATATATTTTTACACGAGTTCTATCCGCTGACAACTTTTTACAGCACGGCATTACATCTAACCGGCCATAATTCCAAACCGCTTTCATGTTCGACGCCCCACGTCCCGAGACGCGGTTGCCATTGGCACGTCTTGTCAAAGCAGAGATCGTGTCCCCTTATCGCGGGATTCTCATCAATGCGGGCATGGGTAACCCAACCGTGTCGTTTATACAGCCCTTGGGAATAGGAGAACCTTAAGGCGAGTGAGGAGGTGTTTAATATTCGCT
The DNA here is from genome assembly GCF_018294505.1 of Triticum aestivum. Classification (NCBI taxonomy): domain Eukaryota; kingdom Viridiplantae; phylum Streptophyta; class Magnoliopsida; order Poales; family Poaceae; genus Triticum; species Triticum aestivum. The sequence continues at coordinate 315,486,958 of NC_057805.1, forward strand.
GCCTTTATAAGGGGATAAGGATTCCCTCTTCCTCTCTCACGCCATCTCTTTGTCTCCGTCTTTCCAATCTCGAGCTCCAGCGCCCAAGTTCTCATCTCTTTTCCACTCAAGCAACCATGTCCAGATCCGGTGGTCAGGGCAAGTGGATGGCCTCCTTCGTCAAGAAGAAGGATATCAAGGAGCTCCGGGAGGCTGGATATCTGGCCAAGGAGATCGCTCACCAACTCCCGGCCAAGGGACAGATCGTCCCTACTCCAGAGCCCCACGAGAGGGTTGTGTTTCTTACACATTTCGTCCATGGGCTGGGCTTTCCTCTTCACCCCTTCGTCCGTGGACTGATGTTTTACTATGGGCTAGACTTCCATAACCTAGCCCCCAACTTCATCCTCAACATCACTGCATTCATTTTTGTGTGCGAGGCCTTTCTCCGCATCCCACCTCATTTCGGCCTATGGCTGAAGACCTTCAATGTGAAGCCGAAGGTGGTGAGCGGCCAACAAGCAGAGTGCGGAGGAGCCATGGTGGGCAAGATGCCCAACGTTACCTGCCCCAAAGGCTCATTCGCAGAGACGGTGAAAGGGTGTCAATCGGGGTGGTTCTATATCACCGAGCCACGTGACGCCAACTGGGTGGCGGCCCCCGAATTCCGATCCGATATCCCGATACGGCTCACCTCCTGGCATGAGAGGGGCCTAACCTGGGGTCCCTCAGACGAGCTGACTGGGCTCCAGACATGCGTCCAGAACATGATAGATAGGAAGATCAAGCTCGTCAACGTGGTCCAGGTCATGCTCATCCGTCGGGTCCTTCCGTGCCAACGCCGGACTTGCTATCTGTGGGAGTACGATCCGGCCAAGCACCAGACGCTACTAGAGCTCTTCGCCACGACGCACGAAGAAATCTGGAAAGTGCTCTTCAAGGCCGGCGAGACACCACCGCCCACGATCGAAGATCGCGGGCTTAGCTTAAAACGCCAGGCTAACCCGGTAAGTTCTTTTAATGTTTTCAAGGCGTACCCTTTACTAGCATATTTTGAGAGAAAGTGTAAGCTTTCCTTCCCCCGTTTTCAGGCCTGGATCAGGGTAGCGAAGGAGATTAACTACCTGGCTCCGCTGCCCGAAGATCAAGAATTCCCATTACTGACGAGAATGCTTTTCCCTGCACCTTACGAGGTGCCGGAGAAGACGGCCAAGAAGGCGGCCAAAGGGGCCAAGAAGGGCCTTCGCCGAAAAGGCGCTCTGGACGTGACATCCGAAAGCGAGACTTCCTCTTGATCCGTTGACAACAACGAAGAAGAGGAAGAAGAAGACGACTCCCCACCTGAAGTGGGGAGGAAGAAGAGAGCGGCCCCCACAAACCCGGAGGCGAAAGCGTCTAAGAGGGTTAAAGGCTCCCTCGCGGATAACCCCGCGAGGGATGTTGATAGCAGTCTGGAGCGACCTCGCCGGACCAAGCCTCGGGCCGCTTTGTAAGTACCAGAATCCGAAAATGTCTGGCTTTCCCGGTTTTGTAATATTGATATGTCTCAAACCTTGTCATTGCAGTCCGGCACGCGATGGCTCCCTGCGATCCTCGACCGAGGGATCTCTAGACTCAAAGGAGATGGCTAGCATGTCTCAGCCACCTGCTCATTCCGTCTCTCCCAAGGGTGACGATGAGGTGGTGTCGCAAAAGACGTTCCCCGACCGGGGGGAGCTTCCGGAGATCGTCGGGGTGGCGCCCCAGGGCGACTCTTCAGTCGCCGGACACATGGGGGAAAAGCCCCTATGGGGGATGGGGACGGGGGCCGAGTTCCCTTCGGACTGAGCCGAATACCATTCCGGAGATCTACGCGGCTCCGGAGTCCAGCGAACGACATTCCCCAAAAGGAGGGAATGTGCCTGTTCCACCGGTGACCTCTGTCCAACCAGAGGCACCGGATAATCTGCTGGAGGCGCTACGAGGCGCCTCTATTGTGGATGAACACCGCGCCCTTATGGGCACGATAATAGAGAAGGTTCAGTTCATCAAAAGCGGACTGACCGAAGCCTGCACTAGCCTTCTATCGGGCTTTGAGGTAAGTAATGTGGTTGTAGGAAGAATATCACAGTATATGCAATAGCCCCTAATGCTCTGTTTGGTGTTCGGGAAGAAAACGCCGAACAGAGGATCGAGAAGAAATATCGCAGGAGTCTAACATAAGTTGTCTATGTGAATAAGTAGGTATCGCTGCAGGCTGCCACCACTCATGCTGCGGAGGTCCCCGGACTGAAGCAGAAACTGGAGCAGGCCGAGGAGGAGCTCGGCCTTATGAAGAAGCAGCTGGAGGATAGCCAAGGTATGCAGCAACCTGCGGGCACATTTTAAGAAAAAATGAATAGTCCGTCCGGACTAAGGTGTCATAAACTTTATTAGGGGCCACGACCGAGGTGGCAGTCCTCAAGAAGGCGTTAGCCGAGGCCGAGCACAAAGCGGCCAAGGAACCCGCCGCGCGCGAGAAGCACGAGGCCCGGGTTGGCGAGGCGCAGCAACAGCTCCAGGGCGCTATCGAGAGATTTGAGTCCTTGGAGCGCGATTGTAAGGCACAAGAGTCCGAATTGGCGAAGGCCCGCCAGAGCGAATAGGATGCATGAGCCGAAGCCCAGAACGCCCTCCAGGAAATTCAGGCGGCCAAGAAGATTGCGGCGGGTAAGTCTTTCACCATGCAAAGCAAGTATGTGGAAGAAACGTTCCTTGTACTTATCCGAATTTGGGTTTTCCAGGGGCGTTTACAGATCTGCCGCGCAGTATATCAGATGCTACCGAGCATTATAGAGCCGAAGAAGGGATGTCTATGGAGAAGCTATTCTGGTCCCAATATCTGGGACTCGAGCATCCGGTGCCCTTCAGCGACCAGCTAAAGCAGCTGGTCGAGCTGCACAGGCCTGCCGAGCCTATACCTAGTAGCTACTTCGGACTTGTTAAGCGGCTTGTAAGTGCCTGTCCGCGGCTCGAAGCCATGAAGCAGTCAGTCTGTATTGAAGGTGCGCGTATGGCATTTGCCCGCGTCAAGACGCATTGGGCAAAGCTGGATGCCAAGAAGCTGATGACCGAGGGGCCGCCGGAGGGCAAGGAGCATCGTCTACCCGAGCTCTATTTTGATGGTGTCCTGGAGGGGTCCCGCCTTGTGGCGGAGCAATGTTCGAAGGATGTCATATTCCCATGAGAACATTTGTATTATCCTGTCCTGTAATATGGAACAATGATGTTATGTATTATAATGCTTGCATTTTATATTTTACCTCCTGTGCGGCCGTTTATGAAATCTGAGGGTTGACCAGTCGTCGGCTTCTGCCCCCACGTAGATAGTACGGGGGGTGTTCGGGATAAATCTAAACACTATTTACTCCACATTCTGGTCCTTAAAGGAGATGTTTAGCACAACAAACAAAGCAATCAGACTATGCGGCCTTTACCGCCCTCACTTAGCCATAGGAGTTTGACAATTAAGAAAGTTGGCGAAGCCCCTAGTATTCGGAAGGCCGAACTAGGGGCGTTGTACACGCCTAATCGGAGGAACCGATTCTTCACGAGAAGCGGAAAAAATATCTAACGATTTGGAACCTCTCGAACAGCTGACCAGCTCTCGCCGCATCATGACAGTCAGTTTTCGGCTTTCTCTACTGAGGTGCTCGTCCGGAAGAACCGGGACACAATCGCAGTAGTTCTCCCTTTACTACCCTAGCCGATATAGCGGAACATAGGGTAGCAAGCACAGGAGCCGGGCAACCCAACTATTGACCAAAGACATGATTCGGAGCCGATGCATATAATGCTATAAGTTCGGAGTGCCGAACTATACTGTAAAAGTGTTCGGACTTTTATTGCCATAATGCGGGGTGCAATGAAGCCCCTGGCGTAGTAATACGTACCATGGTGTACGTGTGCGATAAGTAATATATACAAAGGTGAGGAAACAGGAAAATTAAGTGATAAGCTGACGCCACCATTTATTCACTATTGTGATGTAACTAGTACGTCGAGGCGTACTTTGTGCAAGCAATGCGATAAGTAAGTAAGGCTATTTAACATGCCGCAACCAAGGGCGAGCTGCGTGCGGGTATGTAAAACAAGTATGGCAATCGTTTAGTAGAGACCACCTGGGGATTCCCTTGTATGCCAGAGCTCCTTGCCTCCTTGGTGTGTTCTGCAAGCGGGTCGTCCGCATAGACCTCGAAAAGAGAAATAAACCCGTAATAAAAAGAAAAAGTAAAGACGTGCGAATCCTAGGGTCGGTCAAGCCGCACTGTGGATCGCGAGCGAGTTATGCCTCCGTCAGTACCCATGGGGCTTTGAGTACGTAGTTATGGACGCGTGGTACGGATGCCATTTCCTCATTGGGGTTGGGACGGAGGCCGAATTTACTAATTCAGCTCTTGACAAACCGAGCTGCCCTGTTGCAGTGTAGTCCGGACCTTCTTAACGATGTCCAGGGGCTCGACGGCCGGATTATGGTGCCGCTTGAGAAGGCCGCTCTGTATTTCTGCTGCTAGGGCTGCAGTATGCTCCTCTGTACGGAGGGAACATTCCATGTTTCCATTTACTGTAATGACGCCGCGTGGACCGGGCATCTTGAGCTTGAGATAAGCATAATGTGGCACCGTGTTGAATCTAGCAAATGCGGTTCGTCCGAGCAGTGCGTGGTAGCCGCTGTAGAAGGGGACGATATCGAAGATTAGCTCTTCGCTTCGGAAGTTATCCGGGGAACCGAAGACCACCTCCAGCGTGATTGAGCCCGTACAACGGGCCTCTACACCTGGTATAACTCCTTTAAAGGTAGTTATCATGGACTTGATTCGTGAGGGATTAATGCCCATTTTGCGTACTGTATCCTGATAGAGCAGGTTGAGGCTGCTACCATCGTCCATTAGGACTCATGTCATGTGAAATCCGTCAATGATTGGGTCGAGTACCAATGCGGCCGAACCGCCGTGACGGATGCTAGTTGGATGATCATGACTATCAAAGGTGATCGGGAATGACGACCATGGGTTGAATTTTGGGGCGACTGGCTCTACCGCATAGACGTCCCCGAGTGCGCGCTTTCGCTCCCTTTAGGGGATGTGTGTAGCATGTATCATGTTCACCGTTTTGACTTGAGGCGGGAATTTCTTCTGGCCCCAGTGTTCGGCTGCCGGGGCTCCTCGTCATCGTCCTCGCTCTGTGATTCCCCTTCCTTGTTTCCGCTATTTACTTTGCTGGCTTGCTTAAAGACTCGGCAATCTCTGTTAGTATGGTTGGCCTGTTTGTTTGGGGTGCCATGTATCTGGCACGGACGATCTAGTATGCGGTCCAAGCTAGATGGTCGTCCGCTGTTCTTTTATAGGGCTTCTTTCGCTGGCCGGACTTGAAGCCACTGAATCCGGTGTGAACTGTAGTGTCATCAGTGTTATCGCCATTGCTTCGGCGTTTGTGTCTGTTGCGCCGGAGCTTGCTGGTGCTGTTTTTGGCCTCGGAGGGGCCTACGTTGTTGGTTGTGTTTGTACTGCAAGCCAGCCAACTATCCTCTCCCGCGCAAAAGCGGGTCATAAGTGCCGTGAGGGCTGCCATGGACCTCGGCTTTTCTTGGCCGAGGTGGCGGGCTAGCCATTCGTCACGGATGCTGTGTTTAAAGGCCGCTAGGGCTTCGGCATCCGGACAATCAACGACCTGGTTCTTTTTGGTTAGGAACCTAGTCCAGAATTTTCTGGCTGATTCTCCAAGTAGTTGAACTATGTGGCTTAAGTCATCGACATCAGGTGGCCTAACATAATTACCTTGGAAGTTGTCAAGGAAGGCTTCTTCCAGGTCCTCCCAGCTGCCAATGGAATTTTCAGGCAGGCTATTTAGCCAGTGTCGAGCTGGCCCTGTGAGCTTTAGTGGGAGGTATTTGATGGCGTGGAGGTTGTCTCCACGGGCCATGTGGATGTGGAGAATAAAGTCCTCAATCCATACTGCGGGATCAGTTGTTCCGTCGTATGATTCAATATTGACGGGCTTGAACCCCTCAGGGAATTCGTGATCCAACACCTCATCTGTGAAGTAGAGAGGGTGTGCGGTGCCTCTATATCGGGCCGCGTCCCGGCGCACCTCTGATGAAGTCCGTCTGTGGTTATCGGCCCGGGTGTGACTAGGTTTGTCACGTCTGAATAGGTAGCCGTCATCCCGAGTCGGGAAGCGTCCTCGCGATCCGTAGATTGATCTGGTGTGTCCTGCTCTACTGTCCAGATCCTACCGAAGGTCGTATGTATGGTCCCGAGCTGTTCTGTCCCTGTTTTTGCGAGGCGGTGGGGCGGGCTGTTGTTCGGCATGAGTTGCCGTTTTATCCCGACCGCGGGGTGGTCGGTCCGCCGCACTATCCCGACCGCATGGTGGTCGGTCCGCATTGCGTGAGGGAGGTATAGGATCTGGTGCCTCCTCATCGAACTGAGGTAGCAGTCTGCGCTTTGGGTAACTCTTGGCTGGGCGCTTGGGGCCGTATTCTTCGGCTGCCAGGACATCGGTCCATTTGTCAATGAGTAGGTCTTGATCGGCTTTGAGCTGCTGCTGCTTTTTCTTCAGGCTTCTTGCAGTAGCTATTAGCTGGCGCTTGAAGCGCTCCTGCTCGAGGGGTGCCTCAGGCACAATGAAATCCTTGCTGCCGAGGCTCTCCTCATCCTCGGAGACTGGATGATGACTATCATCATTCGTGCCATTGGGCATGGCCTGTTTATCAGGGTTATCTTGCCCATTGTCTTGTTCCTCCTGTTCGGATGCAACTCCAACAGGGTCTTCATTGTTTTCGGCGTCGCCGGGAGTACTATTTTCTCCGGTGCCGGTGTTGCCATCTTTTGAGCGACGAGGCTTAGAACGGCGTTTAGGGCGCCGATGCTTGGACTGTGTCTCAGAAGGTTTATTCGCGACTGGGTCTTCTTTGTCATCGTCGCTAGCTTTTTTAGGTGTGTCAACCATGTACACATCGTACGAAGAGGTGGCCGTCCAACGTCCAGTGAATGGCGGGTCTTGGCCTTGCTCCTTTTCGGCATCGTCGTCCATACCGTCGATATCTTCAGAGCCATAATCGAGCTCGTCGGTTAAGTCCTCGACGGTAGCTATGAAGTGGGTGGCGGGTGGGAAGCAAAATTCCCCATCATCAGCCTCTAACTCGAACCGAACATAGTTCGGCTGTGAGTCCTTCTCCAAGGACAAATTCTTTAAAGAGTTCAGCACATCGCCCAAAGGTGAGTGCTGGAAGATGTCTGTGCTAAATTCGGAAATCGATAACCGATCCAGCTCGGTGTCCGCAGGCGTACCAGGTCCGGAACTTATAGCCGGAAACGAGTCCGGAGTTCCAGGGACGCAAATATTGCGGGGTGTCGAGTCCGTGTGCGGCTCCAACGCCGCGGACTCTGTGGCCTTGGATGGCACGATCTGCTTTGGTTCTAAGGCTGTTGCAGCAACAGGAACCATCTCCTAGACGTGATCCGATGACAGATTTAGGTCATGTTCATCGGGGCGTGGGGAGCGATCACTGCGGTCTCAAATCCGTTGAAGATCAAGTCTCCACGGATGTCCGCGACGTAGTTCAAGCTTCCAAATCTGACCTGGTGGCCAGGGTCGTAGCTATCGATCTGCTCCAGATGGCCAAGCGAATTGGCCCGGGGAGGAAGGTTTCTCCTTGGACAACGTCACTATCGACGATTGAAGGGGCCATCGAACCTTTCGTCGACGGCACAGTGGAACTCTCAATGAAAGCACCAATGTCGGTGTCAAAACCAGCGGATCTCAGGTAGGGGGTCCCGAACTGTGCGTCTAGGAACGATGGTAACAGGAGACGGGGGACACGATGTTTACCCAGGTTCGGGCCCTCTCTATGGAGGTAATACCCTACTTCCTGCTTGATTGATCTTGATGAATATGAGTATTACAAGAGTTGATCTACCACGAGATCGTAATGGCTAAACCCTAGAAGTATAGCCTATATGACTATGGTAATGTGAGTCCCTTCCGGACCACGCCCTCCAGTTTATATAGACACTGGAGGGATCTAGGGGTACATAGAGTCGGTTACATAAGAAGGAATCTTCCTCGTTGGTCGCCAAGCTTGCCTTCCACGCCAAGGAGAGTCCAATCCGGACACGGGTGCGGTCTTTGGCCTTCATGTCTTCACATCCCATCAGTCCGGCCTAATGGATAACAGGCCGGATGCCCGAGGACCCCTTAGTCTAGGACTCCCTCAACGGAGGTCTCCTGCATTGCCTCTCTGCCCTATAAATTCCCAAATATTCCAGAAACCCTAGGGGCGTCGACGAAACACAATTCTAGCCGCCGCAAGTTCTAGAACCATGAGATTCAATCTAACACCATCACAGAGGGGTTCATCATCCTCATTGGTGCCTCTTCGATGATGCATGAGTAGTCCACCATAGACCTATGGGTTCGTCGGCAGTAGCTAGATGGCTTCTTCTCTCTTTTTGATTCTCAATACAATGGTCTCTTGGAGATCTATTTGATGTAAATCTTTTTGCGGTGTGTTTTATGGGACCTGATGATCTTTCAATTTATGATCAAACCTATATCCATGAATATTATTTGAGTCCTCTTTGATCTCTTATATGCATGATTATTTATAGCCTCGTACTTCTTCTTCTTCGAATATTTGGTTTTGTTGGGCCAACTAGATCAATTTTTCTTGCCAAGGGAAGAGGTGCTTTGTGATGGGTTCGATCTTGCGATGTCCTCTCGTAGTGACAGAAGGGGCAGCAAGGCACGCATGTATCATTGCTATTAAGGATAACAAGATGGGGCCTATTCCTACATGAATAGATCTTGTCTACATCATGTCATCATTCTTATTGCATTACTCTGTTTCTCCATGATCTTGATACACTAGATGCATGCTGGATAGCGGTCGATGTGTGGAGTAATAGTAGTAGATGCAGGCAGGAGTCGATCTACTAATCTTGGAAGTGATGCCTATATATTTATATTTCCTTGGATATCATCATAATTATGCGATCTTCTATCAATCGCCCAACAATAATTTGTTTACCCATCGTACGCTATTTTTTTCGAGAGATGCCACTAGTGAAATCTACGGCCCCGGGTCTATCTTTTATCATATTGCTTTCAGATCTATTTTTATTTTCATTTGTTTTCAGATCTATTATTCCAAAACCCCCAAAAATACTTTGCTGCACTTTTTATTTGCATATTTTATTTCGTGTTTTATTCAGATCTATTTATCCAAACACATACAAACCAATCTATATTTTTACCGAGGGGGGATTGACAACCCCTCTTACACGTTGGGTTGCGAGGATTTTTTCTTTGTGTGCAGGTACCGTTTAGATAGTGTTGCTTGGTTATCCTAGTAGATTGATACATTGGTTTCATAACTGAGGGAAATACCTACCGTAGCTGTACTGCATCATCCCTTCCTCTTTGGGGAAATACCGACACAGTTTCAAGCTGCATCAAAAGGAATTTCTGGCGCCGTTGCCGGGGAGAAATCATCAACATCTATCAGGTTCGTAATCACAAATCTCATCTCCTTGCAATTTACATTATTTTCCATTTTCCTCTCATTTTTATCTCCCCCACTTCACAAAATTTGCCGTTTTATTCGCCTTCTTTTTCGTTCGCCTTTTTCTCGTCAAATCTATCTTTTTGCTTGCAATCTTATTTGCGTAGTCACAATGTCTCAAAGAAAGTACTATGATCTTCCTTACCCCAATATTTTGCTTGAAATTGAAAAAGTACCAAGGAATATAAGACTACACAATCTGAGCACAATAAGTATTTTATCGAGGAACTTAAAGAACACTCTACTATGTTAGATGCTATAACAAAACAACATGATGATATCAGTAGATAAGTTTGTAATCTCCAATCCAAGTATGCCCATGCAGAAAATTTGCTAGGCAAAATATCAAATGCACAAGCTACCCTAGTAAAACAAATGGCCGCTAAGACAATTTCCTTAGAAGATAAAAATGATGAAACTCTTAAAGTGATTGGTGTTTCTTCTATTGATTCCTTGTTTAGTAAAATCAAATTTGATGATAAAGGGACCGAAGAAGAGTCAACTTTATCTAGAGGGCGTACCAATAATTCGAAGGGCGAAAATCTTGATGAGAAAATTGATAAAAGTGGGTTTGGAGAGGTCAAAACTTTAACTAGTGATGTGCCCAGTATTTTGGATTACAAAGACTTTATTATGATAATTGCTCTTTGGTTGAATGTATTTCTTTGTTGCAATCCATGATAAATTCACCCCATGCTTATGAACAAAATAAAGCTTTTACTAAACATATTGTGGATGCCATGATGAAAGCTTTAGAAGAAAAGTTGGAGTTAGAGATTTCAATTCCTAGAAATATTACATGATGAATGGGAACCAACTATTAAAGTCGAGATTAAAATTTATGAGTGTTTTTCTTTATGTGAGTTGGGTGCTAGTGTTTCCACAATTCCGAAATCTTTATGTGATGTGCTTGGTCTTACCGATATTGAAGGATGTTCTCTTAATTTGCACTTGGCGGGTTCTACTATTAAAAAGCCTTTGGAAAGAAATAATGATGTTCTTATTCTTGCAAATAGGAACTATGTGCCTATAGATTTTATTGTTCTTGATATTGATTGCAATCCGTCTTGTCCAATTATACTTGGTAGACCATTTTTACGCACTATAGGAGCCGTGATTTTTTTACTGTAAACAGTAGGGGACCCCCCACAGCACTCAAACTTTACTACCAAAAGAGTTACAAATTACATGGATTACAAGAAGTAACCAAATAGAAAAACTAGAAGGACTAAAGTTGTACAAGGCTAGAGGTCTACAAAGCTAGAGAACTAAAAAGCAATACCTCAAGGAGGCAGAAAAGAAATCCATCTCAATAACTCATCTATAAAGACATGTTTAACTCTATGCTGCATGAGATTAATATCATGGATGAAGGCACTTATCCATTTATTAAAGGTAGGCCTTTCATGCCTAAACACCTTGGCATTCCTGACTATCCAGATGTTCCAGCAAGCAACAAAAACCACCTCAGTGAAAAAAGGTTTTGCAAAGTCACGTTTAGCCTGCAGCACAATGCTTCTCATATCATCTCCCTATGGCCAACTGATTTGAAGATAGTTCCAGATTCTCACACTAAAATTACAGTGGAAGAAGAGGTGATCTCTAGTTTCCCTTGTCAACAGAGGACAAAGAGCACAATTAATCCCATCATCCATATGCCAATGCCTCCTATCGACCATATCCTTAGTGTTAAGCCTGTCCATAATAAACATCCAAGCAAACACATTTATTTTCATTGTGCATGATGATTTCCAGATCCAGAGCAACAAAGGATTGAATGACAAGGTAGAATGCATGTAGGAATAGAATATCTCAGGCCTAAAAGGATTGCATGTCCCCTGCCAACACTAGATATCATTTGCATCCAAATCTCTGTTGTGAGTAGACATCATTTCCTGAGCTGTCATATATTCATCATATGCTTGCTTAGACAAAGGTAAATGAAACATATCTAAGATATCATGCGTTTGAAAAGCATCTGCTACAGTTATCCATGGATCATTGACATATGAAAAAAGCCTAGGAAACCTTGATTGCAAGGTTGTCACAGAATCATCCAACTTCCATCCGTCAGACCAGAACATAGCAGAATCTCCACAGTTGATTTGCACCCAAGTGGTGCTTCTGAAATGATCGAACAGTTTTCATATATCTTTCCACCAAAAAGAGCCACAGCTGGCAGTACCCTGTGGAACCCTCCCATGATAATATGAATTCCAAACTAGAGATACCCATGGCAGGTCCATCTTATTCAAAAACTTATGCATATGTTTAAGCAACAAAGCAATATTCTGGACTCCCAAGTTCAAAATTCCTAATCCCCCCTTGCTTTTAGGCCTACAGATCAAATCCCATGCTGCTAGAGATGGAGAGGGCTCATCTCTATGTTTTCTCCATAGGCATTGTCTCTATATTCTCTCCAATTGTTTTAGAATTACAGGAGGGACTAGCAAACTTCCAAGATAGAATATAGGCATAGATGACAACGCGGAATTGAGAAATTGCAATCTTTCACCCTGATTGAGGAAGGATGAACTAGCAGACATTCTTCTTTCCATGCAATCCACCAATGGCATGAAGTCAATCATCTTAGGCCTAGTAGTACCCACAGACAGTCCCAAGTATGTGAAGGGCATTTCCCCACTTGACATCCAAAAGTTGCAGCCAAAGTAGTGATTGTATGCTCATCAACATTAATAGGAACCATGGATGATTTGTGATAATTAACCACTAGGCCAATAGAAGTGGAAAAATCTTAAGCATTTCTTTGAGAGCAAGTAACTGTGCCATATCTGCAGGGAGGATTATCAGGATATCATCAGCATATTGAACTATTGGATAAACTTGGTCATGACATGGTATGGGCAGTTTAAGAATTCCCTTTCTGAACATATCATTTACAACTGATTGCAATAAATCAGCAGCAATTACAAAAAGTGAAGGGGAGAGGCAGTCTCCTTGTCTCACACCCTTTCTGCACAAAAATTGCCTTCCTGGTACTCCATTCAAAAGAACTGAAGAAGTTCCAGTAGAAAGTAATTGCTTGACCCAAGAAATACATTTCTCATTGAAATATTTATATTTCAAAATCTGTAGAATAGCCTCATGCTCAATAGAATCAGAGGCCTTCTCAAAATCCAATTTGAGAATAACAATTGGTCTCTTAGATTGATGACATTGGTGCAAGTACTCCAAGGTCCAACCAATACAATCCTGAATTGTTCTGCTCTTAATAAACCCATACTGATTCTTGTGGATGCATTTCATAATAATCCTTTGAAATCTATTAGTAGCCATCTTGGATAAAAACTTAAGGCCCATTCCAGTCAAAGAAATTGGCCTATAATCCCCAACCTCCTCAGGGGCCAACTTCTTTGTTATGAGGGTGACAAATGAGCCATTAATGTTTCCTAGAGCAGCAGAACCCTTATGAAAAGCCTTAGCAAGCTCGTAAAAATCATGGCATATAATAGGCCAGCATTTTTTGAAGAAAAGACCATTAAAACCATCTGGCCCAGGGGCTTTGTCAATTGGCATATGTTTAACAGTATCATCCATTTCCTCCTTGCTGAAAGGTTCAGTTAAAAAATCTAAACCCTCAATTGGCTTGAGCAGTAAACTGAGGTCAAAACCCATGAAAATTCCATTGGAGACTCCCATTCTGTTCTTAAAGCAATTCCATATTATACCCTCAATCTGGGAATGCTCTAAAACCAAAGACCCATCCACTGACCTAAGACTAGCAATAGAGTTCCTCCGATGCCTCTCAGTAGCCATTGCATGGAACAACTTTGTGCTCTCTCCCCCAACTTTCATGTATCTGATTGTGCATCTCTTTTTCCAGTATAGAAACTGAAGATGCAATAACTTTTCCACATGAAGCTTAACAACCTTTCTGAAGTTAAATTCTAGTCTATATAATGGCCTGAGCTCCTCCAGACCATGAAGATATAAAACCACCTAATTGCACTTGGTGATTAAACCCTTTAATTTGGAAATATTCATCTGCCACTTCCTCAGGCTACCCTCGAAGCCTTAAACTTGTCTACAATTTTAGCAGTAATGTGAGATTTTTAGGATGGCTGCAACCATGAATTTTTAACACAATCCATAAAGCCATCAAGCTCAACCCAGTAATTTTTGAATCTGAAAATATTTTATTTGGGGATAGATATTTTAATATACACCACACAAGGGACATGATCAGAGGTCCTTGCTAAAGGGAGAACCTCAGTCATGGGTTAATAGGAGATCCACTCAGCTGATGTGAAGAACCGATCAAGTTGTTCCAAAAGAGGGTTATCCTGCATATTAGACCAAGTATATGCCCTCCCCTTCAAAGGCAGTTCAAGCAGACCAAGGTGTGCAATCACTTCATTGAAAATGAAGATATCATTCAGATCCCCCCAGGCATGTTTCTGTTTTCAGTTGATCTGATGAAGTTAAAGTCCCCAACAATAAGCCAGTTCTCACCCAGAGGGATTTGCAGATTATATAACCAACTGACAAAAATGTCTCTAGCTTCTCCTTGACAGGGCCCATAGACAGAAACTAGGGTCCATTATTCATTGTTCTATTTGGATGTGACTGCACCACTAAAGCATGTTGTTGAACATTAAGTAGACTGCCACAAAAGATAGACGGATTCCAAACAATTAAAATGCCTCCAGAAGCACACACAAAAGGGGAAAAAACAAAACTATCAAATCTTTTGGGACAAAAAGATCTAATAGCTCTAAAATCGAAGGAGGAATATTTTGTCCCTTGAAAACATGCTACAACACACTGTCTCTCATCCAGCTTCTGTCTGACTGCCCTCTGCCTAGTATCAGAGTTTAATCCCCTCACATTCCAACCTAGCACATTCTAGTTCTTACAAGTACTATTCATTACAATAATTATGGGGATAGATCATAACATGATGGCACATATGCCACATAAAACATAAGAAATAGTTCTGGCCTCATGGAGTACAACCATATTATTACAGGGTTTAGTGAAAAGCATATAAAAAGACCCTGTCCTAGATAGAGCCTGCCACTCCCAATAAGCTTGAAGAACACTAATCATCTGAAGACTTGTTGGTATCATCAAGGGGATCAGCCATAAGCTTATCCACAATCAACAAACTCTCATCCATGCCAATTTCCTTCCCAATTTCCTGCAACTTCTTAATAGGAATTGGAGGAGGTAAATCAACAGCAGGTGTATCCTCAGGTAAATCCTCAGACATCACAACAGAGATTGGTGTGGGTTTCTGGTTTGTCCTGGGTGCCGTGGATTTGGCTCGGCCAATCCAGGATCCGTCTTTGTTCCCTTTAAAGGGCTTCTTTTTCTATCTAGATCTAGGTTCGATGAACTGTGCATTGACTGTTGTGTCCTCGGTGTCGCTCCTGCCATTTTTGTATCTGCGCTTATTCTTGTTATGCTTGGGCTTTCCATTGGTGTCGCGTGTTTTTGAGGTGCCCGCCTCACCGTTATGGGTGCTTCGGGCAAGCCAGCTATCTTCTCCCACGCAAAAGCGGGTCATGAGTGAAGTGAGGGCTGCCATGGTCCTCGGCTTGTCTTGGCCGAGCTGGCGGGCAAGCCACTCATCTCGGATGTTATTTTTGAATTCCGCGATGGCTTCAGCATCGGAGCAGTCAATGACCTGGTTCTTTTTAGTGAGGAACCTGTTCCAGAACTTCTGAGTTGATTCGCCTGGCTGCTGGGTGACACGGCTGAGGTCATCAGCGTCCTAGAAGTTTGCTTGAAAAGTGTCTTTAAGGGCTTCCTGGCTACCAATAGAATGAGGAGGCAGGCTATTAAGCCAATGCCTAGATGGCCCCTTTAGCTTGAGCGGCAAGTATTTAATGGCGTGGAGATCGTCTCAATTAGCCATATGTATGTGGAGAAGAAAATCTTCAATCCATGCCGTGGGGTCTGTAGTTCCATCATAGGACTTTATATTGATGGGCTTAAACCCTTCTGGAAACTGGTGGTCCATGATCCTATCTGTAAAACACATGGGGTGAGCTGGACCTCGGAATCGGGTGGTGTTCTGTTAGAGGTCGGGTGAGTGCCGTGTGTAGGGTTGATCACTGACGCGGCCGTTCCTATCCATCCAGGTGTCGTAGCCGTCCGGCCTGGCGGGCGTGTGTCCTCTTGATCCGTAGATGGACCGAGGAGGTGCCGTGTTTGCCTCAATATGACGTCGAACATCGCGAGGGTCTAGGTAGTCCACGGGGTCCTTGCCATAGCGGCGTGGAGGTCGCCGAGTGTTGAGGTTTTCCCGTACTGGTCTGTCCCATCCTCTAGGGGGTCGGTCAGGCTCATCGGCAGCTAGCTCCCCATCAAACTCTGGCAGCATACGCCTGTGTGGGTATGATTTCGGTGCACTATGACGTCGGTCTTCTAGATATTCTTCGTCATAGAGCACTTCGACCCACCTTTCGTTTAGTGCATCGGTGTTAGCTTGCAGCAGCTGCTGCTTATGCTTCTTGCTCCTAGCCGTGGTGATGAGGCACCGCCGGAAGTGCTCTTGTTCGAAAGGGTCTTTGGGGACGACGTAGTCCTCAGTATCGAGGTTCTCGCCTTCCTTGGATTACGGCATATAGTTGTCATCAGCCTCTTAAAAGAGGTCATCAGGATATAAGTCCTCAAGATGTCTTTCAGGTGTGCTGTTCCGTACTAGAGAAGCTTGAGGGTCCTCCTCAGGGTCGTCGGCGTCACCGGTTGCTGTGTCGCTATTGTCGGCGGTAGCGTTGTTACCACCGGGTTCCCCATTGTTAGCCCTTTTGCGTCAACGTCGACGTCATGGAGGGGAATTGGGGGTGTCAACCATGTAGACATCGTAAGTTGATGTTGCAGTCCACCTGCCAGTGTTTACCAGAGGCGAGGTGTTTTGTATGGGGACATCGGCATCTTCGTCCATGTCCGTGGCCTCACCATAGTCTAATACATTGGTTAAGTCATCGACCATGGCGACTAGGTGGGTGGTGGGTGGGATGTAAATTTCTCGACCGTGATCTCCATTACAGATGGACAAATCTGTTTTTGGCTTTAAGTACAATATGATCATAAACCGAAGTCCTGCCGTCTAAGATAGACATGCTCTGGATACGGTCGAGCATCTCGTTAAGGTGAGACAGCTCTTCGGATTTTATTACTTGGTTGTAAGCGGGGCTGACTTGAAGTGTGCCCGGTATGTAGCTTGACGTATCTTGGACGCGAAGGGGATCTGAAGGCGATTCTAGATCTTGCGCCGAGGTGAGCTCTAGGCTTGATGTGATTTTAGGGGCGGGAGCCGGATCTACGTCCAGACCGGAGATCGGAAAGGGACCATCCGGGGTTGTTGAGATAGGGGTATCAGGTGACACTACGAGTCTTGGCCCGATGTCCTCTCTAGAGATCGGTTCCGGAGTCGATCCTCCAGAGTTGGGTTGGTCCTCAATCCAGCCGGGCGTCCAGCTCAACAAGACGACTTCACCGCAGGAATCTGCGGTGTACTCGAGGCCGCCAAAGTTCACGATCTGACCTAGGGTGTAGTTTTCGACGGAGGCCAGGTGGCCCATCGAGTCAGCGTAGAAGATCATGCTGCGAAACACAAAAAGCTGGCCGGGAGCGTAAATGCTCCCATGGCTGTTCCTACAGTTGGTTTATAGATGAGCCATCAATCCTTCTGTTGATCCCACAGCGGAACTCTTAATGAAAGCACCAGTGTCGGTGTCAAAACCTGCAGACCTCGGGGTAGGGGGTCCCGAGTTGTGGATCTCAGATAGATGGTAACAGGAACAGAGAGACAATGTTTTACCCGAGTTCTGGCCCTCTTGATGGAGGTAAAACCCTACGTCATACTCTTGTTTATATTAATGGAGATGTATCGAGTACAGAGTTGATCTACCTCGAGATCATAAAGTGTGGTCTAACTCTAGAGCTAGGTGAATGATAATGCGTTGATGTCCCCTCTATGGGCTAAACCCGTGGCTTATATACACGCTAGATTGGGTATCTAGGGTTACAAGGTCAGTATCTAGGCACGAGGCGGCAGGAGAAATCTTGGAGTATACGACAAGTCTTCGGTGGAGGTAGTCTTGATCACACCTCTTGTATACTGCCTCCGGAGTCCATCTTGAGCACGAATGAAGGCCCATCGGTCAAATCGAGGAGCATGGGACGACTAGGTTAGCACCCCCAAATCCAGGACACCGTCAGTAAGAACATTGGTGTTAAGGTTTGTGATTCCCTATGTATGCATGTAAGATGAATAGTTATGCAACGAAATTATATCCTACTTATGGTGCATTATTCAGTGTTAGTTATGTTCAATGCATGTTTATGATCGTTTTCATTTTTTGGTTGGTCACTTCTCAATCTATTTGCTAGCCTTCATTTGTACTAAGCAGGAATGATGCTTGTGCATCCAACTTGTTAAACCTAAAGTTTTGCCAAATGAGTCCACCATACCTACCTATATGCAGTATTTACATGTCGTCCTAAGTAAATTTGCATGTGCCAACTCTAATCATTCAAAATAATTTTCCATTTTTTGTTCCCGTACCGCTCATGAAGCGGCAGGGGGTGGCCAATATCGTTCATGCTAGGGAGGTTATTCTCACAATGAGTGTTTATTCACTTGCCATTGCACGAGAAAGTGGCAGGTAATAGGGATGCCCAGTCCCATAATGAATCAAAATAACAATAAATTCCTTGGAAAGTTGAAAGTTTGGAAGGCACCCATGGATACGGCTAGCCATGGATTGTGAAAGAATGGTGGAAAGGAAATGAACTTTATTTTCTGTTTGGGAACCACCTATAATGTGTCTAGCATGAAAGATGTTGGGAATTCTTGGTCGTGACGTTGACAAGAAAAGTATGCCTCTCAAAATACTTTTATCTCTCTATTTTAAACTTTGGGCTCTCGCACCTCTACAAATATCCACTTCCCTTTGCGAAGGGCCGATCTATTTTACTTTTATGCAAAAAAAAATTGAGTCTTCACCTTCTCTCATAGAGCACCAACTAGAGAACATTGTTGTCATACTACTATTACTCCACACATCGACCGCTATCCAGCATGCATCTAGAGTATTAAGTTCATAAAGAACGGAGTAATGCCTTAAATAAGATGACATGATATAGAGGAATAAACTCAAGCAATATGATGAAAACCCCATCTTTTTATCCTCGATGGCAACAATACAATACGTGCCTCGCTACCCCTACTATGTCACTGGGTGAGGACATCGCAAGATTGAACCCAAAGCTAAGCACCTCTCCCATTGCAAGAAAAACCAATCTAGTTGGCCAAACCAAACCGATAATTCGAAGAGAAATACAAAGATATCAAATCATGCATATAAGAATTCAGAGAAGATTCAAATAATATTCATAGATAAGCTGATCATAAATCCACAATTCATCGGATCTCGACAAACACACCGCAAAGGAAGATTACATCAGATAGAGCTCCAAGAACATCGAGGAGAACATGGCATTGAGAATCAAAGAGAGAGAAGAAGCCATCTAGCTACTAGCTATGGACCCATAGGTCTGAGATAAACTACTCATGCTTCATCGAAAGGGCAATAGGGTTGATGTAGATGCCCTCCGTGATCGAATCCCCCTCCGGCAGGATGCCGGAAAAGGCCCCAAGATGGGATCTCACAGAAACAGAGGCTTGCGGCGGTGGAAAAGTATTTTTTGTTGATGCTCTTGGTGGTTTGGGAATATATGTGAATATATAGGACGAAGAATTATGTCAGGGGACTCCTGAGGGGGCCACAAGGCAGGGGGCGGCCCCTCCACCCTTGTCGCCACCTCGTGGGTCTTCTGGCTGGGACTCCGAGTCCTTTGGGTGTCTTCTGGTCCAAGAAAAATCATCGTGAAGTTTTATTCCGTTTGGACTCCGTTTGGTATTCCTTTTCTGCGAAGCTCAAAAACAAGGAAGAAACAAAAACTGGCACTGGGCTCTAGGTTAATAAGTTAGTCCCAAAAATAATCTAAAATAGCATAATAATGCATATAAAACATCTAAAACATATAATATAATAGCATGGAACAATAAAAAATTATAGATACGTTGGAGACGTATCAAGCATCCCCAAGCTTAATTCCTGCTCGTCCTCGAGTAGGTAAATGATAAAAATATAATTTTTGATGTGGAATGCTACCTAACATATTTATCCATGTAATTTTCTTCATTGTGGCATGAATATTCAGATCCATAAGATTCAAAATAAAAGTTTAATATTGACATAAAAACAATAATACTTCAAGCATACTAGTAAAGCAATCATGTCTTCTCAAAATAACATGGCCAAAGAAAGTTATCCGTACAAAATCATATAGTCTGGATATGCTCCATCTTCATCACAAAAAGTATTAAATCATGCACAACACCGATGACAACCCAAGCAATTTTTTCATACTTTTTAGGTTCTCAAACTTTTTCAACTTTCACGCAATGCATGAGTGTGAGCCATGGATATAACACTATAGGTGGAATAGAATATGGTGCTTGTGGAGAAGACAAAAAGAAGGAGATAGTCTCACATCAACTAGGCGTATCAACAGGCTATGGAGATGCCCATTAATAGATATCAATGTGAGTGAGTAGGGATTGCCATGCAACAGATGCACTAGAGCTATAAGTTTATGAAAGCTCAAAAGGAAACTAGTGGGTGTGCATCCAACTCGCTTGCTCACGAAGAGCTATGGCAATTTGAGGAAGCCCATCATTGGAATATACATGCCAAGTTCTATAATGAAAAATTCCCACTAGTATATGAAAGTGACAACATAGGAGACTCTCTATCATGAAGATCATGCTGCTACTTTGAAGCACAAGTGTGTAAAAAGGATAGTGACATTGCCCCTTCTCTCTTTTCTCTCATTTTATTTTGGGCTCTTTGGCATCTTTTTTTCTTTTTTTTTCATCCGGAGTCTCATCCCGACTTGTGGGGGAATCATAGCCTCCATCATCCTTTCCTCACATGGGACAATGCTCTAATAATGATGATCACCACACTTTTATTTACTTACAACTCAGGAATTACAACTCGATACTTATAACAAAATATGAATGCCTCCGGCGGTGTACCAGGATGTGTAATGACTCAAGAGTGACATGTATAAAAAATATGAATGGTGGCTTCGCCACAAATACGATGTCAACTACATGATCATGCAAAGCAATATGACAATAATGGAGCGTGTCATAATAAACAGAACGGTGGAAGTTGCATGGCAATATATCTCGGAATGGCTAAGGAAATGCCATAATAGGTAGGTATGGTGGCTGTTTTGAGGAAGGTATATGGTGGGTGTAATGCACCGGCAAAAGTTGCGTGGTACTAGAGAGGCTTGCAATGGTGGAAGAGTGAGAGTGCGTATAATCCATGGACTCAACATTAGTCATAAAGAGCTCACATACTTATTGTAAAAGTCTATTAGCCATCGAAACACTATATTAGACTCATGCTCCTAGGGGGATAGATTGGTAGGAAAAGACCATCTCTCGTCCCCGACCGCCACTCATAAGGAAGACAATCAATAACTAAATCATGCTCCGACTTCATCACATAACGGTTCACCATACGTGCATGCTACGGGAATCACAAACTTTAACACAATTATTTCTACCAATCCACAATTACTCACTAGCATGAATCTAGTATCACCATCTTTATATCTCAAAACAATCATAAGGAATCAAACTTCACATAGTATTCAGTGCACTTTATATGAAAGTTTTCGTTATATCTTTCTTGGATGCCCATCATATTAGGACTAAATTCATAACCAAAGCAAATTACCATGCTGTTCATAGACTATCAAAATAATATAAGTGAAGCAAGAGAGTTCAACATTTTTTATAAAATAAAGCCATCGCTGTGCTCTAAATAGATATAAGTGAAGCACTAGAGCAAAATTGCCTAGCTCAATGGTGGAAGGGTGAGAGTGCGTATAATCCAAGGACTCAACATTAGTCATAAAGAACTCACATATTTATTGCAAAAATCTATTAGTTATCGAAACGAAGTACTACGCGCATGCTCCTAGGGGGGTAGATTGGTAGGAAAAGACCATCGCGCGTCCCCGACCGCCACTCATAAGGAAGACAATCAATCAATAAATCATGCTCCGATTTCATCACATAATGGTTCACCATACGTGCATGTTACGGGAATCACAAACTTTAACACAAGTATTTCTCAAATTCACAACTACTCAACTAGCATGACTCTAATATCACCATATTCATATCTCAAAACAATTATAAAGAATCAAACTTCTCATAGTATTCAATGCACTTTATATGATAGTTTTTATTATACCTATCTTGGATGCTCATCACTTTAGGACTAATTTTTTTAACCAAAGAAAATTACCATGCTGTTCTAAAAGACTCTCAAAATAATATAAGTGAAGCATGAGAGAACAATAATTTCTATAAAATAAACCACCACCGTGCTCTAAAAGATATAAGCGAAGCACTAGAGCAAAATTATCTAGCTCAAAAGATATAAGTGAAGCACATAGAGTATTCTAATAAATTCCGATTCATGTGTGTCTCTCCAAAAGGTGTGTACAGCAAGGATGATTGTGGAAAACTAAAAAGAAAAGACTCAAATCATACAAGACACTCCAAGCAAAACACATATCATGTGGTGAATAAAAATATAGCCTTAAGTAAAGTTACCGAT
Source organism: Triticum aestivum (assembly GCF_018294505.1). Classification (NCBI taxonomy): domain Eukaryota; kingdom Viridiplantae; phylum Streptophyta; class Magnoliopsida; order Poales; family Poaceae; genus Triticum; species Triticum aestivum. The sequence continues at coordinate 315,509,206 of NC_057805.1, forward strand.
AGACGAAGACAAAAGAGGGGATGCCTTCCGGGGCATCCCCAAGCTTAGGATTTTGGTTGTCCTTGGAGTTCCTTGGGCATACCCAAGCTTAGGATCTTGCCACTCCTTATTCCGAAATCCATCAAATCTTTACCCAAAAACTTGAAAACTTCACAACACAAAACTTAAACAGAAAATCTCATGAGCTCCGTTAGTGTAAGAAAACAAACCACCACTTTAAGGTACTGTAATGAACTAATTATTTATTTATATTGGTGTTAAACCTACTGTATTCCAACTTCTCTATGGTTCATACCCCCCGATACTAGCCATAGATTCATCAAAATAAGCAAACAACACACGACAAACATAATCTGTCAAAAACAGAACAGTCTGTAGTAATCTGTATCAAACGTATACTTATGGAACTCCAAAATTTCTGAAATAAATTGGTGGACGTGAGTAATTTATCTATTAATCATCTGCAAAAATAATCAACCTAAAAGCAATCTCCCATAAAAAATGGTAGCTAATCTCGTGAGCACTAAAGTTTCTGTTTTTTACAGCAAGATCGCAAAGACTTCACCCAAGTCTTCCCAATGGTTCTACTTGGCACAAACACTAACTAAAACATAAAACCACATCTAAACAGAGGCTAGATGAACTATTTATTACTAAACAGGAACAAAAGTAAGGGACAAAAATAAAATTGGGTTGCCTCCCAACAAGCGCTATCGTTTAACGCCCTAAGCTAGGCATTGAGATTTCGATGATGCTCACATGAAAGACAAGAATTGAAGCGCAAAGAGAGCATCATGAAAAACGTGACGAAAACATCTAAGTCTAACATACTTCCTATGCATAGGCATTTTATAGGAAAACAAATTATCATAGCAAGCAAAAACTAGCATATGCAAGGAAGAGGAAAGAAAAACAATATTAATCTCAACATAATGAGAGGTAATTTAGCAACATGAAAATTTCTACAACCATATTTCCCTCTCTCATAATAATTACATGTAGGATCATAATAAAATTCAACAATATAGCTCTCACATAAAATTTTGTCTACATGATCCACATGCATGCAAAGTTGACACTCTTCCAAAATAGTGGGAATATCATTAACTAAAGTCATGACCTCTCCAAACCCACTTTTATAAAAAAATTCATAAGATTGAACATTATCCAAATATGTGGGATCTAAAGTTGACACTCTTCCAGCTTAGGGCTTTGCATATTATTAGCACAATTGACATCAAGAGAATTTATAGTAAAATCATTGCAATCATGCTTTTTATTCAAGGAGCTATCGTGAATCTCTTCATAAATTTCTTCATCACAATTTTTCAGATTCACGAATTTCAAGCAAAACCTCATAAAGATAATCTAGTGCACTCAAATCACTAGAAATTGGTTGATCATAATTGGATCCCTTAAAAAGATTAGCAAGGGGATGAGGATCCATAAACATTTAGCAAGCGAAGATGCAAGCAAAAAGAAGGCACATGGTAACACAAGATCAAACGGAAGGAGGGCGAAGAAAAGGCAAAGGTGGAGTGGGGGAGAGGAAAACGAGAGGCAAATGGAAAATAATGTAATGCGAGGGATAAGAGTATGTGATGGGTACTTGGTATGTCTTGACTTGTGCGTAGATCTCCCCGGCAACGGCGCCAGAAATGTCTAGTTGACGGGAGATCAAATCTTGACTTGACTTGGCGCAAATCTCCCCGGCAACGGCGCCAGAAATCCTTCTTGCTACCTCTTGAGCATGCGTTGGTTTTCCCTTGAAGAGGAAAGCGTGATGCAGCAAAGTAGCGTAAGTATTTCCCTCATTTGTTGAGAACCAAGGTATCAATCCAGTAGGAGACTACATGCAAATCCCTAGTACCTGCACAAACAATTTAGAACCTTGCAACCAACACGATAAAGGGGTTGTCAATCCCTTCATGGCCACTTGCAAAAGTGAGATCTGATAGTGATAATAAGATACATATTTTTGGTATTTTTGTTGTATAGATTGAAAAGTAAAGATTGCGAAATAAACGGCGACAAAAATAGCACGTTGGCGGGAGATTAATATGATGGAAGATAGACCCGAGGGCCATAGGTTTCACTAGTGGCTTCTCTCAAGATAGCAAATTCTACGGTGGGTGAACAAATTACTGTAGAACAATTGATAGAAAAGCTCATAGTTATGAGAATATCTAGGCATGATCATGTATATAGGCATGACGTCCGCATCAAGTAGACCGAAATGATTCTGCATCTACTACTATTACTCCACACATCGACCGCTATCCAGCATGCATCTAGAGTATTAAGTTCATAAGAACAGAGTAACGCATTAGGCAAGATGACATGATGTAGAGGGATAAACTCAAGCAATATGATATAAACCCCATCTTTTTATGCTCAATGGCAACAATACAATACATGCCTTGATGCCCCTGCTGTCACTGGGAAAGGACACCGCAAGATTGAACCCCAAGCTAAGCACTTCTCCCATTGCAAGAAAGACCAATCTAGTAGGCCAAACCAAACTGATAATTCGAACAGACTTGCAAAGATATCAAATCATGCATATAAGAATTCAGAGAAGAATCAAATATTGTTCATAGATAATCTTGATCATAAACCCACAATTCATCGGATCTCGACAAGCACACCGCAAAAAAGTATTACATCGAATAGATCTCCAAGAGAATCGAGGAGTACTTTGTATTGAGATCCAAAGAGAGAGATGAAGCCATCTAGATAATAACAATGGACCGGAAGGTCTGTGGCAAACTACTCACACATCATCGGAGAGGCTATGTTGTTGATGTAGAAGCCCTCCGTGATCGATTTCCCCTCCGGCGGAGCGCCGGAAAAGGCCACAAGATGGGATCTCACAGGTACAGAAGGTTGCAGCAGTGGAAAATAGGTTTCGTGGCTCCCCTGGATGTTTCCAGGGTATAAGAGTATATATAGGCGAAAGAAATAGGTCGGTGGAGCTACAAGGGGCCCATGAGGGTGGGGGGCGCGCCTACCCCCTGGGCGTGCCCTCCTACCTCGTGGCCACCTGGTGGCTTCCTTGACGTCCACTCCAAGTCTCGTGGATTGCGTTTGTTCGAAAAACGATCCCCGCGAAGGTTTCATTCCGTTTGGACTCCGTTTGATATTCCTTTTTTGTGAAACACTAAAATAGGCAAAAAAACAGCAATTTGCACTGGGCCTCCAGTTAGTAGGTTAGTCCCAAAAATAATATAAAAGTGCATAATAAAGCCCATTAAACATCCAAAACAGATAATATAGTAGCATGGAACAATCAAAATTATAGATACGTTGGAGACGTATCAGGGTGCAATAACAATAATTTCATGTTAACATAAGGAACTATAGCAAGTTCATCTCCATAAGCATAATTAATATTGGCATCATGGCCATAAGAATAGCAAGCATCATGTTCATCAAGGGAGGATATCTCAATCAACTCAACGGAATCATAATTATCTATAGATTCATGCATATCATTATTTTCTTCCAAAGCAACAGTCATTCTCTCAATAAATTCTTTAACATAGGCATTATGAGCATAGTTTTCATAGCAATACTTAAGTATGTCAAAAATTTCAGATTTGTAGAGAGTGATATCATACTTTTCAATCAAAGAAGCAACTTCATAAGCACCCTTAAAAGAAACAAATTATTCAATTTGTTCGATATCATAGTAACTATAAACACCTTTGGCATAAGAAGATAGGATTTCATTATCATTAACTCACATAAGTAGGGAAGGTGTTTTTTAGGGTTCTCCGAGCAACAGGTAAAATCATAAATTTCACATAGATTCAAAGTATAGCATAGCAAACAATTTATTTGATTCCATAAAAGTCCCCCTTTTAAGACAATCAAAGACGCACAAAATGAACATGTTCATCTAATGATTTTCCCTCAACTAAATTAGTTGGGGTTTCAACACGAGCACATATAGATCGAAGATGATCCAAGTAGAAAACTTTAAGTGGATCCATAAACCTTTTTGTTTCTGATCTTGAATAAAATACACAATTATGGCAAGCAAAACGAGCAAACAAACCAAGTAAGACATAAGGGCAAATGAAAACAAGGCAAATAAAAAGGCAAATCTTTTTGTGTTTTCTGAAAATCGTTTTAGAGTTAGGGAGAGGAAAATGAGAGGCAAATGGCAAATAATTTATTGCAAGAGATGAGAGTTTATGATGGGTACTTGGTAGGCTTGATGTAGATCTCCCCGGCAACGGCGCCAGAAATTCTTCCTACTACTTCTTGAGCCTGCGTTGGTTTTTCCCTTAAAAACAAAGGGTGATGCAACACAGTAGAGATAAGTATTTTCCTCAGTTAAGAACCAAGGTATCAATCTAGTAGGAGAAACACACAAGTCCCCAATAGACGCACCTACACAAACAATCAAACACTTGCACCCAACGTGATAAAGGGGTTGTCAATCCCTCACGGTCACTTGCAAAGGTGAGACCTGATAGAGATAGATAAAACTAAATAAAAGATAACTAAATATTTTTGGGTTTTCTGGTTTATAGATCTGAAAATAAAAGATTGCAAAATAGTATATCAGAAACAAATATGATGGAAAACGGACCCGGGGGCCATAGGTTTCACTAGAGGCTTCTCTCTTGAAGGCAAATAATACAGTGGGTGAACAAATAACTGTCAAGCAATTGATAGAAAAGCGCAAAGTTATGACGATATCAAAGGTAATGATTATGCATATAGGCATCACATCCGTGTCAAGTAGACCGACTCCTTCCTGCATCTACTACTATTACTCCACACATCGACTTCTATCCAGCATGCATCTAGAGTATTAAGTTCATTAAGAACGGAGTAACGCCTTAAGTAAGATGACATGATGTAGAGGAGTAAACTGAAGCAATATGATGAAAACCCCATCTGATTATCCTCGATGGCAACAATACAACACGTGCCTCACTACCCCTACTATGTCACTGGGTGAGGACACCGCAAGATTGAACCCAAAGCTAAGCACCTCTCCCATTGCAAGAAAAACCAATCTAGTTGCCCAAACCAAACCGATAATTCAAAGAGAAATACAAAGATACCAAATCATGCATATAAGAATTCAGAGAAGATTCAAATATTATTAATAGATAAGCTGATCATAAATCCACAATTCATCGGATCTCGACAAACACACCACAAGGGAAGATTACATTGGATATCACTACAAAAAAAGACATCCATGACATTTTGGGACGAACGAATTTTTTTCCTGTCATGCTTACGACACTTCTATGATGATAATTGTGACAAAACCCGGTATCATCATAGATGTGGTGGGCTCCTACTTCTATGACAAAAAATGATGACAGAAAATGGGCTTTTCATCCTGGGCAGGCCGGAGACGCAGCTGCATGACATTCTTTGGGCCGTCCATGACGGAAAAAACCGTGGTAGAAGCGAAGGCGAGGAAAAATATCAGGGAGTTCCCGATTACGGTGGGTGGTTGGGGGTCGAGCGATGAGCGTTTCTCTCGTACACGTACGTGCGTGGGTGCGAGGTGTTGGGCTCTAACTGAACCCGAGCGAGGCGTTCGCCTACTAAACCCGAGCGATTGCACTACAGGCTACGCGTTACTGAACCCAAGCGATCGATCGATCCCTGGCTGTTAACTGAACCCGATCGAGCGATTCCTTCGCTACTGCTGCTAACTGAAGCCGATCAAACCTGCTGCCTCTTGATGAACAATGAGCGTTGTTGGGGGGTTGGATGAACAGGACCTCGTGGTAGTAGAGGTCGTTGCCGCTGGATGAACGGGGCCCCGATCGATCGACCCCGTGGAGGGCTAGATGAGCAGGACCCCGTGGAGGGTTGGTTGAACATAGCCGGTGGAGGACTGGATGAATAGTAGCTCGTGGAGGGGTGGTCGAACAGGACCCCGTGGAGAGGGATGGTTGAACAGTAGCCGGTGGAGGAGCGGTGGAGGCTGGATGAACAGGAGCCCGTGGATGAACAGCCGCAGGTGGAGGCTGGAGGAGGTCGACGGTGGATGAACAGTAGCTTGTGGAGGCTGGAGGAGGTCGACGATGGAGATGAACAGTAGCCCGTGGAGTCCCGTTTTGCAGTACGCCACACCCCTCCCAATGAACAGGACCGCCGTTTCGACCGTAAGGCTCCAACACAAGTCCGTTTGCTCCATTTTGCGGTACGCCACACCCATCCCGATCAACAGGAGCCCATTTCAACCGTAGGAGGTCGAAGAGAAGTCCGTTTCCTCTGTTTTGCGTTATGCCACACCCCTCCCGGTGAACAGGGTCCCGTTTCGATCATAGGCAGTCGAACATAAGGCCGTTTCCTCTGTTTTGCGGTATGCCAGGCCTCATTTCGATCGGCTGTTCCGTCAAAGCCGGTTGGCTCCCGATGAACATGACGCACTCTGTTGCCTCCCGATGAACACGACGACACATTTTCTCCATTTCGATCTAGCCGGTTGGCTGCCGATGAACAGGACGCCGTCACTGCCTCTCCATGTACACAAGCCCTGGCCGTACGTATGCGCGAGTAGGCGTTCGAGACCCCGCCCGTATGTACGTATGTGGTCGTATTTACTTTCTTGCACCCTGGTTGTACGTACATGTACATGCTACATGCGCGCCTCTACTACGGTCACTGGAGCTAGAATCGTTCATATTGACTAAGTTGACAAAGCCCTCCGTCCGCGTCAACTTAGTAGGCCCACAAGTCAGCCTCCCACTATGGTGGGTCCCAGCTAGCAGGGGGAGTATTCATTTTTTATGCGTAATACAGAGGCACTTCGTTGCGTGCGAAGATATAGCTGGTGGCTCCGAGCTATCAGCGGGGGGCATTTTTTTTCATGAAATACAGAGGCCCTTCCGGTGGGTCCCAGCTGTCAGGTGGAGGAATCATTATTTTGCGCGTAATAAGGAGGCATTTCCTTGTGTGCAGCTGTGGACCCAGCTGTCAGCCTCTCCACGTATAGTGCACTTCCAACGGATGTCGTTCGTTGACCACGTTGACCATGCCGCTCCGAGAGCACCAGGGCGGTGGACGGCGGCGAGGTCTAGGAAGGGGACGACGCAGAGCCGGGGAAGACGCGGCAGTGGATGCCCACGCTGAGGGGAGTACGAGTGCTGACTGGTCGGCTGCGGGGTGAGGCTGACGTCGCCGAAAAATAACAGGATGTGCGGGTGGGTAGAGGGATGGCCTGGCGGCAGCATAGCCGGCCACGGGATGAGGGAGCAGGCAGTCCCGCCGGCGCTGGTTTGGGCGGCTGGAGCAGGAAGATCAGAGATTGAAGAAGCATGGCGGCCGTTGGATGGACATCCAACAGTCACTGCTCAGTGTTGACTAAGTTGACAAAGCCTTGCGTACGCGTCAAAATTTTTTTTAGGACAGCGTCATCATCAACCTAGTAGGCCCAGAAGTCAGCCTCCAAATCTGTGGAAAACAACATACAACCCATTAGCCATTATTTTCCATAATTTACAACCCATTTGCTAATTCTTAAGGATATTTTGAAGCCCATATTATTTTTATTTGCATTACAGACCATATATTCTGGCACTTCTAAAAAATTCAACGAAATTTTGCATATTTCCGTGGGGTCCGAACTCTTTTAATCACGAAATTTCGAATCACATTAAAAATAATTTTTAAAAAATTATATCAAAATTAAATTCAAAAAAAATTCTCCACAAAAAATGAATGAAATTTAAAATATTTACTAGCAAGATGCCCGTGCGTTACACGGAACATGAAGATGCATTTGTATGAGTAGTTTATCTTGTGGGAGAAAAGGATGAACGAGGGAAGGCCGTATGTGCAAATATGGAGAGGAGTGTGGGTAAATTGTCATAGTTTCCTTCCTATATTGCAGGATAGGAAGGAAACTATGACAATTTACCCACACTCCTATATTGCAGGCCATATCCTGCAATATAGACGTCGGCGGGCACATCGAGAGAACCAAGGCGGAGAACGACCGAGGCCTCAGACGGGGATGAACAGGAGCAGCGAAAGGTGCAGCAGTGTAGTGGCAGGTGGAGGGGAGTACGAGGGCAACAACATGTAACTCAAGCTTACGAACTGTACAAAAAGCCCAAGGATTAATTGTTCATCAAATTTAGACAAAACCCAGATTGAACATGGCAATAACATCTAACCCAACCACTCTTTTTCACAGTCACAAACAAATGGATCAGTCTGATCCATAAAATCAACATCCTGTGCAAAAAAAATATTGGAGGATGACTACAAGTTGTTGTAAATAGAAGCCGAGCATGTTCCGAAGCCCATTTTTCCACCTGAAACTTCTTTTTTTTGCTGTTCAACATGTCCATCCGTGAGAAATCTCTTGCTGAAAAACTTAAGCCTCATGGACAATAGTAACCTCGCATTCAACAGGAAGAATGTGACAAAGCTTCTGTTTGCTTGGTTGGATGCATATCCTTCCGTCGTTATTGTCCTCAAATGAATGTCATGAGAACTGAGAAAATCCCGGTGCTTATTACGCCACCGATTGGTTATACGTTTTTCTCCATGTGTTAGTGCCTAAGTAGACATGAAGATTGAAAACATTTAAGGTCTGAAAAAAGAGTATGCGAAAGAGCAACAACTGAACGGTTAATTCTAGTACAATATATACGTCTTTCAATGTGCATGAAATCATCACCTTTATATATAAATTCTCCAGAGATCGAAAGCATCGCAGCAAGCCAATAATTATGTTCAGATCATAACTAAACATTCCGATATATAAGATCTTGACAGAATCCAACAACATTGATAGGATATCCATGGACGAACTCTTCATTGAGCATATAACATAATATTAGTACCCAAAGTGTACTCCAAGATGATATAAAACTTATGCGCACAAATGAAAAATGCAGCTTATGATTACAAATGTGTAGATGATAATATACGGTACCTGAAAACGTGAGGAGCCAAACACCAACTTCTTGTGATCATTAGACGGATCATGAATTACACCCAAGATCTCCAGCTTGGGCGCAGAGACGACAGTTATTTGCCAAGGTTTATAGCAATAATGAAGGAGCAACCTTTGAAGTGAAGGGGCATCTTCGATGATGAGGTTCTGTCCTTGAAAACAAATTCCAATGCTTTTAAGGTGAGGCGACTTTATTTTGAGACAACTGATAGGGATTTCTACTCCCAAAACAATCAGCAAGTGCTCCAGGGCAGGGCAACTCGAGTGGATGATGCTGTGTAGTGAGGCCTCCGACAGATAAACCTCCACAAGTGAAAGTTTTTTTAGCTGTGGGAGTCGAAGCATTTGTACCAGATCATCTGGTAGATGGCACTGGGCGAAGCTGGCGGTGTGGAGAGAGGAGGAAAAACCACGAGATGGACAATGGTGGTGTGGGCATAAATTCTTGGTGTTTGGTTCATGGTATGAAACTTTCATCGTAATGGTATAACTCAAACAGCTGGAGTTTTTCGAATTCAGGGGATGTCAGCCAAGCGTCCACCCTGCCGGGTATGGACAGAAGGTAGCGTGTCGGGATGCAGAGGCGTCGAACGGGGCCCTGCTGATGAGACGAGATGATGGCTCTGAGGAGATCAAATTCAGGAAGGACAGAAATCTGACGACAGTCAAGATTGAGGGGCGCGGTGCGCCATATCGGGCGCCACCGAGTTGAGAGGACTTGTGTGCGGCAGCAATCCTTGGTGGGGAGAAGCGAGATGATGTCCCCAAGGATGTCGTCCGGGAGATCACTGATGCAGCCCATCGGAGATTCTACGTGTTCCTCAGATCCGGGTGGGGGGGGGGGCTCGCCGCTTCTCCCCGCGCTGCCGGGTGCGGGATCTACAACCGGCGTCGCCGCTGGCGGGAGCCTCATCTTCTTGGCACTGGGGCCAGCCGACTCCATTTTCCTTGCGGGCGTCGCGCCGAGTTCACGGGTTTGAGAAGAGTAGCCAGAGACGAGCCTAGAGGAAGTGCGAGTGGGGAAGAAGGAGGGCTGGGGTTTTCTGTAGGAGTGGAAGAAGAGGAGCAGGCGTTTTCTATACGAGTGAGGAAGAAGGTGAGCGGGGGTTTTCTGTACGACTGAGGAAGATGGGGAGCGGGGGGAATTGGGGGGCGACGGAAGCACGAGAGTCCAGCAAGCTGCAGTATAAGTGGAAGCGAGGAGGAAGGAGATTTTTTCTAGGATAGCCCCCTCTTCAAGAAATATGGGCTTCTCCTTGCAAAAAACAAAAACAAATGGGCTTTAAGATGGATAGGCTTTTGTATCGGCCCAGTCGACTGCCCGTGTTTCATACTGGAGGGCCTTAACACTAGAGGCAGCCCATTAGAGACACTCTACACCTCTCCAGCTTATTGCCCATTCGAAAGAAAATAAGAGACGCCTCCAGCTTAATTATGGCTCCTCATCGGTAACATTTTTCAACTTGAAAAAAGTTATAGCTCCTTTTCGGTCCGGCTTGGCAGCCACCAAATTAGAGGACGGTGTACTGCAGGCAGACACTCACACTGGTCGTAACGCGGCAAAATGAGGGGTCAAATAACATGCCCACAATATACATAGATTAACAGGGATTGTGGGGGATTAAATCATGTACAAGCCAAATTCCCCTCCACTCATCTCTAAACCCCTTGGGAGGAGGTTGAACCGAACAAGGCCTAATACTAACCATAGTGGGAGTAACTTAATTCCATACGGTATCATAATATGATACTCAACCCTCTCTTCTTCATTTAATTCTACGCCACCTCATCAAATTTTCCTACTAGTTGGCATGCATGATACTACTTATGATACTCTCATTACAACTAGCCTGGTAGAATTAATATACCTAATCTAAATGGTCGCCGCGTGATCTCTTTGTCCTCCTCCAACATTCGGCAGAAGAAGAATCGTGCAAGACACCGGCTGTATTCGCCGGCGTCGCCTCGGCGGTGGCCTTTATGGGATACAATCGGTGGCGACCTCCCGTGTTCTACTTCTTCTTGATGATGGCGGCGGGCGGGGACGTGTTGGTCATCACCATGTCGACATCCGCAGTGGCTTCTTTCTCTGCATGCATGTCACGGCTACGCGCGCGTCGACGACGGATGGCGCAGTCGCGGACACTGGAGGTGCTGTACGACGCGGCGACGTTGAGGGCAGCGACGATGCCCGTGCCACCGTGCTCCCTGACAAGCCGGCGTGGAGCAAGTCGGCACTCTTTGTCGTGGAAAACCACGGCCACCTATGGGACCAGGAGGTCCCTTGCTGGTTCGGCAGGCGGGCGACACGTTGCGTAAAGTGCAGACGAGCGTGGGGCAGCACGGTAGAGATCACACGGGCAATTTTACCCAGGTTCGGGCCGCCGTGAGGCGTAAAACCCTACTCCTGCTTTGGTGGATTGATGGTGGAAAGGTGGTGGCGGAGCGTAGTACACTTGCCCGGCAGGGGTTGCCTTGGGGCAGCAGCGACTACGCGCGTATGGGGGTGTGAGTTATCCAACCTTCTAACCCTTTCTATGGTTGCCATGGGCCTCCTTTTATAGATCAAGTGGTAACCACAGTGGCAAAGTAGTCATTACACACTAATAAGATAGCAAAAAGTGCTATCATACCTAATTCCGCGGGCTGACAGGGCGCATTAAATGCACCGCTTAATGTCACATCGTTGGTTGCCCGGCAAGGCTTGCCGGGCTATCTTGCCAGCTTCGCGCCTGTTCGCTTGACACATCGTAGGACGGGTGCCATCTGTGGGTTTCTCCTGTAGAAGATGGCTGCCATGTGGCGAATGGCTGCCACTTAATCACTTTGCGGCTTGACACCGCACTGATCGATGACGTGGGTCGTGGTGGAGTGGTTGGTGAGGTGGTTCTGCCTCCGTGAGCCCCGGCAGGCCCTTGCCGGAGCACTTTGGTTGTCTACTTCTGGGGGTGGCCTCGCCCCTTGCCGGGCTCGCCTGCCTGGCAAGGGAGGCTTTTCTCTTGACGATATTCTGTTTCTCTGGTCCGACCTTGGTCCCTTTGATCTGCATGCTGGTCCTTTGAATCTCCAGGGTTCTTGTACTCTGATCTGGACTGGTGCTTCAATCCTGTTCCCGTGCTTGTGCACAGTCTGTGCAACAGACCTAGGGTTTGTTGCACCAACAGAAGCCCTCAGGCTTGCCCCAACGCGCCGCCGAGCGTCGTTGGGGTAGGGCCTAATAAGTGCACAAGCGAGGGTTGCTGAAGAGGCTGGTCTCTTGAGGTCCTCTTTGCTTCTTCGTTAGCCTTGATTCTGGGCCGGTTTCCGGTTTCCCCATGCGTCGTGTAAAGCCAATAGTGGTGGGGTTGCTCGAGTAATGGCCTGTGAATGACTTTAACGCACGGGGTAGAAACGGCCAATTCAGTCTTCCCACCACGCCCTTATCCTTGGCCAGTACGCTACATGCATCGCGCGGGGTAGGTAACGGAGGCGCTTGGCGCGGGGGAGCATCAAGGTGAGCGCCCGGTCGTCTTGAATTGGCGGCGGAGGACGGTGGCCGCCCGTTGATGGAGCAACCCCCTCCTTGCCCCGCCTATAAAAGGGAGGGGCGGAGGAGGGCAGAGTCATTCATCTTCACATTCCTCCTCTTCTTATCTTCTTCTTCTACCAGTTATGTCGAAGGGAAGAGCCTGGGGCCAGCCCCCGGGCTCTTGGTCGGGGCTAATGTCGCCGCATGGTGGTGTTGATGCTCGGGGAGTGAGCCTGGTCCTTGGTGTGATGAATCTCTTGGTTCCTTCGAGGCTTGGCCGGGAGGCAGGGCTGGAGATTGTTGGTAATCCCAACACTGCCCCTCCCGGAGGCCTTGGGGCTGATGTCGACAAGAGGTGCGCCTTCCTGCCCGCCAAGGTGGGGAGCGGTGCACCTCCGCCCCCTGGCCTTCTTGGCCGCTTGCCGTTTCCTCGGGAAAGGTCTCGGACTGGAGTCTTGGCGCTTCTCGAGAGCAGCGGTGGTGAGGAGAAAACGAGGGAAGACGGAGAAGGCGGTGGCAGGGGTCAGGTCAGAGTACGATGGCGTGGCTGCCTTCGCCTCCGACTGGCGACTTGCCGCCTCGTCTTTCCGCTCTTTGCCTCCCTCCTTGACATCATCATCACCAGCCTCCTAGGGTGATAGCCAGGGAGGGATGTGCTCTTGGCGCCTTCGCCTCGCCTCCAGCAGTCTTCCGGCTGAGCTTTGGTGGATGACTCCACCGGCGCTCAAGTCGGGGCTTCTTGTTGGCTCTGGAGGTGGCGACCAGAGGGCACCGCCCCGTCCTCTGTACTCCTCCTTCGCAACCTCGCCACTCCTGGTCTTGTCAGGCCGCGCCAAGCGGATTCTGACGGGATCGGGGTGGGCTCTTGCTTGGGCGCCCCTTTTCTCGTCTTTTCCTCCTTCCGCTGCAGTGCCTGAAGGAGGGAAAACGAAAAGAAGGGATTACGGGCACTTATCTTTTTTCAATCGTAAATCTATCGGCACTTGCCAAATTTTAATTCAAACAATGTAATCTCTCGAGTCCATGTTTGTGTCCTGTAATGCTTGTACTTATATTAGCATATTAATGAAAAATATGAACCTTGACGGGAACCCGTGCATGTGTATGTCCATGCGGAGGTTAGATGCCTCTTTAATATAAATAAATGAGTTTTTCCTCGGTAGGCTATCCTGCCGGTACCCTTCTTGTCTGCCGGAGAGCTGCGTCTGCCGGGGAACAGACAGAGGGACCAGCCCCCGCCAACTTCTTTTTACCAAACGCCACCGCGACCATCCTGACCGAAGTAACGTTCGAGTCATGGATGGGAGTACCTAAGTCTCAAAAGAGAGGCGAGGCTTTCTCATGCAAAGTCATAGCCTTACAGAATACTAATGGACATGAGGTAAAACTTATCTGTTTGGTTTGCCGAGGATCACTGTGGTGGGCAATCTTCTCAAATCTTTGTCGAAGCCAAGTCCACGGCAGGGACCTGCAACTTCATGCAGATGAGAATGAATGCAGGATGCGATCCTATGTATATGCATATGCAAATGCTCATGAAATTCATATGCAGTGATCTTGGAATCCTCATGCATGCATGCAATCTTGGTCGGGGGTGCCCCACACCGCTTCTTTATTTTCTCTTGCATGGGGTCATTGCCCCGGCTTTGTACAAGGGGTTACATGCAACTGAGGCAAGGCCTGTACAAAAGGGTGGCTACCGGGCAAGGCCCGACAGCCGCGCCTTACGGGTAGAACTTGTGGAGATGCTCAATATTCCATGAGTTTTGCAACTGAGTGCCATCTCCGGTCTCCAGACGGACTGCGCCAGATCTGGTGGCTCGTACTACCCGGTAAGGGCCTTCCCACTTCGGTGACAACTTGTTTGTACCCTTGTCGGACTGAATGCGCCTAAGGACAAGGTCACCTTCCTCAAAACACTGGGCGTGAACCCTGCGGCTATGATAGCGACGCAGGGCCTGCTGGTAGCGTGCAACACGCGTAGCAGCCCGGAGACGGTTCTCCTCGAGTAGCACATCGTCGTCACGCTGATGCTGATCTTGCGCTACTTCATCGTTGGCAAGCACTCGAGGTGACCTGTTAATGAGTTCTGCGGGGATAACTGCTTCTGCCTTGTAGACCAGGGAGAAGGGAGTCTGCTCGGTAGCTCGGTTTGCTGTCGTTGTGAGGGACCAGAGAACTATCGGCAGCTCCTCGATCCACCGCTTGCCGTGCTTCTGCAGCGTATCAAAAGTTCTCGTCTTGAGTCCTCGCAACACTTCATCGTTCGCCCTCTCAGCTTGTCCATTGCTCCGAGGATGTGCCACAGAGGCAAATGAGAACTTGCATCCGAGGGAATGAACATATTGCATGAAGGCGCGACTTGTGAACTAGGTGCCGTTGTCGGTGATGATCCTTGCCGAAACTCCAAAACGACACACCAATTCTTTCAAGAACTTGATAGCTAACTAAGAAGTCACCTTTCTCATGGCAGTCACTTCCGGCCACTTTCCAAACTTGTCAATGGCAACGGATAAGAATTCAAAGCCCCCGATTGATCGGGGGAAGGGGCTAGCCCCCAGACCAAAAATGGCCATGATAGAGGGATTGTTTGAAGAGCTTGGGCAGGTAGGTGTGCTTTCTTGGAATGGAACTGGCAGGCTTCACATTTCGTGACTAGCTCCAATGCATCTTGGAGGGCAGTGGGCCAATAGAATCCTTGCCGGAATGCTTTCCCAACTAATGCCCTTGTTCCAATGTGGGAGCCGCACATTCCTCTGTGAATCTCAGCCAGCAGTTCCTTTCCTTCTTCCCGGCAGACACACTTCAATTTCACACGGTTGGGCCTCCTTCTATACAGAGTGTCATCAACAAACAGATACATACTGGCCCTCTGGGCTACTTTTTCAGCTTCATCTTGGTCGCCGGGAAGCTCTCCGGTTTGGAGGAAGTGGACAATGTGCCTTGCCCAAGTTGGAGCCTAGGGCTCGATAACGAGGACTAGCGGCACTTCCTCTGCTGCGGGAGCACCAGCCTCGTTCGGGGGTCCATGGGCCCGGCTAGAGGGGGTGGTCCGGCAGACTGTGAGGAGTTGTTTCCGGCAGGGTCTCTGCCGGGAACGGACGACTCTACCGGGAGAGGCTTACCGTAGTCCAACTTTCTCCTCTTCCGGGCCATTGTTGCCGGGGATATGGAGGGCTGAGTGAGATGGAGAACAAAAGTCCCTGCTTCCACAGGCTGCGTAGCACATTTTGACAGATGATCAGCTATGCTGTTTTCCGCACGGGGTACGTGCTCTGTTTGCAATCTGTCAAAGCGCTCCTCTCATATCCTCACTCCCTCGACGTATGCCTCCATCAATGGACTTTGATAATCCTTGTTGACTTGTCTCACCACAAGCTGTGAATCTCCTCGAATGATCAGCTTTTTAATTCCCAATTCAGCTGCAATCCTGAGCCTGGCAAGGAGCCCTTCATACTCAGCTGCATTGTTGGTTGCTTCTTCCCGGGAAAAATGCATTTGGATGACGTACTTCAAGTGCTCCCTGGAGGGGGCGACAAGAAGCACGCCAGCTGCTGCACCTTGTAGGGAAAAAGCACCATCAAAATACATAATCCAGTCTTGGGGCAATTCCTTGTCGGGGATAACTGTCTCTGTCACTTCCTCATCAGGGGTTGGCGTCCATTCTACAATAAACTCTTCCAACGCCCTTCTCTGAATAGTTGATGTGCTCTCAAACTTCAAACCAAAGCTGGATAATTCTAAAGCCCACTCCGCTGTTCTGTCGGTAGCCTCAGGGTTCTGGAGTATCCTTTGCAACGACAAACGAGTAACAACTATGATCTCATGGGCTTGGAAGTAGTGGCGAAGTTTCCTTGAGGCCATGACGAGATCAAAGATCCACTTCTACACACCAGAGTACCTCGATCTAGCCCCCTTTAACAAGGATCTGACGAAGTACACTAGGCGCTGCACCACTTTCTTCCTTGCCGTGTCCTTGGGGTTGCTCTCGTTGCCGTGCTCATTGCTGTCCTGATCCTTCTCTGATTCTGCCAGTCTCTGCTCACTTTCTGCCTCATCCACTTCCCGCTGCGCTACCAAGGCCGCACTGACCACTTGGTTGGATGCCGCCAAGTATAGCAACAATGGCTCCTGGGGTTTGGGAGCAACCAAGGTAGGTACAGAGGCTTTCAACTCTTGCAAAGCTGCATCTGCTTCTGGGGTCCACTTCATAGGACCGGCCTTCTTCAACATTTTGAAGAATGGCAGGGCGCTCGGCAAACTTGGAAATGAATCTGCTTAGCGCGGCAACACATCCTGTCAGGTGCCTCACATCCTTAACTGTCCTTGGCGCTTGGATCTGCTCGATGGCCTTGATTTTGTCGGGGTTGGCTTCGATCCTGCGATGGGATACAAAGAACCCAAGCAACTTACCGAAGGGAACACCAAATACACACTTCTCCGGGTTGAGCTTCAGATTGATCTTGCGCAGATTATCAAATGTCTCCTCCAAATCTTGAATAAGGGTGACCTTATCCTTGGTCTTGACCACAATATCATCCATATAGGCTTCTATGTTTCTCTGTAACTATGGCTCAAAACCAATCTGGATTGCCCTTGCAAAAGTGGACCCGACACTCTTTAATCCGAACGGCATGCGGACAAAGCAGTACGTGCCACACAGAGTGATGAACGATGTCTTCTCTTCATCTTCCTTGGACATGAAGATTTGGTGATACCCAGAGTATGCGTCTAGAAAGAAGAGCAAATCACAACCTGAAGTGGAATCCACAATCTGGTCGATGCGCGGCAAGGGAAATGGGTCTTTCGGGCAAGCCTTGTTGAGATCCGTGAAATCTATGCAAAGCCTCCACTTCCCGTTAGCCTTCTGGACTACCACTGGATTCGCCAACCATGTGGGTGCAGTACTCCTCTGACCAAACAAGCTGTCTCAAGTTTCTTGATCTCTTCTGCAATGAATTGCTGCCTCTCCAAGGCCTGCTTCTGGACTTTCTGCTTGACAAGTAGGGCATGTGGGCAGACAGCAAGGTGGTTCTCGATTACCTTCCAGTGAGCACCGGGGATATCAGATGGTTGCCAGGCAAACACATCGATATTCGCCCGCAGGAAGGCAACGAGCGCGCTTTCCTATTTATCATTGAGGGTGGCGCTGATAGCAAAAGTACCATCAGCGCCAGCCAGCCCTGCCGGGACAATCTTCACTTGGGGTGCAGCGACCTTGGATCTCTTGCTGTTAGAACACTCCGGCACGTCGTCAACGGGTGCCATGCACTCGGTGGGGGCACGCTTCCCGGACTCTTAGCCGGAGTCTCTACAATCTCTCTTCTTTCCTTTACTTCCCTTGGCGCGAGCTGCCGCTGGCTCTGCCGCGACTGCGTCCCGGTACATCTTGTCCACACAAATGATTGCATCCTTCTCATCTGATGGGATGGTGATGACTCCCAGTGGCCCAGGCATCTTCAACATGTTGTAGGCATAGTGTGATGCCGCCATGAACTTAGCCAGGGTCGGGCGTCCAAGAATCCCATTGTACGGCATGGGTAGATCAGCCACATCAAACACAATCCTCTCAGTCCGATAGTTCAATTCTCCCCCAAACATTACTGGCAACGTGATCATTCCCTTAGGATGGCTCCTGCCGGGATTAACTCCTTGAAACGTGCCGGTAACCTCTAGCTCTTCTTCTCCTATCTGAAGCTTGCTGATGACTGCCGGGGAAATCAGATTCAACCCGGCCCCGCCGTCCACCACCATCTTTGTGACCTTGAGGTTGTGGATTGTTGGAGAGACCAACAACGACAAACATCCTACCGCAATGGTACGGCAAGGATGGTCCTCTTCGTCAAAGATGATGGGCATACGGGACCACTTGAGCGGCTTCTGGGCCTCTGGCGCTGGTTCCACGGCGTTGACTTCTCGTGCCCACCGCTTGAGGTGGCAGTGAGAAGTGTGCAGAGATGCAACTCCGTCAATGCACAGGGCGTCTGTGGCCTTCTGAAACTCTTGCCCACTGGTTTCCTCTTCATCCCCTCCATCACTCTCATCATCACAGGTTTCCTTCTCTCGACCTCTGGCGGGCTTTCCTTGGTTCCGAAAGGGTTTGCCGGGGCGATTTACTTCACAACATCGGCCCTTACCGCCAGCAACATTCTGACCTTTTTCCTTATCACGCTTCTCATACTCTGCTCTCTGCTTCTTGACAAGCTGCTCAACCTGGTAACACTCTTGAAGGTCGTGGCCCTTGGTCCGATGAATCTAACAGTATGGCCCGTCGCCTTTTCCAGCTTTTTCGGCAGCGGTGGCTTCCCGGCAGTCAGTGCACGCGACAGCTTCCTTGCCGGGGCCTCAGCTTTGGCCTTCTTGTCGGTACTAGGCGTACCCGATCCTTCAACAGTCATCACTACCTTATCTCTCTGCTTCTTGCTCTTCTTCTGACTGGTTGATTCATCATCATCTTCCGAATCAACATTGGCGCAATCTTCCTCTCCGGGCAACTTTCTTCCCTCCTCCATCCAAGCTCCTTCACAATCTTCGGCAATCGCATGTTCATCTTGGAACGGATACGACGGTTGCGCACATTTGACTGGAAGGCAGCTATTACGGCAGCTGGATGGATATTTGGGATATTTCTATGAACTTTGCTGAATCTCTGTAAATACTTACGGAGGGTTTCTCCTTCCTTCTGCTGGAGAAGCCGCAAGTCGTTGGCCTGCTGGGTTCTTGATGACCACAAGTGAAGGCGCCAATGAACTCGTGGCACAGGTCAGCCCATGACGAAATGGAATTCTCCGGTAGGTGCATCAGCCAAGACCTCACACTGGACTTGAGAGCCAAAGGGAAGTAGTTGGCAAACACCTTCTCATCTCTTCCCCCGGCAGCCTGAACAGTGATGGTATAGATGCTCAGGAACTCTGCTAGGTTCAGCCTCCCGTCATACTTCGCAGGTATCTCTGGCTTGAATGTGCGAACGGATGGCCAACGGACTTGCCGCAGCTCTCGTGTAAAGGCAGCGCAACCAACCTCGAAACGTAGGCACCCACCAACACCGAGCGCAGGCTCATCGATGTTGAGGCCGTCGCACCCGTCGGTCCGGCAGAGGTCGACGCGGCGTTGATCGAAGACGACGCGTGCACCTCCTCTCCGCCCATCCTCTGGGGCTCGATGTTGGCCTGGGCGTACTCGAGGGTCAGAAGAGGCCATCAAGACATCGTCGGGGTCTTGATTTTGTTGCGCTCGTGCTGGCTACCGCGATGGGGACTGCACTGTGGGGATGGCCCCTTCCGTATGGTTAGCAGCATGAGCTGTTGCTGTCGCTTGGGGGGGGGGGGAGGTCGTGGTGGGCCAACACGCCGTGAGCCCCCAGCTTCGGCAAAACCGAGCAGGCTTTGGATGGTGGAACGCCATTGGTCCATCTGCTCGGCCGCTGGCGGAAACCTCAGCAGCAGCCGAGCTCGCGCCATGGCCTTCGGAGCTATACCTGGCATGGATGATGATGAAATCGATCATACCGTTGCTCGGCTCCTGACGGTGCCAGCGGCGGTAGCGCTCCGCCCCCGCTGTTGCTGCGGGGCGACCACCTGGATGCGGCGTGGCTAAGGTGCTCGAGGACCAGCGGCTCCGTCGGTGTAGCGACCAGACCTCAAATGGTCTGTGCTGCTGTGCACCAGTGTCATCCCTGGATCAGTAATGCTGACACGCACAGTACAAATGGAGGATTTATAACAGAGTAGCAATCACACACTTATTACATCGAATATCTCCGAAGAGATTAAATATGATCAACATGGCTTAAGGCCATCTAACAACGATAACAGCGAAAGACTTGGAAGATTAGTGAGTCCATCAACTCCAGCGGCATCACTGAGTATAAGACCACGACCTAAGGCACCTAACTCGTCGTCTGAAAAGTCTGCAACATGAAACGTTGCAGCCCGAAAACGGGTCAGCACATAGAATATGCTGGCAATGTAACACATAGAGAGTAATGAACAATAACAATGCTATACTACATGCATATATGGCTGGTGGAAAGCTCTATGGTTACAATTTTGCGAAAAGCCAATTTTATCCTACCTCAAAGGAATAAATTTTATTTAACTATCATGGTGGTTGTGAAACATTGAGATGGTTGACAGCATCTCAATCCCAATTAAATGTCATCAATAACCCAACAAAATTAATTAGAAGTAACATAGTGATGAGATTCACATGATAATCCAAGTACTAGATACTCAAGTTGTCCATAACCGGGGACACGGCTAACCATGATTAGTTTGTACACTCTGCAGAGGTTTGTGCACTTTTCCCCACAAGACTTGATCTCCTCCGTTGGATTACTCGCACTACATGGTGTTTGAGTAACGGATGACCAAGACACAGTCTTTCAGAAGTGTTTGCACCTTACGTATGGGTAGACAGTTACACCTACTTTCCCCTACATCTGCTAGTCTACCACTGTAAGAGTTCACACAACTTAGTCAACTATGCTAGAGCCCATAATAGCTTGCGGCCGCACACGGAAGTTTCTAGCATGAATAATCTCATGATCCCTTTGAACCTGGGTGGCGGTCCAAAAGAAAAACAGGCAATCCTGGAATACCCAGGTACCTCAATCCACCCAGATGTGAGTTTTAGTTGCCACCTTAAGTAAACCATTATTAACAATCTCACATCTGTCATGAATTTCACTTAAACCCAATCCACGTCTACGAGCATAGCATGGCAATAATAATAGCAACGTAGAAGTAACTCCCAAGGGTTTGATAAACAAAACAGGTAATAGGTACTACCTCAACTACTTCCCAATACCCACAATTTAATTAGATCCTAATCATGCAAGTGTTTGAGGAAAAGGTCTAATGCAATAAAACTGGGTATGGAAAGTATGATCAAAGTGTTACTTGCCTTGCTGATGATCCGCAAAACCTAGCGATTCGAAGTAACAAGCGGCACACTTCGGGTACTCTATCGCAAACAAAAAAGCATACAATCAGTACTCATCTAATGCACAGGTAAAACTCGAATGAAAGATCCAACCAGAAAGTTCAACTTAAGAACTCCGGTTTGCAAAAAGAATCAACTCGAAAGAAGCAACGAAAGTCAAACGGCGAAAGAAAGTAGCTTCGTTTACTAATCTGGATCTAGGTCAAATTTTACTGTAGCAAAAACTTGTTTGAGTAGGTTAAACGGAAAGAGAATTTCGAGACGAAACTCTAGGCGCTTGAATCGCCTGATTCCGATAAACGAGCGAGAAGTTAAACAGAATCAAAAATTCGATCAGAAATCGAATCTGAGATAATCGCAGAAAAAAAATCTGACGAAAAAGAAAAACAGACGAACGGTTAAAGAACGGACGTTCGTTAACAGAGAAAAACCGACGAACTTGTTCGTTAAAACGAACGGTTCGGTGAACGCTCGCAAAATAATAAAACCGAAAAAAACCGATCTAGGGTTTTTTTTAAACGAAGGGTTTTTTTTAGAAGAAAACCGGCAACGACGAACGGGGCAGCGGCAGTACCTCGTCGGGGCGGCTCCGGTGAGGGCTCCGGCGGGGCGCGGGGTGCGGGGGTGCGGGGGGGGGGGGGGGGGGGGGAGGGTGCGGGCGAGGGCGAGGGGCGGCGGCTCCCGGCGGCGGCTGGCAAGTGCGGCGGCGGCGGCGGGATGAGTGCGGGCGGCGGCGGCGACTTGAGAGGAGAGAGAGAGGGGGGGTATATATGAGGGGGGTAGCAAGCTTGGAGGAGGGGGCAAGCTCCGGGGCGGCTCGGTCCCGTGGCCATGGCGGACTCCGGCGGCGCGGCGGGCGCCGTGCGGGAGAAGGAGAGGGCGCGGGCGGGCCGGCGCTCGGCTGGGCTGCGGCCCAGCGGGCGTCGCGCGTTTTTTTTAAAATAAGTTCCGCGGAAAATAATTCGTAGAAAAATAAATAAAAATCAGAAAATTATAAAATAAATTTTCCCCGTCTAGTAAAAAAATCTAGAATAGGGTGAACATTTTTTTAAATCAAAATAAATATTTTGAAAACATGCAATATTTTTAAATGCAATAAAATTGCAAATAAAATTCAAATAAATTCCAATAAAAGATTTTAACATTTTTCCTCCAGTATTTCAATGGTTTTGGAGAAGTCATATTTTCTCCTCTCATTTATTTTAAAAGTGAAATATTTTTCCGGAGAGAAAATAATTAAAACCAAAATCCTCGTCTTATTATTTGATGAAAATCAAATATGAAAATTTCAAGAAAATCCCCAACTCTCTCCGAGGGTCCTTGAGTTGCTTAGGATTTATCGAGGATTTGCAAAAATGCAATAAAACATGATATGCAATGATGATCTATGTGTAGCATACCAAATTGAAAATTTGGGATGTTACAGTCGGGCGCAACGGCTTGGTCGGCCCGTCTTGGGGGAGGTGCACGCGTTGCGACCGCACCCGTGGTGGGGGCGGCCGGAGGGCGGCGGTTCGCCCCGGTCCGAGTGCCGTTGCTATGGTTGTGCCCGTCGGTGGGGGAGAGGGGCGCAGATGGAGTGAACCGCCTCACCTGTACCTTGGGGAGCGTGGCCGTCGGGGTGTTGCTGATGTTGCTCTCCTCCAGTGCCTCCTGCTCCTGCGTCGGCTGCGAGGGAAGTGGCGACGGTGCCGCCTGCTCCGGCCACTTCCCCAGCAGTGTCCGCGTCCTCGTGCGCCTCCGCACCCCCGCAACGTTAGAGGCCGCGGGCGGCGGGGCCTTCGAGGTGGATGGGTGAGGTAGAGGACCGGGTTTCTTCTTGGGCACCATGGGCGATGGCGTCGTCGAAGATGAAGATGGTGATGAAGATGACGCGCTGCACACGCCTTCAGGTTCGCGCAAGCGAGCCCCCTACCTGGCGCGCCAAGATGTCGTGGGAAACCACGGCCACCTATGGGACCAGGAGGTCCCTTGCTGGTTTGGCAGGGGGGCGACCCGTTGCGCAAAGAGCAGACGAGCATGGGGCAGCACGACAGAGATCACACAGGCAATTTTACCCAGGTTCGGGCCGCCGTGAGGCGTAAAACCCTATTCCTGCTTCGGTGGATTGATGGTGGAAAGGTGGTGGTGGAGTGTAGTACACTTGCCCGGCAGGGGTTGCCTTGGGGCAGCAGCGACTACGCGCGTATGGGGGTGTGAGTTATCCAACCTTCTAACCCTTTCTACGGTTGCCATGGGTCTCCTTTTATAGATGGGATAATTAGATTTATGCCCCTAGTTGTGTCCCACTCGGCTGTTTTACCGCTAATTTCCAAAAGTCACCGCTTTTGTCCAAGTCACTTCGCTCCTCTTATGCTTTTGCCCTTTGACCGTTTGACCGTCAGTTTGAAACCTTCATAACTAATTCATACTAAATCAGAAAAATGCAAATAAGATACCAAAATGTTCGGAAAACATCACCTATATGTCAGTGTCACTTGCATTCATGAAAAAAGTGTTTGAAAGTGCCCATCCGAGTTTTAGCTCTTATGCTACCACCATGAATAGTAAAATCTAAAAAAATTCAAAAATTTCAAAAAAATTGGTGGCAAAGAATGAGAAATGTTTTAAGTGCTCGCCAAGTTTCGTGAGGGAATGACATTCATGGGTGCCCCGGCAGAAAAAACAATCAGCACACCAAAATAGATTATTTGTTTGCCACGACTTCCACGAATGTCGTTCCCTGATGAAACCTGGCAAGCACTTAGAACATTTGTCGTTCTTTGCCACCATATTTTTTTTGAATTTTTTTAGATTTTACTATTCATGGTGGTATCAAAAGGGCTAAAACTCGGATGTGCACTTTCCAACACTTTTTTCATGAATGGAAATGACACTGACATATAGTTGATGTTTTTTTGAACATTTTGGTATCTTATTTGCATTTTTATGATTTCGTATGAATTAGTTATGAAGTTTTCAAACTGGCAGTCAAACGGTCAAAGGGCAAAAGCATAAGAGGAGCAAAGTGACTTGGACAGAACCAGTGACTTTTGGAAATTAGGGGTAAAACAGACGAGTGGGACACAACTAGGGGCATAAATCTAATTATCCCTTTATAGATTAAGGGGTAACCACAGTGGCAAAGTAGTCATTACGCACTGATAAGATAGCAAATAGTGCTATCATACCTAACTCTGCGGGCTGACAAGGCGCATTAAATGCACCGCTTAATGTCACATTGTTGGTTGCTCGGCAAGGCTTGCCGGGCTATCTTGCCAGCTCCGCCCCTGTTCGCTTGACACGTCGCAGGACGGGTGTCATCTGTGGGTTTCTCCTGTAGAAGATGGCTGCCATGTGGTGAATGGCTGCCACTTAATACTTTATGGCTTGACACCGCACTGACCGACAACGTGGGTCATGGTGGAGTGCTTGGTGAGGTGGTTCTGCCTCCGTGAGCCCCGGCAGGCCCTTGCCGGGTTGCTTTGGTTGTCTACTTATGGGGGTGGCCTCGCGACTTGCCGGGCTCACCTGCCCGGCAAGGGAGGCTTTTCTCTTAACGATATTCTGTTTCTCTGGTCCGACCTTGGTCCCTTTGATCTGCATGCTGGTCCTTTGAATCTCTGGGGTTCTTGTCCTCTAATCTAGACTGGTGCTTCAATCTTGTTCACGTGCCTATGCACAGTCTGGGCAACAAACACAGGGTTTGTTGCACCGACACTCTTCCTCGAGCTGTATTGGAGAGGCCAGCTGCGGAACCACGTGATGGCTTAGTGTGGCAACTGCCTCCGATGGGCTAGGCGAGTTAGGTGGAGCAGCGAGCTGCCTCGCTCGTAATTGCCGGGCTCGGCGGGCCACCCAGACGCCTTTTTATGTTGGAGAACTGCTCTTTCTGCTCGTCGGATGCCGCCAAAAGAGTGGACAAAATGGTGGAAGGAGGAGCTTGGCCGGCGTCCTGCTCCTGAACGGACGTGTGTGGCCGGAGTTGGTTTCTCGCATTCCACGCGTGTTTAAATGTAGGTTTTTGAATGCGGCAAGGAGGTGGGTACAGATGGGAGTGCAGCGGGCGGCGCCCTGGGCCGGTGCGCCACTTCAAATGGCGGACGCAGTGAGAGGTCGCGTCCGCCCTGACCCCCTTGACCGTGGACCTTGACGGTGTACGTCACCTTGTGTCCAGATCTGAGATGCCACGTGTAGCAGATGAATGACTCCAAGTTCGACCACCGTGATGCTAGGTGCGAGCCGAGGAACACTATTGGAGACACCCCCTCATAATTTCCTAGAGATAAATACACTGATGGTCACTGAAGTTGAGGTCGAAGCACGATACATTCATTGGACTTCAAAATATGCTCAATACAATCATGGAATACGAGTTACAGTAATTATACGATCATTGGCTCGCCGTAGAGCTCCGTATTTTGTCAAGTTGACTGGTCAAATTTGTATACGTGGAACCTACTATTGCATTGTCATTACTACATCCCGCCTGTCTCATGGGTCCCACCTGTCAACTGATGAAATAAATAAACATGTAAAAAACAAGGATTATGCGCACAAAATCCGGAATCTCCGGCTTGCTGATCACGTAGTAGGCTAACTATTTGAATCAATACGCTTGAATGCTAATGTACATATCTTTTCTTTTTATATAATACCCATGCATGCACACACGATGCACACCACGTCCGCACATAACACATGGATACCCGTGCCTGCCTTCTCGTGCGCCATCCGCGGCTAGGTCAAAGGAGGTTGCGTATGCATGCTGGACGACCGCACCCACACATAGCCGGTCGCGTGCTCTGCTCTACTTGACCCATCGTGCAGCACCACCACGGCCACCACACACAGCGGCAGTAGGCAGCAAGCAAGGAGACCTCTCTACGTGCCGCAGCAGCAGCAACTAATCGCACAAAAAGGCAGGCACCCACCATCATGGCCTTCACTGTCCGGTTCATCGTTCTACAGCAAAGCTTGTCCAAAACAGCCCCCTACCGTGCCATCTCTTGCATCACCTCTTTTCACTGTTGCTCGACTACCAAATGGAGACGAAGGCAAGGCGCGACGGCTTAGGCTTCGGCCTTAGAGCACCGGCGGAATGCATGTGCACACACAAGGACATACGGACATTGGAGCACTGGCCAACCACTTCATCGCCCTTGACATGCTCATGTTTTTCTTGTACTCGCTGTCTGCTACGGCTGACGTGCTCCTGCATGACATGCTTGGCTTCAATGCGCTCCTGCATGGAGTCCTGCTCGCGCGTGAACCACTCTTGATCACTGTTGAGTATCATTGTTAGATTAGAAATATAGGATAGACTAGGAAATATTCTGACTTGCCGTGTACTCCAAGATGACCATGTACTCTTATATATATGCCCACGAGGCTCAAGCAATACAATCAACTATTCCATCAAATCCCTCTCTACCTTCTAACAATCACCATGCCGGATCAGCCCCCCGGAGAACCAAATCGCCTTGCCACCATGGGCCCACGGCCCTAGCTCCTACTCTGCATCTTGTGCCTCCTGCCATCGGCCATCTAGTTCGTATCGTCACCGTCTGAGCCCTAGAAGATCTCAACCACATCATCATTAGGCATGCAACCGCCTTCATAGACAACGTGCGCAGAAGGAGTAGAGGCGACTCGAGACGCACCACGTCGTGGGCACTCCGTACGTGCTCGTGTGCGTGCAGCATGCGTGCTTTTTCATCGGTGCTAGCTCTAAGGCCAAGGTTCTGGTCGCCTTCGTTTCCGGCTAGTCGTTGAGCAACGACGACAAAGAGGTGCTCCAAGAGATGCGTGGGCGCCGTTGTGTGTGAGCTTCGCCGTAGCACGACGAACCGGACGTCGCTGCAGATGACGCACGCCTCCATGCAGCCGAGTGTGTGCGCATGCATGTGTTATTCACGTGCATTCTGCGGCCGAGTGTGTGTGCATGCATGTGTTATGTACGTGCGTTTTGTGCTCTATGTTGTGCGCGTATGTGCATGAGTTAGTGCGTTGGCGTGTGTACATGCGTGGCTGCATGCGTCCCGTACATGTGTGGCTGCTTGCGTGGTTATCAATATAAAATATAAAATATCTTCAACTTAGTATCCTAATGTGTCGTCTCTAGTGGTTAGCGAACAGTTCATGTTATTTTATTTGTTTATTCTGCTAACTGACATGTGGAACCACAAGGTAGAGAGAGGACATGCTGTACTAGGCACCACATAGACTATTTGACCAGTCAACAAGTGCCATACAGATAGGATACCGAGCTATACGATGAACCAATGACCGTACAATCATCACAACTCGTATTCAGTGACCGTATTGAGCGTATTCTGATGTCTAATGACCGTAGTGTGCTTCGGCCTCAACTTCAGTGACCGCCGGTGTATTTATCTCATTTTCCTCTTCCCGCGTTTTAAGTTCCTACGAAGATAGAATTGTTTGGTTCAACCGCCTCCCTAGGTGTTTGGAGAGGAATTGGCCAGGGCGAGGCGGTTCTATAGGTGGGCAGGCAGCAAAAAACAGGGGAAAATGCGCGAGGTTCCTTGGAGACGTTCCACCGCGAGGTTCCTTGCTCCTTCTCGATCGTCACGAATCTATGTTCTTCCACTCTCTTTTTTGACGTGAGCTTTGTTCATCCTTTTTCCAACACGCGAGACATCTAGCATCTAGGTGCACGTGTCATGCAAGAAAATGGAGATAATCAGATAAGCAGTGCGTAACTGAGTCGTGCACTTCGATGGCACCTACTACGCAATATTTTTTCTCCTCGATGGCACATGAATAGTGCATGTAGTCAACGACGGAGCACGGGATGGTAGCCATGACATGGTTAGCCCTTTTTTGGAGAGAGTATGTACTAAATAACTTTGATGTGTCCCGTCAACTCACAGAACGGTGAGAAGCTTGCTTACTACGCCTTCTCCCTCGCCAACGCGTGGCGGTGGCTCGCAACACGAGGAGAAACTTTTGCTTACAAGCGGTGGACATGCAGCGATTGTAGTACCATCATTATTGTTCGACTTCCGGAAGAGGCGAAGAGCCAAACGCAAGGTCACCTACTAACCTAGTACAGTATACTACTCCCTCCTCGCCCTTGAGCGGTTTTAGTGTTCACATGTCAGATTTTAGGCGGTTTTGATTGTTGACTAGGAGTTGGACTAATTATTTACACTAATGAAATGGCAACGACGCCATCGGAAGCCGCGGATGTCGTCAGAGATGTACCCAATGGACCCCGACCTTCCCTACGAGGAGAGGAGATCATGCAGGTGCCTTTCAAGCTCAAGGGGTCGTCGGGCTACCTCGTCGCCCGCCTGCCTCTAGTCCTCCTAGAGCCTCTATCATTGTCGCGCAGCTCACGGTGGCGCTCATTTGCAGGTGGGTGCTGCTAGCTAGGAGACATAGTTGAGTTAATCGAGCCCTACTTGAAAATCAAATGTGTCCTTGGTCTAAGCTCCACCACTACTAGAAGAAAACTCCTGTAGAGGAGGTCGATGAGAGGCAGCACCGTGCTCCCTACATTGGTCATTTGATTCATAGGATAGAATGCTATAGGATTTTTTCCTGTGTAATCATGTGTTAATTGGCAATCTAGCATCCACTCCAACTTTTTTTTCACTTCCTTTATTTTTCCTGTGTCAAACACTCTGTTTTTAGGGGAACACTGTGTTAATGCTATGGGATTCAGGTGGACATGCCACTCCAATCCTTTATTTTCCTATTCCTGCGTTTTAAGTTCCTACGAAGAGAGTAGTACTTGCTCTAAATGATGTGCCGCTGCAAGAGCCACCTATGTTAATTAACCATGCTCTAAAAAGGTGGACCAGCTTTGGCTATAGTATACTGTACTAGGTTAGTAGGTGACCTTGTGCTTGGATCTTCGCCTCTTCCGGAAGTCAAACAATAATGATGGTACTACCTTAGTACTTCTGGCAATCTGACATCGAATGAAATGCTGCACGTCCACCGCTAAGCAAAAGTTTCTCCTCGTGATGCGAGCCACCGCGCACGCGTTGGCGAGGGAGCAGGCTTAGTAAGCAAGCTTCTCGTCATTCTGCGAGTTGACGGGACACATCAAAGTTATTTAGTACGTACTCTCTCCAAAAAAGGGCTGACCATGTCATGGATACCATCCCGTGCTCCGTGGTTGAGTACATGCACTATTCACATGCCATCAAGGAGATAAATATGGCGTAGTAGGTGCCATCGAAGTGCACGACTCACTTACACACTGCTTATCTAATTATCTCCATTTTCTTGCATGACACGTGCACCTTGATGCTAGATGTCTCGCGTGTTGGCAAAAGGATGAACAAAGCTCACGTCAAAAAGAGAGTGGAAGAACATAGATTCCTGATGACCGAGAAGGAGCAAGGAACCTCGCGGTGGAGCGTCTGCACTCATAATATTTTATATTATTCAGCGATATAAAATCAACCAAATCTCTCCACATTCCTATACCATTCTATAGTGTGAGAATAACTTTGAATGTTACCTCCGTGGGACACCTAGTTATAGTATATGCAGCAGCCTGTATTGCTTCTCGCTCCTTGTCCTTATAGCCTGCCGACTATACCTTATATACACTTGCTCTTGGAGCAAAGGCCTCCCTAAGCACACATAATTTCCTGGGCATGCTTCTTTCTACTCAATGTTGCGTGCACTTTGAGCATGTTGGCAACTTAACTGCTAGCTTGCTGGCTCATCTTGCAATTGAAGCTAACACATTGCAGCACTCTTGCAAGGCCTAGAGGTTAATTTGAGAACAAGTACCTCGATGTTAATTTGACAGACATGCCTTATAGGTTGACAGAAGTCATATCAGTTTTTTTGGAAAGATGTCGTGAAGTAACACGATAGACCTTCTTTCAAGCCAATTAACATGTGTTCAAAAAACAAAAATTAGCAAAAAGTAATGCGATAGACCTTCGATTAACATGTGTTCAAAAAACAAGTACTCCTACAAGACCGAGAGGTTAATTTGAGAACAAGTACCTCGAGGTTAATTTGGCAAACATGCCTTATAGGTTGACAGAAGTCATATCACTTTTTTTGGAAAGATGTCGTGAAGTAACACGATAGACCTTCTTCAAGCCAATTAACATGTGTTCAGAAAACAAAAATTATCAAAAAGTAACGCGATAGACCTTCGATTAACATGTGTTCAAAAAACAAGTACTCTTGCAAGACCCAGAGGTTAATATGAGAACAAGTACGTTGAGGTTAATTTGACAGACATTCCTTATAGGTTGACAAAAGTCATATCACTATTTTTGGAAAGATGTCGTGAAGTAACACGATAGACCTTCTTTCAAGCCAACTAACATGTGTTCAAAAAACAAAAATTATCAAAAACTAATGAGATAGACCTTCGATTAACATGTGTTCAAAAAACAAAAAATGTCAAAAATTACAAAACAAAGACCTCGAGGTTCAACTGATAGGACGGAGCACTATATACATTTAAGCCAATTAAACATTTATAGTAACCCATCCCATTAGTTTAACATCGAGTCCACTTCCCATTCGGTCACCCATCTGATGACTACTCCAGCCTCAGCACAGTTAACTTGGGAGTTCTATTGGATGAGCAATCGGTAGGGAAGCTGGTGCTTGCCGATATAGGAAGCCTCTTCACATAGTGGGTAGTAACATAAGTGTGGTAACATGCAAATCTTCATTTATTAGGTTATAGACTCATATTGCACTGGGACATGTGATGTTACAGTAACTAGCTAAGTTACTCAAACTACCTCTCTCCTCATTAACTCATTGCCACATAAGCAAATTTGCTGAGTTGGACTCGATGTTACTACTGAAGTTACTCCCACTGTGGCTAGTCTTATAGTATAACCGAAAGAGTACTTGTTCTTTGAGCAAAGGGCCTCCCTAAGAACGCATTAATTTCCTAGGCATGCTTCTTTCTACTCAATGTTGCGTGCACTTTGAGCATGTTGGCAACTCCACTGCTAGCTTGGTGGCTCATCTTGCAATTGACGCTGACACATTGCAGCACTCCAGCAAGGCCCACAGGTTAATTTGAGAACAAGTACCTCGAGGTTAATTTGACAGACATTACTTATAAGTTGACAGAGGTCATATCACCATTTTTGGAAACATGTCATAAAGTAACGCGATAGACCTTCTTTCAAGTCAATTAGCATGTGTTCAAAAAATAAAAATTATTAAAAGGTAACACGATAGACATTCGATTAACATGTGTTCAAAAAACAAAAAATGTCAAAAATTACAAAACAAAGACCTCGATATTAACTGGACGACTGGGTCACTACAAAGGTCTATAATAAACCTTTGCAGTAACCCATCCCTCTAGTTAACATCGAGTCCACTTCCCATCCGTTCACCCATCTCATGACTACACCAGCCTCAGCACAGTTAACTTGGGAGTTCTGTTAGATGAGCTATCGGTAGGGAAGTTGGTCCTTGCTGATATAGGGTGCCTCTTCGTATCCTTTATGGCGTACCCGGATGACCGCCTGTTGCCGCCCAACAGCCAATGCCACGTCCCCTACGAATGTTGAAGCTTCCCTCCCATGTCTAGCTGGTTCGCGCGTTTTCCCCTGTTTTTTGCCACCTGCCCACCTATAGAACGACCTCACGCTGGCCAATTCCTCTCCAAACACCTAGGGAGGCGGTTGAACCGAACAAGTCCAACTTGTCTCTAGTGGGTACATTGACGTGGCATCGAAAGGGTGTGATAGCTGACTCTGGCAAAATAATTAACTACCACGTTGGCATACATGAGCATGGGGCCCACTTGTCAGCGTGCTGGACGGAAGAAGGAACGCAAGACAAAATGGAGCACGGAAGGGTGCGACTCGGTTGGCTCACGTGTGATGACCACTGGAGCAATCCACTCAGACTGTACTATGTTAAAAAATTCGTGCAAACACGGCCGGTTATACTGTGAGTAGGTGACCGTGCGCTTGGCTCTTCGCCTCTTCCGAAAGTCGAACAATGATGATGGTACTACAGTATAGATAGTTCTGGCAATCTAACACCGAATGAACTGCTGCACTTCCACCGCCTGTATTAAGCGCACTATCGTAAAGCAAAAGCTTCTCCTCGTCCTGCGAGCCACCGCGCGCGCGTGAGCGAGGGAGAGGTCGTACTAGTAGTAAGCAAAGCTTCTCCTCATTTATGAGTAGACTGAACACATCAAATGTAGTGCATTAGTCTCCAAAAAGGGTTGACCATGTCCATGGCAACCATCCCGTGCTCCATCATTTAGTTTGTGCTTCTCGTCGTTCTGCGAGTTGACGGGACACATCAAAGTTAATACGTATTTAGTACTCTCTCCAAAAAGGGCCGACCATGTCCATGGCTACCATCCTGTGCTCCGTCATTGAGTACGTGCACTATTCACGTGCCATCGAGGAGGAAAAATATTGCGTAGTAGTAGGTGCCATCGTAGTGCACGACTCACTTACGCACTTCTTATCTCCATCTTCTTGCATGACACGTGCACCTTGATGCTAGATGTTCCGCGTGTTGGCAAAAGGAT
Organism: Triticum aestivum; assembly: GCF_018294505.1. Classification (NCBI taxonomy): domain Eukaryota; kingdom Viridiplantae; phylum Streptophyta; class Magnoliopsida; order Poales; family Poaceae; genus Triticum; species Triticum aestivum. Next base: position 315,542,116 of record NC_057805.1, read on the forward strand.
GAACAAAACTCATGTCAAAAAAAGAGTGGAAGAACATAGATTCCCGACGACCGAGAAGGAGCAAGGAACCTCGTGGTGGAGCGTCTGCACTCATAATATTTTATATTATTCAGCGATATAAAATCAACCAATCATCTGCACGGTAGACCGGAAGAGTTCGAAACATGACTGCCGAGTGTAGTTACATCATACATGGCCAACCCACGCTATCACCATATTTCTTGGCCTCCGTGCGACACCTAGCTCTAGTAATCCACCAGCCCGTATCGCTTCTCGCTCCTCGTCTCTCTCAAAGTGCGGCGGGCAAGCGTTTTTGCCGTCTATTGAGGTCGGTTAACTCATCACATGTTAGCGACATGCCAAGAGCATTCTATAAAAATTATTGTACTCTATTGTTATGCCAAGAAGAGGAAGCGCTTTGACCGACGGACCAAACGAGACAGGCATGCCATGCCGTGAGTGGGTCCAGTTTCTCATTCTGAACTTGTTTGGTGTAGTAGTAACACTTGGTTTTTACTATTGATAAGATTTTATATAGGGCCTAATGTATTCATCGAGGTTGCCTTTGACTATTGATAAGATTTTATATAATTTGAAAATTACATCATTCGAAGATCCTTTCACGTTCCGTTTAAAAAAAGATCCTTTCACGTACGAATTTGACGGTATGCTTTGAGAAACTTGCATGTCCTATACTGCTCCTGTTTGGATACTCTAACTTAGCTAGAGGTTAGACTAACTCATGACTAACCCTGAACTAACTGTAGCCAAAGGGGTGTTTGGATGACAGGGTTAGATTGACAATAAATGCACTTGATGGAGAGAGAAAAGTGATTTTTCAGTGGGCCCCACAATAACTAGCTCCAATTGGCTGGCGGGATAGAGAGAGAAAAGTGATTTTTCAGTGGGCCCAATGAGAACTATCTCCAATTAGCACCTCTTTGGTGGGATAGTTTTTTTTTGTGGGTTTGGTGCAACTTGCTCCAATTTAACCCTCATGTTTGGATACTTTATGGCTATCTGAGCCCCAACTAGCTCAAACTAACTCTAACCCATGGATCCAAATAGGGCCAAAGTTAGTCTCGAAAAACGCATTAAGCCCTATATACATGGATGGACGGAGTACATGATGCTAGCAAACGCTCACCATTAGTAGTAGTTCATTGGTTGGTTTCAATTTTTGATTCAGTTGTTGTGCTGCTACCGTCCAATATTCACGTGTGGTTGTTTCTAGAATAAAAAAAGGAGGTAGTACTTACTATGGGAAAGGTGAAGTGATGGTTGCTTCGCCCGAGCAACTTATTACTCTGGGAATATGGGAGTACCAGCGGATTCAACGAATAGAGAAATGATGGTTGCTTCGTCCGAGCAACTTACTGTGGCGAAGGTGGGGCTCTGTGATTTGATTGCTCACTAGTCATTACTACTGCGGTGCAATGACCGGGGTGAATCTTTCCCTGCAGTTGTGCACTCAATATTGCTGCATGGCAGGTGGAGCCGGATGAAGGATGTCCCACATGTCGGCGAAACGAAGTTGAATTGTTTCTGGCATTGCTAGCAATCCTTCAGGATTTGTTTATATGTATGCATAATTTTAATGAAATTGTACTTTGATGCTATGAAGGTTTCAACTTTGGTTCCCGCAGGAAAAAAGGTTTCAACTTAGGATTCATGTGCCCTCTTGCCTCAACATTGTCTCGTTACAACATTCCATCAAATACAAATGAAAATACCATGGCTGCTAATGCATCTCAATGGTTCGCACATCAGTGCCAATATTCACATCACAACTGAAGACAAAGTTGTGAGAAGGTGTACAAATAAAGAAAAATATATAATTGATCGATGCTGTTCATAGGCATGGCTCCATTTCCTGGGAACAATGTTCATTGGTTGGCAGCTAGTTTCACCCAGCTCTGTAGCCAAAAAAGATGTGTATGGAGGACATCACAATCCGATCATTTTGTGCAGCTCCACTAAAATCGAGCTGACCATCCCTATTTGCAAAGATATCCAGTCAGTGTGATTAGAATAATAGTGGAACTAGATGATGAAACATAAATAGAAGCCGATCACCTCTGCGATCTCTCTTTAGGACTAACTACTTGCTGGAGAAGATTTGGCACGGAGTTGGATGAGGAGGATAGAAAAACCAATCTCCTTTTCTGCAGACCCACAAAAATGTAAAAACGTTGCCCGTGTGACATTTTGGCGGAACTGCACAAAACACTCTTAAGAAAAAAGTGATTTGTGCAGTTCACCAAAAGGTCGCAATAGCAACGAGGTAAAATGGATAGCCCTGTTTGCAAAAAGTGGTAGAAAGGAAACAATTAATGCCTAATAACACGAGTTGAAGACACTTATGCCGACAAAAAAGAAGCATATTCCATGTAATAGGGGAAAGATAGCAGCATGGTGGTTTATCAAAAACGGTTTGAGGACGAGATTGCAAGAAGGAAAGTACGCCGGCCGAGATACGTTTTAAGCAAACAACTAAAGAAGATCCACATGCAGGATTTTCCACATGCAGCAACGTGGGAAGATGGGCAGTGGAGCAAGGCTGGAGGAAGCTGTACCTGAAGGCCGTCGGGATGTAACTAGGAGGGCGCCAGCGGCCGGGATCTGCCCATACTGCGGCAGCGAGAAAGTGGCAAAGTCCCTACCGCGCCGGAGCTTGGTCAGAGAGAACGGTGGGTACCGCAGATCGGGACGTGCTGCCTCAACACAATCGAACGGAGAAACGATGCACATCCTCCCTTTCTGCCGGCGGACGGGATGCGGCCGGATCAGTGACCAACGGTGAGAGAGAGAGAGAGAGGCATCGCCACCTTGTGTGAGATGGTGTGACGAGAGACAAACCCCGGCAGGCAGGCTCCATTATATATAGTGGAGCGAATTTTTCTTTTTTCCCGACGGCAACCATTTTATGTTGTGTACGTGCCATTGAGGAATATAACTTTACTTAATACTAAAGCGTCAAGTCGAACTTTGTTCCATCTACGCGTGGTACACGACCCTCCTTCGAGTAAACAACCGCTACATGCGTCAAATTATCACGTGGGTTGCCTTTTCGTACAGAAATGAACTCCACCGTGTACCCGCGCGGGTGTGGCTGGGAAAGAGACGTGAGTATGTGCGTCGTGCGTGCACCTCTTCTTTAGGTGCAGCGACGTACATGGCTGGGTGTGAGAGAGATGGTTTGTGCGAAACAGAGGCAATGTGTCGATGATATCTCAAACAAAAAACTTAACATATGCAATGTGTGTGAAACAGAGTCATGGATATATCATATATAGAGGGAGCGATCCACGAGAAGAGAGTGGAGGGGTCATCGGCGTGAGATATCGATAGAATCAAAAACAGGGATGAAGTGTGTGGCTATGCGATCGATAAAGAGTGCCATAGAATTTGTGTTTGCCCACGTCAAACATACAGGGCGGCCGGCCTTCTGGAATTTGAGAGGGCAGAGGTGCAGTATTTCTCTGTGGCATGGATACCTACCTACAATGTTTGACTATCAGTGTGTGTGTGGGGGGGGGGGGGGCAAAGACCTAACTATAGAGAGGTAGATCGAGTAGTATATGTGTGGAGGAGAGAGACCTAGCTATGTATTGAGGGAGATCGATCGACCTCCATGCATATGTATAGCAGAGGAATAAGGTTGGGAGGAAGACAAAGGTAGAGAGTCGGAGGTTTGGTGGTGGAGTTGCTTCTCACAAATGGTGGGAGAGGCCTGCTAGACAAACGAAGGGTACGAGTGCAATATCAATAAGAGAGGGCCGGGGGTGTCTACGTGTCTATGCACGTGCGTGTGAGAGATGGGTCGGGAGGTATGCAAGGATGATGAGGGGGGGGCGATATGGTTGTGGTAAGCAGACGTAACTACATAGGAAGATCAGCCGTCGTGTGTCCGAGAAAGGGAGAGACATAACTAGTGAGGTAAGCCTATGGGTGCGTGGGGAAAAAGAATTATAGTTGACCTAGCTATATGTAGGGAGATCGGTACATATACATGCATGCATGTGTTAGAAGCAAATAAGGTCCGGAGAGACGGACATGGGGAGAGGGGTGTAGCTAGGAGGTGGTGCGAGAGGCATACTATGTCGAGGGGGAGGAGTGTGCGAGTATGAGATCGATGAAAAGAGGGGCGGGAGCGTGTACCTGCGTGGAACCGTATTGGTCATAGGGGGCATGGATGGTGAGAAGAGAAGAGGGGAAGTGTGTGTTTGTGGTAGGCACAGTTGGCTAGAGAGGTATATCGACCGGTGTGTGCTGGAAAGAAGAAGCCAGGGGGCCTACACACTCCGTGGGTGAACGACCTAAAGAGAAATAACGAATGTGCGCGATGGAGGGGACACTAAGGGAGGGTGAGAGGGAGGCGTGCGCATGCATGCACGATAGAAAGTTAGCGCTAGCTAGCTACAAAGAGAAGAGGATCGTGAAGGTGTAAAAGACGAACATAGATCATAATTCATTATAAAAAAGTGGATACGGATATTTGAAGAAGATATCATAATGTAGAACATTGATTATAATTTGGGATAATGTGTGGATTTTGCAGCTCAGGGCTAAATACTTGTCATAACGTAGGGGGCGGGGCACTATACTTTGTGTGATAAACATGGTGTACGTATGGAACATGGTTTAGGTTATGAATATCTAGTTAGTACATCAAATGTACTATTATTTGGAATCAACATCAAGTGTATTCAAGAAATTGAATTCGAGTTCATATAGTACACATAGTTCATATCTATCTCTATAGTAATCATGTGGTGTGTTGTTAAGGTAATACACGAATGATGGTTGAAGTTGGCAACAATCATGATTGTAGATTCTTATTCAAATAGATAAACGAATTCAAATTTAGTTCAAATTGCAGCGGTAGTATAGACATTTGGAATGCACTAAAATGTTGGTATGAGTAGGTTACATGCATTATACAACCAGCGAAAAAATTTAATTGGACATAACATGGAATCATAGCTTTGAATAGCTTTTGTATAGTAAAACGGGACAAGACTCTCTCTTTGTGTGGTGTGAATATTTTTATTTTTTCATTTTTTCATTGAGGGAAGTGCAAATAGATTTGGTACGTACAAGTACAATATTACACGTTAGGCTTGTCCCTAAAATTCAACCCGCGCCTTGTTATATCCCGAAAATTCAGATATTGTGCTCCCAAAACTCGCGCCTTGCTATCCCAAAATTACAACGCACGCGAAAACTCCCTCCAGCTGCCAAATCCCGACACGCGAAATCCCCCTTCTAACCCTGAGCCGAAAGGGCCGCTAGTTCAAATCAGTGGGGGTACTTTTGTAACACACCCTATATTTTGGACAAGCGCGTCCCTAAGTCATGGTTCCCCCTCCCATCGCCTCCTTTTCGCCATTCGAAATCCCAGGCCGCCATAACCTCTCTGCTCCAGCCGCGGAACCCCACCCTCCTCCGTCCACCACCTCACCGCTGCCCAGCCGGAGCCTCTTCCCCGACGACGTCGTCCACCGCAACAGCTCGACGTCCCTCATCCACCTGCCCGGATGAGGATCCTCGTCCATCTCGTCGTCCCGCCGGTTCAGCCGCCCCGTCCTCCACCTCCAAGGAGCTACTCCGACGATGGCCTCGTCTATCGTGGCTGCTCAACCGGAACTGCAGTATCCTCACCGACTCCTCAGACGAAGCTGAGGCCTACCCGGCGCCACCAAAGAGGTTGTACACTCATCGCATTGCACCTTCTCCTTAACTCGACCTGCCGGCACCGACGGTGCTCCATCCCGCACCCCCATGGCGTGGCTACCTCGAAGCCGGCGCCGCGGGCGACATCTCCACAGATGCTCTCCCCCAGTGTGAGGCCCCTTCGGCGGCCGCGGCCATACCAGCCGGATCTGCTGCTGCTGCCCCGGCTCTCGCTCGCTCACTCGCGCTGCTGCTGCTGCTGCGGCTCTCGCTCGCTCGCTTGCGCTGCTGCTGCTGCTCTCCCTCTCGCTTGTGCTGCTGCTCTACTCCGATTTAGCTACACTTCAGTTGACTGAATCGACTTTTGGGTCAGTCGATTTTTAGGGGTGGGGGGGGGCTCGCCGAAGTTAAGGAAGAACCACCCGCGGCGGGGAGGGGGGCTCGCCAGAGAGGTACCCCACTATCTATCTTAGGGTTCAGGGTGGGGGCGGTGGTCGCCGGCAGTGGGGAGTGCTACCTCTTGAGCATGCGTTGGTTTTCCCTTGAAGAGGAAAGGGTGATGCAGCAAAGTAACGTAAGTATTTCCCTCAGTTTTTGAGAACCAAGGTATCAATCCAGTAGGAGGCCACACGCAAGTCCCTCATGCCCACACAAACAAATAAGAACCTTGCAACCAACGCGATAAAGGGGTTGTCAATCCCTTCACGGCCACTTGCAAAAGTGAGATCTGATAGAGATGATAAGATAATATTTTTGGTGTTTTTATGATAAAGGATGAAAAGTAAAGATTGCAAATAAACGGCCCTAGAAATAGCTAGTTGTCGGGAGATTAATATGATGGAAGATAGACCCGGGGGCCATAGGTTTCACTCACTACTGGAAACAGGGAATTTGCCATCAGTCAGCTCTTTGCCGTCTGCCAGCAGATGGCAAAGAACGTCTTTGCCATCCGCTTACAAAAAACATACGGCAAAGAACTGACAGACAACAAAGAACCTGGTTGCCATCAGCCAGTTCTTTGCCGTCCGCTGGCAGACGGCAAAGAGGTGGGTGGGGTCCAGTGGACACCGGTGCTGTAACGGCCTACCAACCCACCTCTTTGCCATCTGCCAGCTGAGGGCAAAGAACTTTTTCGTCTGCTGGAAGACGGCAAAGAAGTGGGTGGGGCCCAGTGGATGACAGCGCTGTAACGGCCCTCTAGCCCCACCTCTTTGCCATCTGCCAGCAGACGGCAAAGAGGTGGGGCTTTGCCATCAGCTAGCTGATGGCGAAGATGTGGGCCTTTTCCATCCGCTGGCTGATGGCAAAGATGTGGGACTATCTCTCTCCTTGCTCAAAAAAAAGCAAAGAGTGAAAAAATAAAGAAAAGAAAACCCCCAGCCTCCCTAAAAAAACCAGCCACCCCGAAACAATCCCAGCCCACTCCCGTGCGTGTTGGATAGGGTTCCCTGCCGCCCTCACCGGTAGCCGCCGCCCTCACCGTTCGCCGCCGCCGCCCTCACTAGTCTCCGCCGCCGTCGGTTTCCCCTACATGGCGGAGGATAGGCCATCCCACCTGTCCATTCCCGCCCCACCGCGAGGGAGGAGACCGACCAGTTGCGCCTCCCCGCCGGTCGCCGCCCGTCATCCCAAGGATCAAGGCCGACCGCGCCGGTCCCCGTCGGTCGCCGCTCCGGATTCAGGCCGCCCACCGCCCCGCCCCCGTCAGCCCGGTCTATTTCCCACCGGATCCCATCTTCGCCGCCGTCCGACGCGCCTGCTGCAAGGAGCAGCAACCCCATGTCTCAGAGGAGCTAGCCTCGACGCCATTGATGCCCGAGCGACGCTCCCAAGCTAGGAGCGGCACCAGGACGACCACGCCCCCGAAGCCTAAACTGCAAGGTGAGCTCGTCCCCTTCTCTTCTTCCCTATGGATCAGTGTCCTGGCTCATGTTCTCTGTTCTGTACATGTGTGCAGTTTATTTTCAGAGTACTTGTTGTGTGCAAAATCCTACCCTGGCGCATGTTGTTGGTTGTTTAATTCTGGAATCACAAGTTAATGCATATTGCTATGTGGGTACTGCAATGACTGCTAATGTGTGACCAAATTTCAGAACAGTGAAATGCATTTTTTGGCTATGCAGAAAATGTACTGCTATATGTGTGTAGTTATACAGCTACTAGTATATGTGTGCAAATGTACTGCTATATAGTTCATATGCGTAAACTTTTGTTGTATGACATATAACAAAACTGGTTATTTGTCTTTATTATAACTTGTCTTAACTGGGAATATTTGTGGCACTGTAGTACACGCACTAGCAAAAAAGAACGATCTTCATCTAGGCTAATATATTGCTACTACTAATTCATACTACTAGGCATGTAAGAGAATGAAACCTCTGCTGTTGTATATCATGCTGGAAACTGTCCGGTTCTACATACGAAAGTACGTGTTGTTTAGCTGGTGGCAGCCATGGATTAATTGTATAGCGAGCCACGAAAATTAAGTAGTGAGCATTGGAGCAAAATCAAGGCCAAGAAATAGAGCAATCAACTCGCAGAGCAGATCTATGTACAGCCAAAATTCGCACAATTTATCTCCTATGAAAAAATAAGCACAGGCATTCACTCCAGGAACCAGGCCCAGCTCGTTTCTCCCTTTTTTGGCCTGTTTGCAGTTTAGCCCGAAATGAACTGCTTCCAGCCGGCCTAAGGTGGCAAGAAGCTGGGCTTCACCGCCCCAGTTGGGCTGCCAGCTCACCCAGGGGCTGGGGAGAAGCTGCCTCGCTCCAGAACAGTTTGCTGCACTCCACGTGAAGTGAGAAGTGAGGCTAGAAGCTCGATATGATAAGTTTTTGAGAAGCTAGCAAGTCTCCGAACAGGCCCTTAACCTTATCATTATGATTGATAGAATGTAATTTTGCACATGATCTGTTCAAAGCAGATAATCTGAAACATTGCTTCTTTTCTTGAGAGCCATGGTAAGAAGAAAGGGAAGAAAGCTAGTATGCTAGATGTGCAGGGGACTGCCGATGTGACCGAGAATTTGTGGGCGCGGGTCGAGAGCGCTCCGAGGCTCCTTCCTCGGCGCGTGGTGGGAGGGGTAGTTCCATTCCACCCCAGACCCTCCGGAGAGCGCTAGATATCAGTATGCAGACACCACCGGCGGTCGCTTCTTCTTTTGCCGGGAGAGGTCGGCGGGGGAAGAAGAAGGAGAAGGCTAGTAGAGGTGGACGTGGCAGTGGGAGAGGTAGGAAGGCTGCCACTATGCCTTCCTCGCCACCACCCTCAGCTGATTCACCTGACCACAGGAATGCTCCATCTGAGATGGAGCCGCCTGAGGTGGACCCGTCTCGGATCCCGGTCCACGAGCCTCGGGCCGACAAGTCTTCGCCCCACGAGACTCCGGTCCCAGAGGCTCCGTCCCACGAGACTCTGGATCAGGCTACGTCGCAGCCGAACCGATTGGGGGACTGGCTGGAGTCGAGTGGCCATGCTGATGGTGACGAGGGTGGCTATAGTTTTGATAGCTATAGTGAGAGTGAGATGGTTGTGGGGGCAATGTCTATCAGCGTGGTGGTACAAAGCTCCCACTCACCCCGGCGACCCCTGATCAGAGGTGGTTGATTACGCCTGATGGGGAGAAGTAAGTGCATTTACTCTTTTTTAACCTTTTGCCTTCACGTTTCTTCGAATATCTAATGCGTTAGCCTTGTCATACTGCAGGTCTTGGAAACACGGTCGTGGTGTCCGCAGGCCCAACACAGTCCTTGGTGTGATTTCACGCCAGAGCTTCCCGGGATGGGTCATGTTGCCCGGTGAGGGCCAGGTTCCAGAGCTAGGAATGACCTGGGAGCACTACTTGGCTGCCCCGGCCCTGCCGGGGGAGAGGATCGGCGGTGTCGAGTGCCACACGGTGGCCGACGTTGTGATCCAGACGTTTTGGGTAATTTTTCCTCTCTCGTCTACGTTGTGTTTTCTTGTTTGATTGGAAACCCTAGTGATTGTACTAATACGTGTTTTCTTGTTTGATTGCAGACCTTTTACAGGTGTGCTGAGGGACAGGAGGAGGCCGTGGCTCGGGTTATCGAAGCCGAGTGCATGCGGCTACTTCAAAATTGGCGGAATGGGGCTCGGACGCAGGCTACTCGAGACTACTTCGCCTCGATTGGTATTAGGATGTCCAAGTCGAAGTGCCGCACAAAGTATCTGAGTAAGGAGAAGTACATGAACGTAATTACCTATTCTTAAGGCCTTGTATTTAGTTTCCTTGATTTGATTCGTAGGCGTAGCGCTCAAATTTCTCTTACTTAACTTAGGTGCCCCCGAGATGGTGTGCGGATAGGCTGGATTGGTGGGAGGCGTTGGTGGATGAGTGGTGCTCTCCCCAATGGCTATCCACCCACAACAATGCAAAGGATCGGCGTGGCAAAATGAGCGGTGTGCCACACCATCAAGGCAGCGTCAACCTATATTAGTACGGGGATAACTGGGTATGTGGTTTGCTTCATGATTCATACAAATTCAGTCCTCATGCTAGCTTGAGCCCTTAACTAATACTTTGTTCCTCTCTTTTAGGCGCGACACAACAAGACGGATGTGCCAGAGCTGTTCGACCTCTATGCCATGGCCCATAGTGCCCCGTATAAGAAGGCCAAGGCATTCTCTGAGTCTGATCTCGATGATCCAAAGAACTTCACCAACCGCGCCTCCCACAACAAGCTCGTGAGGTACAGAGACGAGGGGAAGGCGAGGAAAGGGCCGGACTTTAGCCCGAGGCAGCCTATTGATCCAGAGCTGGTGATGATATCTGGTGGCGGGAGGAGCCATGGCTTGTTAGCCATTAGGGATGGACTGATACGTTGTACTAGCACTCTCCCGCAGATCAAGAGGCGCCACACGAGCTCCGATCCTGATATAAGGCCTCGTCCATGGCCAATGGATCTCGAAATCAAGGTTAGTTATACAGAATCAGATACCTTTCCTCCATTACATTATGTGTGCGGCCGTCGATGATTATAATGCTAAAGAGGAGTGGTGTTGCAGGCTGCTATTGAGGAAGAGAGAGCAAAGACCCATGAGCTTCTGGCGGAGGAAAGGAGGCAGGCGGCGGAGAGGGAGAGGGAGACCGAGGAGAGGACGGCTAGGCTTTTGGACGAGGAGAGGAACCGGAACGACTTGACTCACCGGGCCATATACGAGCTCTACGCGGTAAGTTTCTTCTGCATATTAGCTAAATCATGCACACAATGTTCCTTTCATTAGTAATTAATATGACTGACTCGTCAAAACCAAATGTGCAGTCCATGTGCGAGAAGAACGGTCAGACCCCTCCGCCGATGCCAGTCATTGCTCCGGCGGACACGGTGAGTTTTGTTTGAATGGACATTACTTATTAGTCTTCACATTTGAGTTGCATCATGCTAACGAGACATTGCAAATGATCTTTCATTTGGTGCAGCATAACTCCCGACAAGCATCGACGTCTGCCATTGGCGCGAGCAAGAACCCTGATCCTCCTCCGTCTGCCACTACCGCGAGCAAGAACCCCGATCCTTCACCTACGGGTTGACGGTAAGTTTTGCCTAGTGCTTTGCTTAATTAGCTCCAAAATGACCTATTTAACCTAGGATAGCTTTAAAATGACCTATACTTAGCATTTTTTCCTCCAAAATGACTTAATATGCTTAGCTAGCTCAAAATTGACCTATTTAACCTAGGATAGCTCTAAAATGACCTATACTTAGCATTTTTTCCTCCAAATGACTTAATATGCTTAGCTAGCTCTAGAATGACATAACATGCTTACGAAATGACATATTTTAGTTCCAAATGACTTCATATGCTTAGCTAGCTTCAAAATGACATAATAAACTTATTAGTTCCAAAATGACCTTACTTAGCATTTTTTACACCAAAATGACTTAGTATGCTTAGCTAGCTCAAAAATGACATAATAACCATACTTAGCTCCAAAATGACCTATTTTACAGATATAAGTTGCATCATAATAATCTTCACATTTTAGTTGCATCATAATAGTCTTCTTCTTCTAACTTTCTTCTTTCCCATTTTGTAGATTTGCTTCAGATCAAGGAAGCTTGGGTTGATGGAGTGCTTGTCTTTAGTTTTTGTTTTGACTTTGTGAAACTTGCTACCTATGACGAAACTGTGTAATATTGATGAAACTATGTATATGTATGGATGAAACTTGCTACTATTGGTAACATGTGTTGGATATATTTGCGTTCATGACTATTGGTAATATGTGTTGAATATGCTATATTGGTCATATATATATATCTATGTTTGATTTTCTGTGAAAATGAATTGATATAAGAAAAAACAAAATTAAATGAGGCAATATAGGCACTTTGCCATCTGCTGGCAGATGGCAAAGAGCTTTGCCATCGGCTGGCAGATGGCAAAGAGGCCACGTGGCAGCAACCTGTGAATTGCTCGTCTGGCCTATTTGTTCTCTTTGCCATCCGCCAGCAGATGGCAAAGAGCCTGCATTCTTTGCCATCAGCTGGCGGATGGCAAAGAGCCTGCAGCCTTTGCCATCAGCTGGCGGATGGCAAAGAGCCTGCAGCCTTTGCCATCTGTTGGCGGATGGCAAAGAGCCTGCACCCATTGCCATCAGCTGGCTGATGGCAAAGAGCCTGCAGCCTTTGCCATCTGCTGGCGGATGGCAAAGCACGCCGTTAGCCTCCTAACGTGGCTAACCCCGTTCCTCAGGCTATGGTGTTGATGTAGAAGCCCTCCGTGATCGATTCCCCCACCGGCGGAGCACCGGAAAAGGCCCCAAGATGGGATCTCACGGGTACAGAAGGTTGCAGCGGTGGAAATAGGTTTTCGTGGTGCTCCTGGATGGTTTCGGGGTACGTAGGTATATATAGGAGGAAGAAGTAGGTCGGTGGAGCCACGAGGGCCCATGAGGGTGGAGGGCGAGCCCCCTGCCTCGTGGCCTCCTCGTTGATTGCTTGACGTCCACTCCAAGTCCTCTGGATCACGTTTGTTCCAAAAATCACGCTCCCGAAGGTTTAATTCCGTTTGGACTCTGTTTGATATTCCTTTTCTGCGAAACACTGAAATAGGCAAAAAAACAACAATTTGCACTGGGCCTTGGGTTAATAGGTTAGTCCCAAAAATAATATTAAAGTGTATAATAAAGCCCATTAAACATCCAAAACAGAATATATAATAGCATGGAGAAATCAAAAATTATAGATACATTGGAGACGTATCAGGGGGCGCGGTGGTGGGGCGGTGGCGTGGGGATCGCCAGAGAAAAAGCTCGGCGCTGGGGGGGCTAGAGGGCTGGCCGGGGAGGCGGTAGACCGGCAGTGGGGAGTGGTTTCGGGGCGGCGAGGCGACGCTCCGGCGGTTCGGCCGGTGGTGGCTGGCGGCTCAAGGGGGTGCAGGCTGAAGATGAACTGCGGGCCCTCCCTAAACTACATGTGAAGTGCCTCTCTGCTACCATTGCGTTCAGTTTCGACAGTAACATAAAAAATTATGGGAGTTACGAAAGAAGCTTCGGACTCATATTGTTCATGGGTTGAGAGCGGGAGTTGAACTCTAGGAGGTCGAATCCCCCCGAAGACTAACTAAGACCAATTGAGTCACGTTTTCATGTTCTAATTGAACACTTTCCATTTATGATATGATTAAAGGAGAAGATCCTTAACATACTGAAACGATTGTCATTATTCGTATCAAACCAATAGCGATTCATACAAGCTAAATTTCAGATTCCACAATAAATTTCAGTTTTGACAGTTGAGTTCAGAGTCTACAGTTTTTACCTCATCTGTTGTAGTCAGGTGGTTTTTGGTGATGTAAATTTTACATCTATCACTTTTTTTGGTAATGTATTTTACATCATCTATTCGAGATGCTATTAGTATCGCACTTGAGATTAACGATGGTTGTCTTGTACTGCTTCAGCCTCAACGTCTTACGGCTCGCCGGAGCTGCTCCAATGACAGAACCATCCATCACAACAGAGCAGTGCCTGATGTCGCTTGAAGCTACGTCGGTATTTCCCCAAATAGGAAGGGATGATGCAGCACAGCGGCGGTAGGTATTTCCCTCAGATATGAAACCAAGGTTATCAAACCAGTAGGAGAACCAAGCAACACAACGTAAACAGCCCCTGCACAAAGATAACAAATCCTCGCAACCCACGTGTTAAAGGGGTTGTCAATCCCTTCCGGGGCACGGCACCTCAAGATAGGCAAAGGACGTGAGGTAAATTTGTAGTAGATAGATAGATCGAACGCCAAATAAAATAAAAATAAATAAAATGCAGCAAGGTATTTTTGTATTTTTGGTTTAATATTTCTGAAAATAAATGCAAGGAAAAAGTAGATCGCAAAGGCAAAATATATGAGAAAGAAGACCCGGGCGCAGTAGGTTTCACTAGTGGCTTCTCTCGAGAAAAATAGCAACGGTGGGTAAACAAATTACTGTTGGGCAATTGATAGAACTTCAAATAATCATGACGATATCCAAGCAATGATCATTATATAGGCATCACGTCCAAGATTAGTAGACCGACTCCTGCCTGCATCTACTATTATTACTCCACACATCGACCGCTATCCAGCATGCATCTAGTGTATTAAGTTCATGGAAAAACGGAGTAATGCAATAAGAACGATGACATGATGTAGACAAGATCTATCTATGTAGAGATAGACCCCATCATTTTATCCTTAGTAGCAACGATACATACGTGTCGGTGCCCTTTCTGTCACTGGGATCAAGCACCATAAGATCGAACCCGCTACAAAGCACCTCTTCCCATTGCAAGATAAATAGATCAAGTTGGCCAAACAAAACCCAAATATCGGAGAAGAAATACGAGGCTATAAGAGATCATGCATATAAGAGATCAAAGAAACTCAAATACTTTCACGGATATAAAAAGATATAACTGATCATAAACTCGAAGTCCATCAGATCCCAACAAAGACACCGCAAAAGAGTTACATCATATGGATCTCCAAGAGACCATTCTATTGAGAATTCAGCGAGAGAGAGAAAGCCATCTAGCTACTAACTACGGACCCGAAGGTCTACAAAGAACTACTCACGCATCATCAGAGAGGCACCAATGGAGGTGGTGAACCCCATCCGAGATGGTGTCTAGATGTGATCTGGTGGTTCTAGACTCTGCGGTGGCTGGATGAATATTTCATTGATGCCTTTAGGGTTTCTGGAATATTGGGGGGCACCCGAGGTAGGCAGAACCCACCAGGGCGCGCCTAGGCCTCCTGGCGCGCCCTGGTGGGTTGTGCCCCCCACGGGGCACCCCCCAGGCGCAGCCAAGCCCCGTTGTGTTCCTTCTGGCCCATAAAAATCATCATGGAGTTTCATGGCATTTGGACTCCGTCTGATATTGATTTCATGCAATGTAAAAAACATGGAAAAAATAGCAACTGGCACTTGGCACTAGTTCAATAGGTTAGTACCAAAAAATGATATAAAATGACTATAAAATGATTATATAACATCCAAGATTGATAATATAACAACATGGAACAATAAAAAATTATAGATACGTTGGAGACGTATCAGCATCCCCAAGCTTAACTCCTACTCATCCTCGAGTAGGTAAGTGACAAAAATAGAATTTTTGATGTGGAATGCTGCCTATCATGTCATATCATATTCTTTTCTTTATAGCATGTACAATTGGACTTTTATGTGATTCACAACAATAGTCTAGTTTTGACATAATAATTTAAATACTCAAGCATATCAACAAGCAACCATGTCTTTCAAAATATCAATGCTAAAATAAGTTATCCGTAGCCCATCATGCTCAACCATTGATCCATTCATGAAACACACTCGAATATTAGCTACACCCAATACTGAAGTACGATCATATTGCCTCCTACTTGGTGCTCTTTATGAGAGAATATGGGGACTCAAATTCAAAATAAAAATTGCATAAAGTAAAAGAAAGGCCCTTCGCAGCGGTAAGTAGGGATTTGTAGAGGTGCCAGAGCTCAAAGCGAAAAATTAGAGATAAAAACATTTTCGGAGGTGTATCCATCCCACCAACGAAAACGACTTAGAGTTCCCAACACTTTCCATGCTAGATATGCCATAGGCAGTTCCCAAACAGAAAATAAAGTTTATTCCTTTTTCCACCATACATTCACTTTCCATGGCTAACCGTATCCACGGGTGCCCTCCATACCAAGACTTTCCAAGGAATTTATTATCTGACAACATAAAGTAAATTCATTTTTTGCATTTCGGGACTGGGCATCCCTATGACCTTTGCCTTACTCTCATGCAATGACAAGTGAATAAAACTCATCGTGAGAATAACACATCCAGCATGGAAAATATTAGCCACCCCTCACCGCTCCGCGAGCAAAACAAACACACAAAAGAGAAGTTTATTTTGAAAATTAGAGATGGCACAAGCAAATTTTCTTAGAACAGCAAAAGAATACCGCATATAGGTAGATATAGTGGACTCATGTGGCAAAAATGGTTTAAAGGATTTTGGATGGACAAGTAGATATCATACTTGGTGCAAACTGAAGGCTAGCAAAAGATTGAGAAGCACCAACCAAGAAACGGATAATCTCATAAGCAATCATTAAGCATAAATAACACCGAATAATGCACCACAAGTAGGATATAATTTCATTGCATGACTATTGACTTTCATACTTGCATAGGGAATCACAAACCTTAACACCAATATTCTTACTAAAGCATAATTAGTCATCAACATAACTCACATATCACATCATCATATCTCAAAACTATTACTAAGAATCAAGTTTATTTTGTCCAATGATCTTCATGAAAGTTTTTATTATATCCTTCTTGGATATCTATCACTTTGGGACTAATTTTCATATGTTGCTTTTCATAAGCTCAAACAAATATAAGTTAAGGTCATGATCATAATTTTTTTTCTTTCTCTCAAAATAATTTAAGTGAAGCAAGAGAGAATTTCTTGAAAATTTTACTAACTCTCTAATAAATCTATGTGAAGCAAGAGAGCATTTGTTCAAAAAAAAATACTAAGCACACCGTTCTCAAAAAGATATAAGTGAAGCACTAGAGCAAGTCCATAGCTCACAAAGATTTAAGTGAAGCATAGAGAGCAATTCTAACAAGTCATGACATAATTTTGGCTCTCTCAAATAAGTGTGTCCAGCAAGGATTGATGACTTAAAACACAAAATAAAACAAGAAAAGACTCATATCATACAAGAAGCTCCAAGCAAAACACATATCATGTGACGAATAAAAATATAGCTTCAAGTAAAATACCGATAGTTGTTGGAAGAAAGCGGGGATGCCACTCGGGGGCATCCCCAAGCTTAGTTGGTTGCTCATTTTTGGATAATAGCTTGGGATGCCGGGGCATCCCCAAGCTTAGGCTCTTCTATCCTTCCTTCATCCATCGTAAGATAACCCAAAACTTGAAAACTTCAATCACACAAAACTCAACAAAACCTTCGCGAGATCCGTTAGTGTAAGAAAAATAAATCACTACTATAAGTGCTGTATCAAACCAATTCTTATTTTGTTTTTGTATTATATCTACTATATTCCAACTTTTCTATGGCAAAAACTCATCAAAGAAAACCATAGAGCCATCAAAATAAGTACACAACACAAAGAAAACAGAGTCTGTCAAAACAGAACAGTCTGTAGCAATCTGATTTGTTTGAATACTTCTGAACTCCAAAAATTCTACCAAATTAGGAAGACCAGGGTAATTTGTATATTAATCTTCTGCAAAAATAATCAGGGCAAAAGCACTTTTATGGGATTTATGAAAATTATTTTTGTGAGCGCAAAGTTTCTGTCTTTTTCAGCAAGATCAAACAACTATCACCCAAGAAGATCCTAAAGGATTTACTTGGCACAAACACTAGTTAAAACACAAAAAACACAATCAGAACAGTAGCATAATTGTACTAATATTCAAGAACAGAAAGAAAAAGGCAAAAATAAAATTTATTCATTGGGTTGCCTTCCAACAAGCGCTATAATTTTAGGCCCTTAGCTAGGCATAAAGCAAGGATCTAAGTTTTGTCATCTTTGGTTCGAGATCCATAAGATGCCCTCATGATTGATTCATAAGGTGGCTTAATTCTTGTTCTAGGAAAGTGTTCCATACACTTCCTCAAAGGAAATTGGAACTTGATATTGCCTTCTTTCATATCAATCACGGCACCGATAGTGCGTAAAAACGGTCTACCAATAATAATTGGACAAGACGGATTGCAATCAATATCAAGAACAATAAAATCTATGGGCACATAATTCCTATTTGCAAGAATAAGAACATCATTAATTCTTCCCATAGGCTTTTTAATAGTAGAATCCGCCAAGTGCAAATTCAAAGAACATTCTTCAATACCGGTAAGACCAAGCACATCACATAAAGATTTCGGAATTGTAGAAACACTAGCACCCAAGTCACACAAAGCAAAACACATAATTTTTAATCTTGACTTTGATAGTAGGTTCCCATTCATCATGCAATTTTCTAGGAATTGAAACTTTTAATTCCAATTTTTCTTCAAAAGCTTTCATCATAGCATCAACAATATGTTTAGTAAAAGCTTTATTTTGTTCATAGGCATGGGGTGAATTTACCATGGATTGCAACAAAGAAATACAATCAATCAAAGAGCAACTAGCATAATTAAAGTCTTTGTAATCCAAAAGAGTGGGCACATCACTAGTTAAAGTATTGACCTCTCCAAACCCACTTTCACCTATTTTCTCAACAAGATTTTCACCCTCCGAAATATTGGGACTCTTTATACCTAAAGTTGACTCTTCTCCAGTCCCTTTTTCATCAATCTTAACTTTAGTAAACAAGGAATCAATAGAAGAAACACCAATCGTTTTAAGATCTTCATCATTATTGCGAAAGAAATCACTAGAAAACGCTTTTTCTAAAAATTCTCTTTTAACTCTAAGCATAGCGGTTCTTTTCTTACTTTCATCCATAGAAACATAAAGAGCTTTAATTGATTCATCTACTTTAGGCACAAAAATTTTCATCTTGAGATTTTCCACATCAAGAGCAATTTTATCAACACTTCTTGACAAATCATCAATCTTATTCAACTTTTCTTATATGGAAGTGTTGAAAACTTTTTGTGTGTTAATAAATTCTTTAATATTATTCTCAAGATCAGAGGTGTTCCTATTATTATTATAAGATTGATTTCCATAGGAATTGCAATAATTATTAGAGGAATTACTAGGAAAAGGCCTAGGATTAAAATTACCTCTATAAGCATTGTTGTTGAAATTATTTCGAGAGATAAAATTCACATCTATGGCATCACTATTTTGCTCAATCAAAGTAGACAAAGGCATATCATTAAAATCAATAGGAGCACTTTTACTAGCAACCAATTTCATAAGAGCATCAACTTTTTCACTCAAAGAAGAAATTTCTTCAACCAAATTAACTTTTTTACTAGTAGGAGCCCTTTTGGTATGCCATTCTGAATAATTTGCCATGATATTATCAAGCAATTTGGTGGCTTCATGCAAAGTAATTTCCATAAAAGTACCACCCACGGCGGAATCTAAAAGATTACGAGAAACAAAATTCAATCCCGCATAAATTTTTTGTATGATCATCCCATGATTTAACCCATGAGTTGGGCAATTCCTTAGCATCATTTTCATCCATTCCCAAGATTGTGGAACATGCTCATGTTCAAGTTGCTTGAAATTCATGATCTGGGTTCTAAGGGAAATAATTTTTGTGGGAGGAAAATACTTAGTGCTACAAGCACCTTTGCACTTATTCCAAGAATCGATACTGTTGCAAGGCAAAGAAGAGAACCAAATTTTTGCAGAATCACGCAAAGAAAACGGAAATAGTTTCATCTTCACCACATCATTAAGATGGGACGCGACATCCTCATTAGGAGTACCGGAAAATTGATCTTTCATAACAAGATTCAGCAAAGCAGTATTAATATCACAAGTCTCCGCACTAGTGGCGGGAGGAGCAAGCGGAGTGCCAATAAAATCATTGTTGTTGGTATTTGAGAAGTCACATAATTTTGTGTTCTCTTGAGTCATGATGACCACACAATAAGATTGCACTCAAAAACAGATCCGGTAAGAAAACGGCGAACGAAAAAAAAGAGGCGAATAAAACGGCAAATTTTTGTGAAGTGGGGGAGAGGAAAACAAGAGGCAGATGGCAAATAATGTAAATTGCAAGGAGAAGAGATTTGTGATTAGGAACCTGGTATATGTTGAAGATCCTCCCCGGCAACGGCGCCAGAAATTCCTTTTGATGTCGCTTGGAGCTACGTCGGTATTTCCCCAAAGAGGAAGGGATGATGCAGCATAGCGGCCGTAGGTATTTCCCTCAGATATGAAACCAAGGTTATCAAACCAGTAGGAGAACCAAGCAACACAACGTAAACAACTCCTGCACACAGATAACAAATCCTCCCAACCCGACGTGTTAAAGGGGTTGTCAATCCCTTCCGGGGTACGGCGCCTCAAGATAGGCAAAGGACGTGAGGTAAATTTGTAGTAGATTGATAGATCGAACGCCAAATAAAATAAAAAGAAATAAAACGCAGCAAGGTATTTTTGGTTTAATAGATCTGAAAATAAATGCAAGGAAAAATTAGATCGCAAAGGCAAAATATATGAGAAAGAAGACCCGGGGGCCGTAGGTTTCACTAGTGGCTTCTCTCGAGAAAAATAGCAACGGTGGGTAAACAAATTACTATTGGGCAATTGATAGAACTTCAAATAATCATGACGATATCCAGGCAATGATCATTATATAGGCATCACGTCCAAGATTAGTAGACCAACTCCTGCCTGCATCTACTACTATTACTCCAGACATCGACCGCTATCCAGCATGCATCTAGTGTATTAAATTCATGGAAAAACGGAGTAATGCAATAAGAATGATGACATGATGTAGACAAGATCTATCTATGTACAGATAGACCCCATCGTTTTATCCTTAGTAGCAATGATACATACGTGTCGGTTCCCTTTCTGTCACCGGAATCAAGCACCGTAAGATCGAACCCACTACAAAGCACCTCTTCCCATTGCAAGATAAATAGATCAAGTTGGCCAAACAAAACCCAAATATCGCAGAAGAAATATGAGGATGTAAGAGATCATGCATATAAGAGATCAAAGAAACTCAAATACTTTCATGGATATAAAAAGATATAACTGATCATAAACTCGAAGTCCATCAGATCCCAACAAACACACCGCAAAAGAGTTACATCATATGGATCTCCAAGAGACCATTGTATTGAGAATTCAGCGAGAGAGAGAAAGCCATCTAGCTACTAACTATGGACCCGAAGGTCTACAAAGAACTACTCACGCATCATCGGAGAGGCACCAATGGAGGTGGTGAACCCCATCTGAGATGGTGTCTAGATTGGATCTGGTGGTTCTGGACTCTGCGGCGGCTGGATGAATATTTCGTCGATGCCTTTAGGGTTTCTGGAATATTGGGGTATTTATAGAGGAAAGAGGCGGTCCGGGGGCACCCGAGGTGGGCACAACCCACCAGGGCGCGCCTGGGCCTCCTGGCGCGCCCTGGTGGGTTGTGCCCCCCTCGGGGCATCCCCAGGCGCAGCCAGGGCCCGTTGTGTTCCTTCTGGCCCATAAAAAATAATCATGGAGTTTTGTGGCATTTGGACTCCGTCTGATATTGATTTCCTGCGATGTAAAAAACATGGAAAAATAGCAACTGGCACTTGGCACTAGGTCAATAGGTTATTACCAAAAAGATATAAAATGACTATAAAATGATTATAAAACATCCAAGATTGATAATATAACAGCATGGAACAATCAAAAAATATAGATACGTTGGAGACGTATCAGTGCCCTGGACGCCGACTACACATTCCTCAGATCTTCCTCCACACCTCCGACAGCCACCTCTGCCTCAACTTCTTCAGCGACCAACCCAATGATGCTGAGGTCGACACGGCATCGGCAAAGAGGTTGTACACTTGTTGCATCACTTATTACTCTACATTCATGTCGATCCATTAGGGCTATTTTGGTTCACAGGAAAAACATAGCAATAGGAAATTTTTCTATGGCACTCTACTATTCAATTATTCATGCATTTTGTTGAAAGTAATGGGGCAAAACATCCACCTGGACCTACTTTTCAAAATCCTATTCATGGAAACAAGACCAAGTGCATTAGTGGCAGAATAACATTCTAACTGTACACGCTTTCATATGGTTTCACTTTTATTTGGCCATGTTTCTTTGCATTCCTATGCTCTTCCAATTCCTGTGAACCAAACACCCAAGTTGACAGAAATCCTGTGTTTACAAATGCTCTATTTCCCATGTGCATTCCTATCCTATTCCATTGTTTTTCCTATCCCTGCGTTTTTAGAGTCATGCAAGCCAAAGGAGCCCTTACAGAATTACTTCAATTACAGGTAGGTGTCGAAGAAAACTTTGTGTGGTTTCTCTTGCTCCTGCCGTGACGTCGTCCACCTCACCTGAGTTGCTCCATCGACAGAAGCATCCACCTACTTTCCCCTACATCTGCTAGTCTACCACTGTAAGAGTTCACACGACTTAATCAACTATGCTAGAGCCCATAATAGCATGTGGCTGCACACGGAAGTTTCTAGCATGAATAATCTCATGATCCCTTTGAGCCTGGGTGGCGGTCCATAGGAGAATCACACGGTACCCCGGGATTTCCAAAAATACAGGCAATCACTGGAATACCCAGGTGCCTCAATCCACCCAGATGTGTGTTTAAGTTGCCACCTTAAGTAAACCATTAATTAACAATCTCACATCTGTCATGCATACACTCACCCAATCCACGTCTACTAGCATAGCATAGCAATAAGCAAACTTAGAAGTAACTCCCAAAGGTTGATAATAAAACAGGTAATAGGTACTACCTCATCTACTTCCCGATACCCACAATTTAATCAAATCCTAATCATGCAATTGGTTGAGGATTAATCTAATGCAATAAAACTGGGTGTGAGAAGAGGTATGATCAAAGTGTTACTTGCCTTGCCGATGATCCGTGAAACCTAGAGATTCGAAGTAGCAAGCGGCGCACTCCGGGTACTCTATCGCAAACAAACAAGCATACAATAAGCACTCATCTAAAGCATAGGTAAAAATCAAATAAAAGATCTAACCAGAAAGTTCAACTTAAGAACTCCGGTTTGCAAAAAGAATCAAATCACACGAAGCAACGAAAGTCAAACGGCGAAAGAAACAAGCTTTGTTTACTAATCTGGACCTAAGTCGAATTTTACAGTAGCAAAAACTTGTTTGAGTTGGTTAAACGGAAAGAGGGTTTCGAGATGAAACTCTAGGCGCTTGAATCGCCTGATTCCGATAAACGAGCGAAAAGTTATACTTAAACGAAAAACAGATCGGAAATCGCGATCAGAAATAATCGCGGAAAATTCGAGAAAAAGAAAAATGGACGAACAGGCTAATGAACGAACGTTCGCTGTCTGCGGAAAAAAAAGAAAAACGTTCGTTAAAACGAACGAACGAACGAGTGTTCGCTAAATAAGCTAAACCAAAAAAAACGGATCTAGGGTTTAAAAAAAACCGAACGAAAAACCGGACGAAAAACCGGACGGTTTTCTCGAGGAAAACCGCCGGCGGCGTGGCGGTGGTCAACCTCGGCGGGGCGACGGGCGGCTCCGGCGGGGCGGCGGGGTCGGGGTCGGCGGCAGGACGGCGGCGGGGCTCCGGCGTCGGGCGGCGGCGGCACGCGACGGCGGCGGCGGATCGGGCTAGGGTTAGGGTTTCGGCGCGGGGTGGGCTAGCGGCTCGGCGGGGCGGCTTATAAGGCCGGGCGTGGCAGAGTCTGGGTCGCCTACGGCGGCCCGAGTCGGTTCGCGTTTTTTTATAAATAATTTCGCGCAGAAAAAGAAATAAAAGAAATACTAAACGGACTCCAAAAACCCCTAAATAAATTTTCCCCGACTTCTAAAATCAAGCCGGACAAGATGAACATTTATTTGGGGCCTAAATGCAATTTTGGAAAACGCGTATTTTTCCTAAATCAAATAAAATCAAAATAAAATCAAATATTTGTTTTTAATATTTTCCTCCAATATTTCATTATTTGTGGAGAAGTCATTTTATCCCCTCTCATATATTTTGATATGAAATATTTTTGGAGAGAAAAATAATTAAAACAAATGATCCTATTTTCAAAATTTGAGAAAACTCAAATATGTAAATAACGAAATTCCCAACTCTCTCCGTGGGTCCTTGAGTTTAGTAGAATTATGTAGGATCGCAAAACAAAATGCAATAAAATATGCTATGCAAGATGATCTAATGTATAACATTCCAAATTAAAAATTTGGGATGTTACATCATATATGTGAATGCCCTCTGCTTAGCATATAAATCACATATGTGAATTAAATCACGCGATCCTGATTACTTAGATAACATGTATGTAAATTATATCATGCGATCCTGTTTAGTTAGTCATCATATCTTTCAATTATGTTATGCTATGCTATCCAGTTTAGATAGACATCATATATGTCAAATTATGTCATGCTATCCGTTTTAGTTAAACAATAAACATGTCAACTATTTCGTGCCCTCTTTTTTCCACACTATCTATTGCATCTGTCTCTCATACAATGTATGTACATTCAACTATGTTTCATGTTTAGCAGCCATTTGAATTGGAGCAGGTGATGGCAGTACCTACCGGAGTAAAAACATGGTCTTCAAATAAAACAGTGCTACCTCTTGGTGGAGATAGCACCACGGTTGTACATGCACGAGAACAAGCCCTACCACACATAACCCAGACTTTCGCAGATTGTACCCCTACTGCGATGGATAGAGAACCAGCTTAACCCAATGTAACCCCAACCCCAGTAGATAGTAACCCAGTTCATGTTGCACAACACCATCTCCACCACAGAGCTCCTAAACAGGAGCAGTTAGTAAGGCGGCTCTAGTGCCCAAAGCGCCAGTACTACCACGGCGAACCCCAACTCCACCAGTTAGTACACCTATTCCTGTAGAGGAAGCACAACCAGCCAGTCATAGTTTAGCATCTATCGCATTTGATGTTATTAAATCTTATGTGCGTATCCTCCCATCATGCAAATATTATACTGAAGATGAAGGAAAATGCCAGTTGCAGGTGTTTGTCCAGGAGTTATGTGTAAGCAATGTTATTCATGGAAATTACTTTGCTTTGTCCCATACATTCTACCTCCATGATAGTTATAATATAGCAAATTTTCCCATTTTTCTCTATAGAGAAGGACCGATTTGGAAACTCAGGATAAGGTAACATGTGCTAATACCTTGATACGTCTCCAAGGTATCTATAATTTTTGATTGTTCCATGATATTATATTATCAATCTAGGATGTTTTATATGCATTTATATGCTATTATATATGATTTTTGGGACTAACCTATTAACCTAGAGCCCAGTGCCAGTTTCTGTTTTTTTCCTTGTTTTTGAGTTTTACAGAAAAGGAATACCAAACGGAGTGCAATGGACGTGCCAATTTTTAACGGTTTTCTATGGACCAAAAGAAGACCCCGGAGTAAAAGAGTTGGGCCAGAAGAGTCCCGGGCCGTCCACGAGGGTGGGGGGCGCGCCCACCCCCCCGGGGCGCGTCGGCCTATCTCGTGGACGACTCGGGCACCTCCCTGACTTGTTCCCAACGCCAAAAATTCCTATAAATACTGAAACCTCTAGAAAATAACCTAGATCGGGAGTTCCGCCGCCACAAGACTCTGTAGCCACCAAAAACCAATCGGGACCTGTTCCGGCACCCTGTCGGAGGGGGGGATCCCTCACCGGTGGCCATCTTCATCATCCCGGCGATCTCCATGACAAGGAGGGAGTAGTTCACCCTCGGGGCTGAGGGTATGTACCAGTAGCTATGTGTTTGATCTCTCTCTCTCTCTCGTGTTCTTGATTTGGCACGATCTTGATGTATCGCGAGCTTTGCTATTATAGTTGGATCTTATGATGTTTCTCCCCCTCTACTCTCTTGTAATGGATTGAGTTTTCCCTTTGAAGTTATCTTATCAGATTGAGTCTTTAAGGATATGAGAACACTTGATGTATGTCTTGCATGTGCTTATCTGTGGTGACAATGAGATATTCACGTGATCCACTTGATGTATGTTTTGGTGATCAACTTGCGAGTTCCGTGACCTCGTGAACTTATGCATAGGGGTTGGCACATGTTCTCCTCTTGACTCTCCGGTAGAAACTTTGGGGCACTCTTTGAAGTTCTTTGTGTTGGTTGAATAGATGAATCTGAGATTGTGTGATGCATATCTTACAATCATACCCGTGGATACTTGAGGTGGCATTGGAGTATCTAGGTGACATTAGGGTTTTGGTTGATTTGTGTCTTAAGGTGTCATTCTAGTACGAACTCTAGGATAGATCAAACGGAAAGAATAGCTTCGTGTTATTTTACTACAGACTCTTGAATAGATCGATCAAAAAGAATAACTTTGAGGTGGTTTCGTACCCTACAATAATCTTTTCGTTTGTTCTCCGCTATTAGTGACTTTGGAGTGACTCTTTGTTGCATGTTGAGGGATAGTTATATGATCCAATTATGTTATTATTGTTGAGAGAAGTTGCACTAGTGAAAGTATGAACCCTAGGCCTCGTTTCAAAGGATTGCAATACCGTTTTTGCTCACTTTTATCATTAGTTACCTTGCTGTTTTATATTTTCAGATTACAAAAACCTATATCTACCATCCATATTGCACTTGTATCACCATCTCTTCGCCGAACTAGTGCACCTATACAATTTACCATTGTATTGGGTGTGTTGGGGACACAAGAGACTCTTTGTTATTTGGTTGCAGGGTTGCTTGAGAGAGACCATCTTCATCCTACGCCTCCAACGGATTGATAAACCTTAGGTCATCCACTTCAGGGAAATTTGCTACTGTCCTACAAACCTCTGCACTTGGAGGCCCAACAACGTCTACAAGAAGAAGATTGTGTAGTAGAAATCAAGCACTTTTCAGGCACCGTTGCCGGGGAGGTGAGTGCTTGAATGTATATCTTTAGATCTTGCAATCGAATCTTTTTGTTTCTTGTTTTATCACTTGTTTAGTTTATAAAAGAAAACTACAAAAAAATGGAATTGAGGGTGCCTCATATGCTTCATCTTTTTAATATCTTTCATGAGAATAAGAATTCTGATAATTGTGCTCAATTGCTAAAGGAAGAATGCATTAGAATGTTTGGCACTAAATCTTTGAATGATGAGCATGATTGCAATGTTGTTAGTATGAACTCTTTGAATATCCATAGTACTAATGATGATTGCACTAGTCATGATAAAAATGTCTCTTATAAGCATGTCAACTTTTGTGGAGTACATAGAGTTTGCAAGTACACACCAAATAGGGAAGATAGATTTTGCAAGAGGCATAAGTATTTAGAAACTAAATGGTTGCAAGAAAGGCTAGATGTTTGTGCTGAAAATTTAAATTTTCTTAGCCATCCTTGTGAACTTTGCAATGAACGTGGCCATTTAAATATCCAATGCAAATTGTTTCATGATCGAATCGTGTCCAAAAATTGTGATGACTTGATTTCCCTTGCGCATCATAATGAACTTAGTTTGCTTTTGGGTTATGAAGAAATAAAACGTATGACTAAGGATATTCCAGAATTTTCCCTTGAGACAGTTCTTGATTTTGATCTAGAGAAAATTTATATGTATTGTGCGGTGAATTGCATTGAAAATCCTTATATTGCCAATTAAATAAAGACAAGAAAACAAATAGAAGATGAAGAGAATACTAATGAAAGGGAAGAGACTTCCCAATATCCTCCTATTATTTCTTATGATGAATCAGGTAACGAGGAGGAGCCTTCTATTCAACCAATCTCATTAATAAGGAGCTCCAAAAATAGGATTAAACCCACACATGATGCAAAGAGGAAAAAGAAAAGACAGAGAAGCAAAGGTAAAAAGGTATCCCTCCCAAATGATGTTGCTCCTATTACTCATTGTGATGATGATAATTGCTATACTATTGGTGCTATCCATACTATTAATGATGAGAGTGATTATGCTTATGATATGAAAAGGCCCATGCTTGGGGATGCTATGTTTGATGAGAATGACATGTTTGAGAATTTATTTTCTGCAATTAATTTTTGTCCCAAGCTTGGGGATGCTATGTTTAATGAAGATGATATTTTTAGCCTCCCAAGTTTTGATGAGCAAGTTTATTATGATGATAGCATGCCTCCTATTTATGATGATTATTGTGATGACACTTATGCTATAAAAAGTAGTGATGATTATATTTATAAAACTTGTCATGATTATGATTACCCTTTTTCTGAACATTACTCTTTTAATGTTGAAACAATTTATAGTATTCGAGTTTCTTATGATACTCCCACTATTTCGAATGAGAAGAATTTTGCTTATGTGGAGAGTAATTAAAATTCTATGCTTGTAGATCATTAAAAGAATGCTTTATGTGATAGTTATATTGTTGTATTCATTCATGATGCTACTGAAAATTATTATGAGGGAGGAACACATGCTTGTAGGAATTGCAATAATATCAAATTTCCTCTCTATGTGCTTAAAGTTTTGAAGTTATGCTTGTTTGGCCTTCCTATGGTAGTTGATTATTGTTCCCATAAGTTGTTTGCTCACAAAATCCCTATGCATAGGAAGTGGGTTAGACTTAAATGTGCTAGTCATATTCTTCATGATGCTCTCTTTATGTTTCAATTCTTATCTTTTATGTGAGCATCATTGAAATCATCATGCCTAGCTAGGGGCGTTAAACGTTAGCGCTTGTTGGGAGGCAACCCAATTTTACTTTTGTTCTTCACTTTTTGCTCCTGTTTAGTAATAAATAATTCATCTAGCCTCTGGTTATATGTGGTTTTATGTTTTAATTAGTGTTTGTGCCAAGTAGAACCTTTGGGAAGACTTGGGTGAAGTCTTTGCGATCTTGCTGTAAAAAACAGAAACTTTTGCGCTCACGAGATTAGCTGCCATTTTTTTACTGGAGAGTTCTTTTAGGTTGATTATTTTTGCAGATGATTAATAGACAAATTCCTCAGGTCCAACAATTTATTTTAGAATTTTTGGAGTGACAGAATTATTCGAATGATACAGATTACTACAGACTGTTCTGTTTTTGACAGATTCTGTTTTCATTGTGTTGTTTGCTTATTTTGATGAATCTATGAGTAGTATCGGAGGGTATGAACCATAGAGAAGTTGGAATACAATAGATATTACACCAATATGAATTTAGAATGAGTTCAAAACAGTACCTAAGTGGTGATTTATTTTCTTATACTAACGGAGCTTATGAGTTTTCTGTTGAGTTTTGTGTTGTGAAGTTTTCAAGTTTTGGGTAAAGATTCGATGGAGTATGGAATAAGGAGTGGCAAGAGCCTAAGCTTGGGGATGCACAAGGAATCCCAAGGTAATATTCAAGGATAACCAAGAGCCTAAGCTTGGGGATGCCCGGATGGCATCCCCTCTTTCGTCTTCGTCTATCGGTAACTTTAGTTGAGGCTATATTTTTATTCACCACATGATATGTGTTTTGCTTGGAGCGTCATTTTATTTTATTTAGTTTTGCTTGCTGTTTGAATAAAATACCAAGATCTGAAATTCTTAAATATTAGAGAGTCTTCACATAGTTGCATAATTATTCGGCTACTCATTGATCTTCACCTATATCTTTCAGAGTAGTTTGTCATTTGCTCTAGTGCTTCACTTATATCTTTTTAGAGCACGGCGGTGGTTTTATTTTATAGAAATTATTGATCTCTCATGCTTCACTTATATTATTTTGAGAGTCTTAAACAGCATGATAATTTTCTTTGGTTATGAATTTAGTCCTAATATGATAGGCATCCAAGAGGGATATAATAAAAACTTTCATATAGAGTGCATTGAATACTATGATAAGTTTGATGCTTGATGATTGTTTTGAGATATGAAGATGGTAATATTAGATTCATTCTAGTTGAGTAATTGTGAATTTGAGAAATACTTGTGTTGAAGTTTGCAAGTCCCGTAGAATGCACGTATGGTAAACGTTGTGTGAAAAATTTGAAACACGAGGTTTTGTTTGATTGTCATCCTTATGAGTGGCGGTCGGGGACGAGCGATGGTCTTTTCCTACCAATCTATCCCCCTAGGAGCATGCGCGTAGTGCTTGGTTTTTGATGACTTGTAGATTTTTGCAATAAGTATGTGAGTTCTTTATGACTAATGTTGAGTCCATGGATTATACACACTTTCATCTTCCATCATTGCTAGCCTCTTCGGTACCGTGCATTGCCCTTTCTCACCTTGAGAGTTGGTGCAAACTTCGCCGGTGCATCCAAACCCCGTGATATGATACGCTCTATCACACATAAACCTCCTTATATCTTCCTCAAAAGAGCCACCATACCTACCTATTGTGGCATTTCCATAGCCATTCCGAGATATATTGCCATGCAACTTTCCACCGTTCCGTTTATTATGACACGCTTCATCATTGTCATATTGCTTTGCATGATCATGTAGTTGACATCGTATTTGTGGCAAAGCCACCATGCATAATATTTCATACATGTCACTCTTGATTCATTGCACATCCCGGCACACCGCCGGAGGCACTCATATAGAGTCATATTTTGTTCTAGTATCGAGTTGTAATCATTGAGTTGTAAATAAATAGAAGTGTGATGATCATCATTAATAGAGCATTGTCCCATGAAAATAAAGAGAAAGGCCAAAAAGGGCCAAAAAAAGAAAGGCCAAATAAAAAAGGCAGGCCCAAAAAGAAAAATAAAAGAAAAGAAGGGACAATGCTACTATCCTTTTTCCACACTTGTGCTTCAAAGTAGCACCATGATCTTTATGATAGAGAGTCTCTTATTTTGTCACCTTGACATACTAGTGGGAATTTTTCATTATAGAACTTGGCTCGTATATCCCAACAATGGGCTTCCTCAAATGCCCTAGGTCTTCGTGAGCAAGAAAGTTGGATGCACACCCACTTAGTTTCTTTTGTTGAGCTTTCATACATTTATAGCTCTAGTGCATCCGTTGCATGGCAATCCCTACTCCTCGCATTGACACTAATTGATGGGCATCTCCATAGCCCGTTGATTAGCCGTGTCAATGTGAGAGTTTCTCCTTTTTTGTCTTCTCCACACAACCCCCGTCATCATATTCTATTCCACCCATAGTGCTATGTCCATGGCTCGCGCTCATGTATTGCATGAAAGTTGAAAAAGTTTGAGAATACTAAAGTATGAAACAATTGCTTGGCTTCTCATCGGGGTTATGCATCATGAGAGCATTTTGTGTGACAAAAATGAAGCATGTCCAAACTAAATGATTTTGTAGGGATGAGCTTTCTTTGGCTATGCTATTTTGAGAAGACATAATTGCTTGGTTAGTATGCTTGAAGTATTATTATTTTTATGTCAATATTAAACTTTTGTCTTGAATCTTATGGATCTGAACATTCATGCCACAATAAAGAAAATTACATCGATAAATATGCTAGGTAGCATTCCACATCAATTTTTTTTTTCATTTACCTACTCGAGGACGAGCAGGAATTCAGCTTGGGGATGCTTGATACGTCTCCAACGTATCTATAATTTTGATTGTTCCATGCTATTATGTTATCGATCTAGGATGTTTTATATGCATTTATATGCTATTTTATATGATTTTTGGGACTAACCTATTAACCTAGAGCCCAGTGCCAGTTTCTGTTTTTTGTCCTTGTTTCTGAGTTTTACAGAAAAGGAATACCAAACGGAGTCCAATGGACGTGCCAATTTTTGACAATTTTTTATGGACCAAAAGAAGACCCCGGAGTAAAAGAGTTGGGCCAGAAGAGTCCCGGGCCACCCACAAGGGTGGGGGCGCCCACCCCCTCGGGCGCGGCGGCCTATCCCATGGACGACTCGGGCACCTCCTTGACTTGTTCCTGACGCCAAAAATTCCTATAAATACTGAAACCTCCAGAAAATAACCTAGATCGGGAGTTCCGCCGCCGCAAGCCTTTGTAGCCACCAAAAACCAATCGGGACCCTGTTCCGGCACCCTGCCCGGGGGGGGGGGGGATCCCTCACCGGTGGCCATCTTCATCATCCCGGTGATCTCCATGACGAGGAGGGAGTAGTTCACCCTCGGGGCTGAGGGTATGTACCAGTAGCTATGTGTTTGATCTCCCTCTCTCGTGTTCTTGATTTGGCACGATCTTGATGTATCGCGAGCTTTGCTATTATAGTTGGATCTTATGATGTTTCTCCCCCTCTACTTTCTTGTAATGGATTGAGTTTTCCCTTTGAAGTTATCTTATCGGATTGAGTCTTTAAGGATTTGAGAACACTTGATGTATGTCTTGCATGTGCTTATCTATGGTGACAATGGGATATTCAAGTGATCCACTTGATGTATGTTTTGGTGATCAACTTGCGAGTTCCGTGACCTCGTGAACTTATGCATAGGGGTTGGCACACGTTTTCGTCTTGACTCTCCGGTAGAAACTTTGGGGCACTCTTTGAAGTTCTTTGTGTTGGTTGAATAGATGAATCTGAGATTGTGTGATGCATATCGTATAATCATACCCGTGGATACTTGAGGTGACATTGGAGTATCTAGGTGACATTAGGGTTTTGGTTGATTTATGTCTTAAGGTGTTATTCTAGTACGAACTCTAGGATAGATCGAACGGAAAGAATAGCTTCGTGTTATTTTACTACGGACTCTTGAATAGATCGATCAGAAAGAATAACTTTGAGGTGGTTTTGTACCCTACAATAATCTCTTTGTTTGTTCTCCGCTATTAGTGACTTTGGAGTGACTCTTTGTTGCATGTTGAGGGATAGTTATATGATCCAATTATGTTATTATTGTCGAGAGAACTTGCACTAGTGAAAGTATGAACCTAGGCCTTGTTTCGAAGCATTGCAATACCGTTTTCGCTCACTTTTATCATTAGTTACCTTGCTGTTTTTATATTTTTGGATTACAAAAACCTATATCTATCATCCATATTGCACTTGTATCACCATCTCTTCACTGAACGAGTGCACCTATACAATTTACCATTGTATTGGGTGTGTTGGGGACACAAGAGACTCTTTGTTATTTGGTTGCAGGGTTGCTTGAGAGAGACCATCTTCATCCTACGCCTCCCACGGATTGATAAACCTTAGGTCATCCACTTGAGGGAAATTTGCTACTGTCCTACAAATCTCTGAACTTGGAGGCCCAACAATGTCTACAAGAAGAAGATTGTGTAGTAGACATCATACCTCTGCTATCTTTAAGAATGCTTGGTGGCAGTATCGGAATTACTTGAAGAAATCGTACTTCACTAGCAAAGAAACTCATCAAATTCCCTTACTTTCTCCTGAGACACATTTACTGGACGACGACTGGGAACTCCTTGTTCTGTACTGGTCCCGATCCAAGAATGTGGTAAGGTCTATGAGCTCATTTTCTATTTTAAGTACTATATTCTTGCGTCTTACTGTACTCTGTTCATGTAGAACAAGTGCTTAAACCTGAAGAACAACTGTTCTCATTAAAGATTCCATTGCTATTGTGCATACTGCTTTGCTCTTGTATCACTGTATGTACTCATACAAACTTATTTTTAAATTGAAGGATCCAATCGAAACTCCAATGGCACAACAGGTATGTTTACGCATGTTTCTTGAACAGGTTTGCTCTTATAAATAGCTCTGTTGATTTCAATTTCAATTGTGTGTACAGTTGACTTCTCACATCATGCACATTACTAGCATCACAACAGAGCCAATAGTGTTGTTGTACATGTAGACCCGTGGTACCCATCTGAAATCTCGTTGTGTCGTGTAGTTTCCCACGCTTTGTATTCTTTCAGTGCTGCTTTGTCTTGAACTGATATGATTTGAACCGTGTCTCTATTTTGATTTGGCAAGACAATGCAGTGACCATAGGACATAGATATATGTTTGTTTTATGCTTTTATTATGTACTATTGGCAATAGAAGAGTTGGTAGTTTAATCCTGTCCACCTTACTAATGAACTCGTTCACCGAAATGAGTTTCATATACTAGTACATGCTAAACCTATTATGTGTCTGCTTGTTTTTTCTTTTAGAATGCTGACATAATATTGGGGAAGAGTGCCTTATTATTAAGCAATGGTAAAGGAAGTAATGTAGATAAGGTTCAGGATAGAGAGACATCCTTGTTGGTCTCCAACAAAGCTGATAAAACAGCTAAGGAAAACTATCTTGAAGACCGTGAGACAACCCCAAAGTCCTGTCTTGGTTTAGTGTTCGACTTACTGGCCACTACCGCTTGCACAAGCTATTCAAACTCACTATCTGAATCAGTTCGGTTTCTTGAGTCTCAACTACAAGCCGAAAGAAATCGATCAGCTATGCTGCGACAAGAAGCGGAAGGACTGCAGAAGTCCGTGGAGCATTCAGATGTGTCGGATTCAAGGTTCCGCAGACCCTTCAGAGGTTCGAACTCTGGGGTGCGTGCGAAGAACTCGTCCTCCCCAGTCTGCCTGCTCACTGATCCCACGGCCTAGCTCGACGAACCAAATGGACAAGAGACACAAAAGTTTACCTAGGTTCGGGCCAAAACCCTACTCCTACTTTGTGGTGGATTGGCCTCGAGGGGCTGTGGATGAACTAGTACAATGGCAGAACAGCCTTAGGAGGTGAGGTGTTCTTGTGCTCGATGAGCTGGTGAGTTGGTCAGGGTGGAATGGATCCGATCCCCCTCTATGGTGGTGGATAGGTCCTATTTATAGTGGCCTTGGTCCTCTTCCCAAATGTAGGCGGGAAGGGATCCCACAATGGCCAAATTCAAAGGGAGACAACTAGTACAAGTTATTCTGACAAAAGTAGTCTTTGCTTGCAAAAGCATCTGGTGGTGACGCCGTGGTGGGCTCCGCGATGACCTCCGTCCTGGCAGTCTTGGTCTTGTTGCACCGAAATGGAAACCTTTGCTTGATTCCTTGGGACTCCGCGCCTGCGCTTGCCTCCTTAGCACCAAAGAGGAAACGGGTACACTACGCCCGCTGGCGCCCGCCTGGCCTTGGTCGTCATGGCTCACGTCATATGAACCTCGCGAGGTGCACCTTGCATAGATATCTTCGCTCCTCGGGAGCCAGCATGGGGAGGCCGCCCCCAGGGAGGTCTTGGTGTCGTCCGCCTCGCGAGGGTCTTGGGTTGTTATTGCCGAAGTTGGGTCGTACCGGGCTGTTGACGGTGCCACGCCGTGGGCCGTAGGCAGGCAAGTCTGGATACCCCCGTTCCCAGAGCCTCGAAACTAGCCCCCGGGCCCAAGGCGCGCTCGAGCTTGGGTTCGAGGCGAAGCCAAAGGTCAAGTGCGGAGCGCCATGGGCCCTAACCGCCTGCGGCCTTGGTTGACGCATGGCGATAGATCGGACGTGGGCGCCTCCGCTTCCCAACGCTGCCTCGGCAACCGTCCGACTTGACGAGACTATGCTGCATGCAGAGGAAAATCATCATTGCGTGCGATCGTGGAGGTCGGCGGTTGGCCTTCCTCTGACTATAAATGAGGGGAGGGACAGATCCCCCTTGCTCATCTCCATCTTCTCGCCACCCGCTCCTTCTTCTTCTTCTTGCCTCGCCGTCTTGTCATAGCACCCATGGCGCCGACGAGGAAGTTCCCCACTGCCGAAAAGGGGAAGGCCCCCAAGGAGAGGCCCGGCTCGTCGCCGCCCAAGAGAGGGCGAGGTCGCCCCCGGAAGCATGCCGCGACTGCAGTGGCTCCTCGGGGGCACGGGCGCGCCTCGAGTGGCCGCGGCGGCGCTTCTTCTCGCGGCTGGAGCCGCCAAGGGCGAGGTAGCCCCTGTGATTGAGGGAGTCGCGTCGTGGTCGTCCGGCCTCCTCGGCCACGCTTCCATTCGGCGGGGGTGCCTCCAGAGTTTGTTGTGTGGTCGGAGAGGCCGACCGGCACCTGGCTCCCGCTCCCTCCCTTCTTCGCGGGCGAGCTACCGGTCGCGGGCCTTGACGGCCTCTGGCTGTAGGCTGACGGCTGCTGCAGCAAGGCTTCATGGGAGGCGTTTGCCCGCGCGCGTGGCCTGAGCGGGAGGTGCACCCTCCACTTCAAGTACGACGGCGTCGCGACCCTCTACATGAGGGTGTTCGGGGAAGATGGCCGTCGCACAGGGTGCTGCCCCGAAGACGGCGGCAGCGACGATGAGCTTGGCCTTGATGACAGCCGTGACGACGCTGAGGGTGAACTTGCCCTTGGCCACGGTCGCGGTTCAACCAGCGGCGGCGGCTCCTTCTCCAGCGAGAGCACAAGAAGCGGCGGCTACGACCAGCCGCCACGTCGCTGGGCTCGCTTCGAGGAAGGTGGCAGATCATCTCGTCGCCACGCTCTGGTGAAGCGGGAGGAAGGCTCGGGCTGTGCCCGGGGGGCCTCCGGAGCCCGGCCTCGGGAGCTGTTGTGGCCGCGCGGGCCACTTTTGTTTAGCCTTTCCTTTCTCCTGCATTTTGAAAAAAGTAGAAGGCCCTGCTGGGGCATGTAACGAACAATGGCACTTGTGCCACTATGCTATGCTTATTATTTTGGTGCTATGCCACGATACCCATGTTTCGAGTAAGTGAGGTAGAACGACTTAGCTTGATACGCTCGTGGTAGTTTGCTGTCTCACGAGGGCTTGCCTCTTGGCATCCGGTGAGGTCCCCTTGCTACTGACTTAGGAGCCATTAACCTCGGGAGGCATCATAAAGATGCAAAGTTGTTAGAAAGCTTGGCGGGGCGCCTTGCTCTTCCTTGCGTGAGCCCTCAGGCATGAGCTAGCTGCGGCCTAGTGCACCACGTCACGCTGCCCGGGGGGCACAGACCAAAGGGGAGGCGCATGCCCACAAGCTCGTTCGAGAGTGCCTCGCGAGGATGGAAAAAGCCAAGGTTCTAGGGGGGACAGGCTATGGCGAGGTGTGTTTGCAGCGCGAGGCGGGCCCGACGCGCGCACACACCTACCCAGCCCTCGTGCGCGAAACACGCGAGGAAGAGCGACGGGCAACTGCCGCTCCTCCTGGGCCAAGACCGAAGGGCAAGAGAGAAGACGAAGGGGAAATCCAACTTGGCAATCGAAAACGCGAGAACTCCAAATTCCATTAAAAAGGTGTGCAAACCAACTACAGAAAGCAAGCAAATGAACAGCCGCGTCCGGCGCCTAGACTAGTCTTCTCACCATCGCGGAGCTAAGTGCTGCCACTAGGACGTGGGAGGGAGCCCCCGAGGCCCGAGGGCGGCACTCTGGATACTCCGGGGCGTGTACAGCCCCATGCATTATTACGTGAGAGTGTCACGAGCGGAGACCTTCACAGACACTAGGCCTTGCTTCATGGGTAGAACTTCCGGAGGTGCTGGATGTTCCAGGCGTTCTGGATGGGGATCCCGTCCTGCGTCTCCATGCGCGCAGCGCTAGGCCTGGAGACGCGGACAATCCTAAACGGGCCCTCCCACATGGGTGAGAGCTTATGCAGCCCCTCCATAGAGAGCACCCGCCTCAGGACGAGATCACCCACCTCGAGCGTCCTGGAGTGGATGCTGCGGCAGTGGTACCGCCGCGGCGCCTGCTGGTACCTTGCTGCTCGGAGCGAGGCTTGGCGGCGGCGTTCCTCCCCCAGCACGATGTCGATCCCCCGCGAGGCATCCTGGCGTGCCTCGTCAAACGCCAAGACCCACGTGGAGCGATTGCTTGACCTCGTGTGGGAGAACCTCTTCGGCTCCGTAGACGAGGAATAATGGAGTCTCGCCGGTCGGCTTGGTCGCGGTGGTGCGGATGGAGCACAACATGGACTGGAGCTCGTCCAGCCAGCCCCTGCTGCAGGCCTCGAGCTTCTTCTTAAAAGTTCTTGCCTTGAGGCCCATCAAAACCTCCGCATTGGCGCGCTCGGCTTGGCCGTTGCTCCTGGGGTGCGCCACCGAAGCATAGCATATATGCGTTCCAAGGTTAGCACAGTATGCTTTGAAGAGGTTACTAGTGAACTGTGAGCCATTGTCGGTGATGATGCGATTGGGGACCTCGAACCGGCTCACGAGGCCCTTGAAGAACTTGACCGCTGAGCCAGCTGGGATGGTGCAGACGGGCTCCACCTCTGCCCGCTTGGTAAACTTGTCGATGGCGGCTTAAAGGTAGCGATAGCCCCCGGACGCTCAGGGAAATGGGCCCAGGATGTCCAGCCCCCAGACCGCAAACGACCACGAGAGCTGGATGGTCTGGAGACCCCGAGTAGGTTGGTGGATTTGCTTGGCATGGAACTGGCGGGCTTCACAGGCCCTCACCAGCTCGGCAGCGTCGCTGAGCACCGTGGGCCAGCAGAATCCGCTACGGAACGCCTTGCCCACCAAGGTGCGCGATGATGAGTGATGCCCGCAGTCCCCGCCGTGTATGTCGATTAATAGCTCACACCCCTGCTCACTGGAGATGCATCATAAGGAAACATCGTTTGGTCGTTTCGGTAGAGCTCACCATCCTGAATGCAGTAGGCAGTGGCCTGCCGAGCCACGCGCTCCGCGTCTTCCTCCTTCTCCGGCAGGGTTCCCTGAAGCAGGTACGCCTTGAACTCTTCGGTCCAGCACCCCTCTTGAGGCTCGAGCGCACGGAACAGACGCGCTCCCGAGGTCGGGCCGCAAGCGGGGGCTCCTGAGAGGGGCACTGGGGGGAGCTCCTCCTGGGGCGATGTTGGGCCCGCAACAGGAGGGGCTGCTGAGGGCTTGAAGAGCCGCTCCTCGAAGACGCCAGGCTCCTGAGCCAGGCGCCGGGACGCCCTGTTGGCGATGTCGTCCGCTTCCTTGTTCGTGCCACGTGGCACGTGGTGCAGTTCCAGACCCAAGAATTGCTTCTCGATTTTGCGTACCTCCACTAGGTATGCCTCCATGTGCTCATCCTTCGGCTCGTATACTTTGTTGGAAAGTTGACGAGGAGCTGGGAGTCGCCCTGATGGTGAGGCGCTTCATGCCCAAGGCGGCCGCAGCCTTGAGACCGGCAATCAAGCCTTCGTACTGCGCGATGTTGTTGGAGACCTTTTCACCGTGTTGGAAGCAGAGCTGCACAGCGTAGTAGAGCTTGTCCTGAGTGGGCGAGACGAGCATGGCTCCAGCCCCCGCGCCCTGGCGCGCAAAGGCGCCGTCGAAGTACATGACCCAGCCGTCTGGTGCCTCGCTTCCTGGTGAGAGGGATCGGTCCTCGCCTGCTTTGGGGCTGGGGACGTCGGTCCATTCCGCCACAAGGTCGGCGAGCGCCGCACCCTTGATGACCCTAGTGGTGCTGAAGTCCAGCCGAAACGCATGCAATTCAATGTTCCATTCGGCGATTCTTCCTGCGGCATTGGTGCTCCGGAGCACTGATACGTCTCCAACGTATCTATAATTTTTGGATGTTTAGTGGGCTTTATTATACACTTCTATATTATTTTTGGGACTAACCTACTAACCAAAGGCCCAGTGCAAATTGCTGTTTTTTTGTCTATTTCAGTGTTTCACAGAAAAGGAATATCAAACGGAATCCAAACGAAATGAAACCTTCGGGAGAGTTAGTTTTGGCAGAAACGTGATCCAAGAGACTTGGAGTGGACGTCAAGGAAGCAACGAGGCGGCCACGAGGCAGGGAGGCGCGCCCAGGGGGTAGGCGTGCCCCCACCCTCATGGGCTCCTCGTGGCTCCACCGACCTACTTCTTTCGCCTATATATACTCATATACCCCGTAAACATCCGAGAGCACCACGAAACCCTATTTCCACCGCCACAACCTTCTGTACCCGTGAGATCCCATCTTGGGGCCTTTTCCGGCGCTCGGCCGGAGGGGGAATCGATCACGGAGGGCTTCTACATCAACACCATAGCCTCTCCGATGATGTGTGAGTAGTTTACCGCAGACCTTCGGGTCCATAGTTATAGCTAGATGGCTTCTTCTCTCTCTTTGGATCTCAATACAAAGTTCTCCTCGATTCTCTTTGAGATCTATTCGATGTAATTCTTTTTGTGGTGTGTTTGTCGAGATCCGATGAATTGTGGGTTTATGATCAAGATTATCTATGAACAATATTTGGTTCTTCTCTGAATTCTTATATGCATGATTTGATATCTTTGCAAGTCTCTTCAAATTATCAGTTTGGTTTGGCCTACTAGATTGATCTTTCTTGCAATGGGAGAAGTGCTTAGCTTTGGGTTCAATCTTATGGTGTCCTTTCCCAGTGACAGCAGGGGCATTAAGGCACGTATTGTATTGTTGCCATCAAGGATAAAAAGATGGGGTTTATATCATATTGCTTGAGTTTATCCCTCTACATCATGTCATCTTGCCAAATGCGTTACTCTGTTCTTATGAACTTAATACTCTAGATGCATGCTGGATAGCGGTCGATGTGTGGAGTAATAGTAGTAGATGCAGAATAATTTCGGTCTACTTGACACGGACGTGATGCCTATATACATGATCATGCCTAGATATTCTCATAACTATGCACTTTTCTATCAATTGCTCGACAGTAATTTGTTCACCCACCGCAGATTATGCTATCTTGAGAGAAGCCACTAGTGAAACCTATGGCCCCCGGGTCTATTTTCCATCATATAAGTTTCCGATCTATTTTATTTTGCAATCTTTACTTTCCAATCTACTCCCTCCATTCCTAAATACTTGTCTTTCTAGGCATTTCAACAAGTGACTACATACGGAGTAAAATGAGTGAATCTACACTCTAAAATATGTCTACATACATCCGTATGTGATATTCATTTGAAATGGCTAGAAAGACAAGTATTTAGGAACGGAGGCAGTATATCATAAAAATACCAAAAATATTGATCTTATTATCTCTATCAGATCTCACTTTTGCAAGTGGCCGTGAAGGGATTGACAACCCCTTTATCGCGTTGGTTGCAAGGTTCTTATTTGTTTGTGTAGGTACGAGGCAATTTGCGTGTATCCTCCTACTGGATTGATACCTTGGTTCTCAAAAACTGAGGGAAATACTTACGCTACTTTGCTGCATGACCCTTTCCTCCTCGAGGGAAAACCAACACATGCTCAAGAGGTAGCAAGAAGCATTTCTGACGCTGTTGCCGGGGAGGTCTACACCAAGTCAAGTCGAGACATACCAAGTACACATGACAAACTCTTGTCCCTCGCATTACATTATTTGCCATTTGCCTCTCGTTTTCCTCTCCCCCACTTCACCTTTGCCGTTTTATTCGCCTTCTTTTTCGTTTGCCTTTTTCTCGTCAGATTTATTGTTTGCTTGTGTTACCATGTGCCTTTTATATGCTTGCATCTTCGCTTGCTAAAAATCTATTGATATGGAACCCCATCCACTTGCTAATCTTTTTAAGAGATCCAATTATCATGAACCAATTTCTAGTGATTTGAGTGCAATAGATTATCTTTGTGAGGTTTTGCTTGAAATTCGTGAATCTAAAAATTGTGATGAAGTGCTTTATGAAGAGATTCACGATAGCTCCTTGAATAAAAAGCATGATTGCAATGATTTTAGTATAAATTCTCTTGATGTCAATTGTGCTAATAATATGCAAAACCCTAAGCTTGGGGATGCTAGTATTGCTATGTCTACTACTTGTTGCAATGATCATGATTGGGGTGATCCTTCTTATGATCTTGAAAATATATTTAAGCCCCATGATGAATATGAGATTGACAATAGTGTTTGTAATAATATTGAAAGTGGGTTTGGAAGAGTGTCAACTTTAGACCCCACATATTTGGAGAATATTCAATCTTATGGTATTTTTGATAAAAGTGGGTTTGGATGGGTCATGACTTTAGTTAATGATAATCCCACTATTTTGGAAGAGTGTCAACTTCGCATGCATGTGGATCGTGTTGAGAATATGTTATGTGATAGCTACTTTGTTGAGACAGGAAAATATGGTTGTAGAAATTTTTATCTTACTAAATTACCTCTCGTCATATTGAGATTGCTATCATCTCTTTCTTCTTCCTTGCATTTGGTAATTTTTGCTTGTGTAACATCCCAAATTTTCAATTTGGTATGTTATACATAGATCATCATTGCATATCATGTTTTATTGCATTTTGACAAATCCTCGATAAATCCTAAGCAACTCAAGGACCCTCGGAGAGAGTTGGGGATTTTCTCGAATTTTCATATTTGATTTTCATCAAACAATAAGACGAGGATTTTGGTTTTAATTATTTTCTCTCCGGAAAAATATTTCATTCTAAAAATAAACGAGAGGAGAAAACATGACTTCTCCAAAACAATTGAAATACTGGAGGAAAAGGTTAAAATCATTTATTGAATTTATTTGGATTTTATTTGCAAATTTTATTGCATTAAAAATATTGCATCTTTTCAAAATATTTATTTTGATTTAAAAAAATGTTCACCCTATTCTAGATTTTCTAACAAGACGGGGAAAATTTATTTCATATTTCTCTGATTTTTATTTTTTTTTCTACGAATTGTTTTCCGTGGAACTTATTTAAAAAAAAACTGCGCGCGCCCGACCGGGCCGCAGCCCAGCCAGGCCGCCGGCCCACCCCGCGCCCCTCTCCCTCACCGCAAGCCGCCGCCGCCGCACTCGCCTCGCCCGCCGCCGCCCGCACGGGATCCGCGCCGCCGCCGCCGCTCGCCGGAGCCGCCGCCCGAGCCCCGCAGCCCCGTCGCCGGAGCCTCGCCCGAGCCCGTCCCCGAGGTAGCCGCACCTCGCCGTTGCCGGTTTTCTTAAAAAAAACCCTAGATCGGTTTTTTTTAGGTTTTATTATTTTGCGAGCGTTCACCAAACCGTTCGTTTTAACGAACGCGTTCGTCGGTTTTTTCTCTGTTAACGAACGTCCGTTATCTAACCGTTCGTCCGTTTTTCTTTTTCGTCGGATTTTTTTCTGCGATTTTCCCAGATACGAATTCTGATCGAATCTTCGATTCTGTTTAACTTCTCGCTCGTTTATCGGAATCAGGCGATTCAAGCGCCTAGAGTTTCGTCTCGAAATTCTCTTTCCGTTTAACCTACTCAAACAAGTTTTTGCTACAGTAAAATTTGACCTAGATCCAGATTAGCAAACGAAGTTTCTTTCTTTCGCCGTTTGACTTTCGTTGCTTCTTTCGAGTTGATTCTTTTTGCAAACCGGAGTTCTTAAGTTGAACTTTCTGGTTGGATCTTTCATTCGAGTTTTACCTGTGCATTAGATGAGTACTGATTGTATGCTTGTTTGTTTGCGATAGAGTACCCGGAGTGTGCCGCTTGTTACTTCGACTCGTTAGGTTTTGTGGATCAT
Source organism: Triticum aestivum (assembly GCF_018294505.1). Lineage (NCBI taxonomy): Eukaryota > Viridiplantae > Streptophyta > Magnoliopsida > Poales > Poaceae > Triticum > Triticum aestivum. The sequence goes on from NC_057805.1 coordinate 315,585,144, forward strand.
CAGCAAGGCAAGTAACACTTTGATCATACCCCGTTCATACCCAGTTTTTATTGCATTAGATCTATTTTCCTCAAACACTTGCATGATTAGGATCTAATTAAATTGTGGGTATTGGGAAGTAGTTGAGGTAGTACCTATTACCTGTTTTTCTTATCAAACCCTTGGGTGTTACTTCTACGTTGCTTTTATTATTGCCATGCTATGCTCGTAGACGTGGATTTGGGTTTGAGTGATATTCACGACAGATGTGAGATGTTTATTAATGGTTCAACTTAAGGTGGCAACTAAAACTCACATCTGGGTGGATTGAGGCACCTGGAGAACCCAGTGTTGTCTGTATGTATAAGGTCCGCCACCCATGCTCAAAGGGATCATAAGATTATTCATGCTAGAAACTTTCGTGTGCAGCCACAAGCTATTATGGGCTCTAGCATAGTTGAGTAGGTTACAAGATCTCTTGAAGAGGTGGGCTAGCAGATGTAGGGGAAAGTAGGTGTACCGGTCCACCCAGAGTAAAGAGTGATTGTTTCTGAAAGACTGTGTCTCGGTCATCCGTTTCTCAAACATCATGCAGTGCGAGAATCAAGCGGAGGCGATCGAGTCTTGTGGGGAAAAGTGCACAAACCTCTACAGAGTGTACAAACTAATCATGGTTAGCCGTGTCCCCGGTTATGGACAACTTGAGTATCTAGTACTTGGATTATCATTTGAATCTCATCACCATGTTACTTTTAATTAATTTTGTTGGGTTAATGATGACACTTAATTGGGATTGAGTTGGAGGTACCTTCTCAATGTTTCACAACCACCATGATAGTTAAATAAAATTTATTCCTTTGAAGTAGGATAAAATTGGCTTTTCGCAAAACTGTAACCATAGAGCTTTCCACCAGCCATATATGCATATAGTATAGCATTATTATTGTTCATTGCTCTCTATGTGTTACTTTGCCAGCATATTCTATGTGCTGACCCGTTTTCGGGCTGCAACGTTTCATGTTGCAGACTTTTCAGACGACGAGTAAGGTGCCTTAGGTCGTGGTCTTATACTCAGTGATGCCGCTGGAGTGATGGACTCACTTATCTTCCAAGTCTTCCGCTGTTATCGTTATTAGATGGCCTTAAGCCATGTTTATCATACTTAATATCTTCGGAGATATTCGATGTAATAAGTGTGTGATTGCTACTCTGTTATAAATCCTCCATTTGTACTGTGCGTGTCAGCATTACTGATCCAGGGATGACACTGGTGCACAGCAGCACAGGCCATTTGAGGTCTGGTCGCTACAAAGTTGGTATCAGAGCACACGCTGACTGTAGGACACGACCACTAAGCTTAAGCCCTAGAAAGCCTCTCTTCTCATTTCTAACCCCTCTCCACTTTCTACTCTTTTAGGAATGGCGAATGAAAGGAGCAAGTTCATGCAACCAGATGAAGACACGCCGTTTGGTCGACACTTGAAGGAAGTCACCAAGTACTTGAACATAGGAATACCAAGCATCACCGGAACCTACAACGCCACATTACCTGAAGAGGAGAGCTGGAAGATTCAAGTTATCATTCCAGGAAGGACTTTTGTGCCAATTACTGAACCCATGAGATTGGTTTTCGAAGCACCAACTTGGAGTTTAGGGAAGAGCATGGCCGCACATATCGCCATGGGACGCATTGGAGAAGTCTACCACCAGGAGCTTAAGGATACAATTTATCAGATTTGTGGACGTCGAGACGCGCAATGGGAGATGATTAAGACCAAGAAGGATGGATCAATTGCAGCTTTCATCCAGGAGCAGAACCAACATATTCGTCGCCAGGAGAACCAGATGTGCACGGACAAGGAAGAACTGAAGAAGGCATTAACGAAGATCAAGGAGCTCCAAGAAGAACTCAAGGCTACACGCGAAGATTATTTGGAGGAAATCAACGCACTAGTAGGGAAGATTGACGACCTGGAGAAGAAGATTGGAGCATTCGTGGGAAATCCAGTGCCAAAAGCAGAAGTCGACGAATGCACTTGTCCGGATAACTACATCATCATCGACGACACCGACTCGGAACCAAGTGAAGACGACTGGGTTGATGAAGCTGGAGCAGACATCATGGAGTCTTCAACAGATCAGAATTTCTAGTAGACCACCATATCAGTAGTAGTTTTCCCCCATTTAATAGTATAGTTCAAGCACTTTGTAACGCTAGTTAGATCGATTGTTTTGCCTTGTTTGAATTGATTGAGTGATATTGATTGAATTTGTCTCATGAGCATATGGGTAGTGTTTTCTCTCTAGACCTCATTGTTTTGGAATCGCAAGGTTTGGATGTGATTCTGGGAATGGATTGGCTATCGTTGTATGGAGGAAATATCGATTGTGCCAGCAAGACGATTTTGCTTACCACCCCGGAAGGAAAAAGGATCAAGTATGTATCCCGGCATATGCCGAAGAGGACTCAAGTGAATTCCTTATCAGGAGTTGTACAGGAGGAAGTACCAGTGGTGAAGGATTTTCCGGATGTATTTCCAGAAGAGTTGCGAGGCATGCCGCCAGATAGAGACATTGAGTTTTTGATTGAACTTTTGCCAGGCACAGGGCCAATATCTAAGAGACCGTACAGGATGCCCGCAAAGGATTTGGAAGAAATTAAGAAGCAGATCAAGGAGTTACTGGATAAAGGCTATATTCGCCCAAGTTCGTCACCTTGGGGATCACCAGTACTTCTAGTGGAGAAGAAAGATGGATCACTGAGGATGGTTGTTGATTACCGAGGTTTGAATGAAGTGACCATCAAAAACAAGTACCCACTGCCGATGATCAATGATTTGTTTGACCGCTTACAAGGAGCTAAAGTATTTTCCAAGATCGATCTACGATCAGGGTACCATCAGTTAAAGATTCGAGAGCAGGATATACCCAAGACGGCATTTACCACCAGATATGGATTGTATGAGTATACCGTTATGTCATTTGGTCTGACTAACGCACCTGCCTATTTCATGAACCTGATGAACAAAGTGTTTATGGAGTTTTTGGATAAGTTCGTCGTGGTGTTCATTGATGATATTTTAATCTTTTCCAAGGATGAAGAAGAGCATGAGGAGCATTTACGATTGGTACTTGAGAAGCTCAGAGAACATCAATTATATGCCAAGTTCAGCAAATGTGAGTTTTGGTTGAAGGAAGTTGGATTCCTTGGACATGTTATTTCTGGAGAAGGAATAGCAGTAGACCCTGCCAAGGTTGACACAGTGAAAAGTTGGGAATCACCCACGACAGTTGGAGAAATCCGGAGTTTTCTTGGACTTGCAGGATACTATCGGAGATTTATCAAGAATTTCTCAAAGATTGCTAAGCCCATGACTGAGCTATTGAAGAAGGACACCAAATTCAATTGGACTGAGGAATGTGAAGCTAGTTTCCAAGAGCTGAAGAAAGGATTGGTTACCTCACCAGTGTTGATTCTGCCAGATCAACGCAAGGATTATGAAGTTTATTGCGACGCTTCTCGTCGAGGACTTGGAGCAGTGCTTATGCAGGAAGGAAGAGTTGTGTCGTATGCTTCACGACAACTTAAACCCCATGAGAAGAATTATGCTACGCATGATTTGGAATTAGCAGCCGTGGTGCATGCATTGAAATCATGGAGACATTTTCTCGTCGGAAACCATTGTGAGGTGTACACGGATCACAAGAGTTTGAAGTACATTTTCACGCAGAAGGAGTTAAATCTCAGACAGAGGAGATGGTTGGAGCTCATTAAAGACTATGATATGAGATTGCACTATCACCCTGGAAAGGCTAACGTAGTAGCAGACGCGTTGAGCCGCAAGAGTCATATCAACACCCTCATGACAGGAGAGTTACCTCAGGAGTTAGCCGAGGACCTTCGCGAGCTATGTTTGGAGATAGTCCCTAGAGGCTATTTAGCGACATTGGAGATTCAGTCTACCTTGATGGAAAGGATCAGAGAAGCTCAGAAGACAAACAAGGAGATTGAAGAGATAAAGGAGAAGATGAGCAAAGGAAAAGCCAAGGGATTTCGTGAGGATGAGCACGATACCTTATGGTTCGAGGACCGCGTATATGTGCCAAATGATCCGGAGATCAGGAAGTTGATTTTGCAAGAAGCCCATGATTCACCGTACTCGATTCACCCAGGGAATACCAAGATGTATTTGGATTTGAAGAATACTTTCTGGTGGACCGGAATGAAGAAGGATATTGCGGAGTATGTAGCAGTTTGTGATGTATGTCAGAGAGTGAAGGCAGAGCATCAGAAGCCAGCAGGATTGCTGCAACCATTGCCGATACCCGAATGGAAGTGGGATAAAATAGGCATGGATTTTATCACAGGATTACCCAGGACTCGTTCAGGCTATGACTCGATATGGGTTGTAGTCCACCGTTTGACGAAAGTGGCTCATTTCATTCCAGTGAAGACCACTTACACCAGTGCTAAGTTGGCATAAATATACATGACCAGGATCGTATGTTTGCATGGAGTTCCGAGGACCATTGTATCAGACAGAGGAACCCAATTTACCTCGAAGTTTTGGAAGCAGTTACATGAAACATTGGGAACCAGGCTGGAATTTAGTACAGCTTTCCACCCACAGACAGATGGACAGACCGAAAGAGTCAACCAGATTTTCGAGGACATGTTGAGAGCATGTGCACTAGATTATGGATCCAGCTGGGACGACAATTTGCCATATGCGGAGTTTTCGTATAACAACAGTTATCAAACCAGTTTGAAGATGGCCCCTTTCGAAGCCTTGTACGGAAGGAGGTGTAGAACACCGTTGTTATGGGACGAAGTTGGAGACCGTCAGTTGTTTGGACCAGATTTGATTAAGGAGTCTGAACAGAAAGTGAGGTTGATTCGCGATAGGCTCAAGGTAGCCTAGTCCAGGCAGAAGAGTTATGCTGATTCTAAACGAAAGGAGACCGTTCACGAAGTCGGAGACAGAGTGTATCTTCGAGTATCACCCCTTCGAGGAGTGAAGCGCTTTGGAGTTAAAGGAAAGTTAGCGCCCCGTTTTATCGGACCATACAGAGTGTTGGAACGTATGGGAGAAGTTGCCTACAAGTTGGAATTGCCCGAAGGATTGTCTGGAGTACATGATGTATTTCACGTTTTGCAGTTGAAGAAGTGCCACGCAGAGATGGCTGAGATACCACTGAGAGATACTGTGCCACTGGAAGCGATACAGTTGGAAAGTGATTTGACTTATGAGGAGAAGCCAGTTAAGATTCTCGAGTATGCCAGCCGAGTTACCCGCAACAAGGTTATCAAGTTTTGCAAAGTTCAGTGGAGTCACCACACAGAAGATGAAGCCACCTGGGAGCGAGAGGAAGATCTACGGAAAGACCACTCCCACCTGTTTTCTAGCCAACCCGAATCTCGAGGGCGAGATTCATCTTAAGGGGGGTAGGTTTGTAACATCCCAAATTTTCAATTTGGTATGTTATACATAGATCATCATTGCATATCATGTTTTATTGCATTTTGACAAATCCTCGATAAATCCTAAGCAACTCAAGGACCCTCGGAGAGAGTTGGGGATTTTCTCGAATTTTCATATTTGATTTTCATCAAATAATAAGACGAGGATTTTGGTTTTAATTATTTTCTCTCCGGAAAAATATTTCATTCTAAAAATAAACGAGAGGAGAAAACATGACTTCTCCAAAACAATTGAAATACTGGAGGAAAAGGTTAAAATCATTTATTGAATTTATTTGGATTTTATTTGCAATTTTATTGCATTAAAAATATTGCATCTTTTCAAAATATTTATTTTGATTTAAAAATATGTTCACCTTATTCTAGATTTTCTAACTAGACGGGGAAAATTTATTTCATATTTCTCTGATTTTTATTTTTTTTCTACGAATTGTTTTCCGCGGAACTTATTTAAAAAAAACTGCGCGCGCCCGACCGGGCCGCAGCCCAGCCAGGCCGCCGGCCCACCCCGCGACCCTCTCCCTCACCGCAAGCCGCCGCCGCCGCACTCGCCTCGCCCGCCGCCGCCCGCACGGGATCCGCACCGCCGCCGCCTTGCGCCGCCGCCGCCGCTCGCCGGAGCCGCCGCCCGAGCCCCGCAGCCCCGTCGCCGGAGCCTCGCCGGAGCCCGTCCCCGAGGTAGCCGCACCTCGCTGTTGCCGGTTTTCTTTAAAAAAACCCTAGATCGGTTTTTTTCGGTTTTATTATTTTGCGAGCGTTCACCGAACCATTCGTTTTAACGAACGCGTTCGTCGGTTTTTTCTCTGTTAACGAACGTCCGTTATCTAACCGTTCGTCCGTTTTTCTTTTTCGTCGGATTTTTTCTGCGATTTTCTCAGATACGAATTCTGATCGAATCTTCGATTCTGTTTAACTTCTCGCTCGTTTATCGGAATCAGGCGATTCAAGCGCCTAGAGTTTCGTCTCGAAATTCTCTTTCCGTTTAACCTACTCAAACAAGTTTTTGCTACAGTAAAATTTGACCTAGATCCAGATTAGCAAACGAAGTTTCTTTCTTTCGCCGTTTGACTTTCGTTGCTTCTTTCGAGTTGATTCTTTTTGCAAACCGAAGTTCTTAAGTTGAACTTTCTGGTTGGATCTTTCATTCGAGTTTTACCTGTGCATTAGATGAGTACTGATTGTATGCTTGTTTGTTTGCGATAGAGTACCCGGAGTGTGCCGCTTGTTACTTCGACTCGTTAGGTTTTGCGGATCATCAGCAAGGCAAGTAACACTTTGATCATACCCCGTTCATACCCAGTTTTTATTGCATTAGATCTATTTTCCTCAAACACTTGCATGATTAGGATCTAATTAAATTGTGGGTATTGGGAAGTAGTTGAGGTAGTACCTATTACCTGTTTTTCTTATCAAACCCTTGGGTGTTACTTCTACGTTGCTTTTATTATTGCCATGCTATGCTCGTAGACGTGGATTTGGGTTTGAGTGATATTCACGACAGATGTGAGATGTTTATTAATGGTTCAACTTAAGGTGGCAACTAAAACTCACATCTGGGTGGATTGAGGCACCTGGAGAACCCAGTGTTGTCTGTATGTATAAGGTCCGCCACCCAGGCTCAAAGGGATCATAAGATTATTCATGCTAGAAACTTCCGTGTGCAGCCACAAGCTATTATGGGCTCTAGCATAGTTGAGTAGGTTACAAGATCTCTTGAAGAGGTGGGCTAGCAGATGTAGGGGAAAGTAGGTGTACCGGTCCACCCAGAGTAAAGAGTGATTGTTTCTGAAAGACTGTGTCTCGGTCATCCGTTTCTCAAACATCATGCAGTGCGAGAATCAAGCGGAGGCGATCGAGTCTTGTGGGGAAAAGTGCGCAAACCTCTGCAGAGTGTACAAACTAATCATGGTTAGCCGTGTCCCCGGTTATGGACAACTTGAGTATCTAGTACTTGGATTATCATTTGAATCTCATCACCATGTTACTTTTAATTAATTTTGTTGGGTTAATGATGACACTTAATTGGGATTGAGTTGGAGGTACCTTCTCAATGTTTCACAACCACCATGATAGTTAAATAAAATTTATTCCTTTGAAGTAGGATAAAATTGGCTTTTCGCAAAACTGTAACCATAGAGCTTTCCACCAGCCATATATGCATATAGTATAGCATTATTATTGTTCATTGCTCTCTATGTGTTACTTTGCCAGCATATTCTATGTGCTGACCCGTTTTCGGGCTGCAACGTTTCATGTTGCAGACTTTTCAGACGACGAGTAAGGTGCCTTAGGTCATGGTCTTATACTCAGTGATGCCGCTGGAGTCATGGACTCACTTATCTTCCAAGTCTTCCGCTGTTATCGTTATTAGATGGCCTAAAGCCATGTTTATCATACTTAATCTCTTCGGAGATATTCGATGTAATAAGTGTGTGATTGCTACTCTGTTATAAATCCTCCATTTGTACTGTGCGTGTCAGCATTACTGATCCAGGGATGACACTGGTGCACAGCAGCACAGGCCATTTGAGGTCTGGTCGCTACAGCTTGCCATGATAGTTTGTTTGCTTATCAAATTCCTATGCATAGGAAGTATGTTTGACTTAGATGTGTTTATCACTTGTCTTTGATGTGAGCATCATTAAAATTATCAATGCCTAGCTAGGGGCGTTAAACGATAGCGCTTGTTGGGAGACAACCCAATTTTATTTTTGTTCCTAGCTTTTTGTTTCTGTTTAGTAATAAATAATTGATCTAGCCTCTGGTTAGATGTGGTTTTATGTTTTAATTAGTGTTTGTGCCAAGTAAAACCTATATGATCTTCTTGGATGATAGTTATTTGATCTTGCTGAAAAAGTCAGAAACTTCCTGCTCACGAAAACAATTGTTAAAAATCACCAGAACGTGATAAAATACTGATTCCAATTGCAGTAGATCAATAAACAAATTATTTAGGTATTCCTATTTTGGTAGAATTTTTTAGTTACATAAAGTTTGCTTTTGATACAGATTACTACAGACTGTTCTGTTTTTGACAGATTCTGTTTTTCGTGTGTTGTTTGCTTATTTTGATGAATCTATGGCTAGTATCGGGGGGTATGAACCATAGAGAAGTTGGAATAAAGTAGGTTTAACACCAATATAAATAAAGAATGAGTTAATTACAGTACCTTAAAGTGGTGGTTTGTTTTATTTCGCTAACGGAGCTCATGAGATTTTCTGTTGAGTTTTGTGTTGTGAAGTTTTCAAGTTTTGGGTAAAGATTTGATGGATTACAGAATAAGGAGTGGCAAGAGCCTAAGGTTGGGGATTCCCAAGGCACCCCAAGGCAAAATTAAAGGACAACCAAAATCCTAAGCTTGGGTATGCCCCGGAAGGCATCCCCTCTTTCGTCTTCGGCCATCGGTAACTTTACTTGATGCTATATTTTTATTCACCACATGATATGTGTTTTTCTTGGAGCATCTTGTATGATTTGAGTCTTTGCTTTTTAGTTTACCACAATCATCCTTGATGTACACACCTTTTGGTAGAGACAGACATGAATCGGAATTTATTAGAATACTCTATGTGCTTCACTTATATCTTTTGAGCTAGATAATTTTGCTCTAGTGCTTCACTTATATCTTTTTATAGCACGGTGGTGGTTTTATTTTATAGAAATTATTGATCTCTCATGCTTCACTTATATTATTTTGAGAGTCCTTTAGAACAGCATGGTAATTTGCTTTGGCTATAACATTAGTCCTAATATGATAGGCATCCAAGATGGATATAATAAAAACTTTCATATAGAGTGCATTGAATACTATGAGAAGTTTGATACTTGATGATTGTTTTGAGATATGAAGGTGGTGATATTAAAGTTGTGCTAGTTGAGTATTTTTGAATTTGAGAAATACTTGTGTTGAAGTTTGCAAGTCCCATAGCATGCACGCGTGGTAACCGTTGTGTAACAAATTTGAAACATGAGGTGTTCTTTGATTGTCATCCTTATGAGTGGCGGTCGGGGACGAGCGATGGTCTTTTCCTACCAATCTATCCCCCTAGGAGCATGCGCGTAGTGCTTGGTTTTTGATGACTTGTACATTTTTGCAATAAGTATGTGAGTTCTTTATGACTAATGTTGAGTCCATGGATCATACGCACTCTCACCCTTCCATCATTGCTAGCCTCTTCGGTACCGTGCATTGCCCTTTCTCACCTAGAGAGTTGGTGCAAACTTCGCCGGTGCATCCAACCCCCGTGATATGATACGCTCTATCACACATAAACCTCCTTATATCTTCCTCAAAACAGCCACCATACCTACCTATTATGGCATTTCCATAGCCATTCCGAGATATATAGCCATGCAACTTTCCACCGTTTCATTTGTTATGACACGCTTCATCATTGTCATATTGCCTTGCATGATAATGTAGTTGAAATTGTATTTGTGGCAAAGCCACCATGCATAATTCATCATACATGTCACTCTTGATTCATTGCCCATCCCGGTACACCGCCGGAGGCATCCATGTAGAGTCATATTTTGTTCTAAGTATCGAGTTGTAATCTTTGAGTTGTAAATAAATAGAAGTGTGATGATCATCATTATTAGAGCATTGTCCCAATAAAAAAAGAGAAAGGCCAAATAAAAAAAGCCCAAAAAAGGGACAATGTTACTATCCTTTTTCACACTTGTGCTTCAAAGTAGCACCATGATCTTCATGATAGAGAGTCTCTTATTTTGTCACTTTCATATACTAACGGGATTTTTTCATTATAGAACTTGGCTTGCATATTCCAACAATGGGCTTCCTCAAATGCCCTAGGTCTTCGTGAGCAAGCAAGTTGGATGCACACCCACTTAGTTTCTTTTGTTGAGCTTTCATACATTTATAGCTCTAGTGCATCCGTTGCATGGCAATCCGCACTCCTTGCATAGACATCAATTGATGGGCATCTCCCTAGCCCGTTGATTAGCCGCGTCAATGTGATACTTTCTCCTTTTTTTGTCTTCTCCACATAACCCCCATCATTATATTTTATTCCACCCATAGTGATATATCCATGGCTCACGCTCATGTATTGCGTGAAGGTCGAAAAAGTTTGAGATTACTAAAGTATGAAACAATTGCTTGGCTTGTCATCGGGGTTGTGCATGATGAGAGCATTCTTGTGTGACGAAACTGAAGCATGACCAAACTATATGATTTTCTAGGGATGAACTTTCTTTGGCCAAGTTATTTTGAGAAGACATAACTGCTTAGTTAGTATGCTTGAAGTATTATCATTTTTATGTCAATTTTATACTTTTATCGTGAATCTTTCGGATCTGAACGTTCATGCCACAATAAAGAAAATTACATTGAAAAATATGTTAGGAAGCATTCCACATCAAAAATTCTGTTTTTATCATTTACCTACTCGGGGACGAGCAGGAATTTAGCTTGGGGATGCTTGATACGTCTCCAACGTATCTATAATTTTTGATTGTTCCATGCTATTATATTATCTGTTTTGGATGTTTAATGGGCTTTATTATACACTTTTATATTATTTTTGGGACTAACCTACTAACCAAAGGCCCACTGCAAATTGCTGTTTTTTTGCCTATTTCAGTGTTTCGCAGAAAAGGAATATCAAACGGAATGAAACCTTCGGGAGAGTTATTTTTGGAACAAATGTGATCCAGGAGACTTGGAGTGGACGTCAAGGAAGCAACGAGGCGGCCAAGAGGCAGGGGGGCGCGCCCAGGGGGGCAGGCGCGCCCCACCCTCGTGGGCCCCTCGTGGCTCCACCGACCTACTTCTTTCGCCTATATATACTCATATACCCTGAAAACATCAAAGAGCACCACGAAACCCTATTTCCACTGCCGCAACCTTCTGTACCTGTGAGATCCCATCATGGGGCCTTTTCCGGCGCTCCGCCGGAGGGGGAATCGATCACGGGGGGCTTCTACATCAACACCATAGCCTCTCCGATGATGTGTGAGTAGTTTACCACAGACCTTTGGGTCCATAGTTATTAGCTAGATGGCTTCTTCTCTCTCTTTGGATCTCAATACAAAGTTCTCCTCGATTCTCTTGGAGATCTATTCGATGTAATTCTTTTTGCGGTGTGTTTGTCGAGATCCGATGAATTGTGGGTTTATGATCAAGATTATCTATGAACAATATTTGGTTCTTCTCTGAATTCTTATATGCATGATTTGATATCTTTGCAAGTCTCTTCGAATTATCAGTTTGGTTTGGCCTACTAGATTGATCTTTCTTGCAATGGGAGAAGTGCTTAGCTTTGGGTTCAATCTTGCGGTGTCCTTTCCCAGTGACAGCAGGGGCAGCAAGGCACGTATTGTATTGTTGCCATCGAGGATAAAAAGATGGGGTTTATATCATATTGCTTGAGTTTATCCCTCTACATCATGTCATCTTACCTAATGCGTTACTTTGTTCTTATGAACTTAATACTCTAGATGCATGCTGGATAGCGGTCGATGTGTGGAGTAATAGTAGTAGATGCAGAATTGTTTCGGTCTAATTGACACGGACGTGATGCCTATATACATGATCATGCCTAGATATTCTCATAACTATGCGCTTTTCTATCAATTGCTCGACGGTAATTTGTTCACCCACCGTAGATTATGCTATCTTGAGAGAAGCCACTAGTGAAACCTATGGCCCCCGGGTCTATTTTCCATCATATAAGTTTCCGATCTATTTTATTTTGCAATCTTTAATTTCCAACCTATATCATAAAAATACCAAAAATATTGATCTTATTATCTCTATCAGATCTCACTTTTGCAAGTGGCCGTGAAGGGATTGACAACCCCTTTATCGCGTTGGTTGCAAGGTTCTTATTTGTTTGTGTAGGTACGAGGCGATTTGCGTGTATCCTCCTACTGGATTGATATCTTGGTTCTCAAAAACTGAGGGAAATACTTACGCTACTTTGCTGCATCACCCTTTCCTCTTCGAGGGAAAACCAACACATGCTCAAGAGGTAGCAAGCACTCTCTCAAGTGGGTAAGCCGAGACGACTTTGATGGGTGGCCTTGGAAGTAGTGTTTCAGCTTGCGGGAGGCGACGAGAAGTGCGAGCAAGAGCTTTTGCAGCATTGGGTAGCACGCCCGTGCGTCGCGCAGTACCGTGTTGACGAAGTACACCGGGTGCTCGACGAGAGCGGAAGTTCTGGTGAGGTCTTGTACCTCCTGAGGCTGGGGGGCCTCAGGAGCTTGTCCATTGGTTTGGGCAGCCAGCTCCCCAGGAGTGCCGTCCTGAGGAGCCTGGTCATCTGTTGGCGCCACCAAGGCCTCAGGAGGGCCATCCTGAAGCTGCGTCGTCTTGACCGGGTGCTCGGTGTCGCGTTAGGACCTTGGCTTGGTGCTCCTCTCGGACGGCCACTAGCGCTACGCTGGCAGAGTGAGGCGTGGCGGCCAGGTAAAGCACCAAGGGCTCAAGAGGACGCGGCGCCACCATCACTGGTGGGCTGGTGAGGTATCTCTTGAGGTCTTGAAATGCCGCGCCAGCCTCCGGAGTCCACTCGAACAGCCCCTTCTTCTACCTCAGCTTGAAAAACGGGAGGGCGCGCTCCCCCAGCTTGGAGATGAAGCGCCCAATCGAGGTCACACAGCCTGCCAACTTTTGCATTTCCTTAAGAGTCTGTGGCGGGCTCATCCTTTATATTGCCTTGACCTTCTCTGGGTTTGCCTCGATTCCCCTGTGCGACACCAGAAAGCCCAACAGCTTGCCGGAGGGGACACCAAACACACATTTCTCCGGGTTAAGCTGCAGGTCCACCTTGCACAGACTAGCGAACATTTCTTCCAGGTCCTCGATGAGGGTCCTCGCCTCCCGAGGCTTCACCACTATGTCGTCGACGTATGCCTCGGTGTTCCTCCCGAGCTGTTGCCCCAGAACGATGTGCAGCGGCCGCTGGAAGGTTGCTCCGGTGTTACGTGATAGTTCTCCAACGTATCTATAATTTATGAAGTATTCATGCCATGTTTGTGACAATTTTATATGGTTTTGGTATGATTTGCATGGAACTAACCCGGACTGACGCTGTTTTCAGCAGAACTACCATGTTGTTTTTTGTGCAGAAATGAAAGTTCTCCAAATGAGATGAAACTTTTTGATGACTTTTTTGGGAACAAAAGAGACCCCCGAAGCTTCGTGGAAGGACCAGAAGGTGAAGGAGTAGTGCACAAGACACTGGGGCGCGCCTGGGCCCTTACCCGTGCCCCGGTGGGTTGTGCTCACCTCGAGGCCCATCTTCGCGTGAAACCGACGCCAAAAAATCCTACAAATAGAGAAATCGTTAAAAATAACCCTAGATCAGAAGTTTCGCCACCACAGGCCTAGTTAGCCACCGAAAACCAATCTAGACCCCGTTCTGGCACCCTGCCGAAGGGGGGGAATCATCTCTGATGGCCATCTTCATCATCCCGACGGCCACCACGATGAGGAGGGAGTAGTCCACCCTCGGGGCTGAGGGTTTGTACTAGTAGCTATATGTTTAATCTATCTCTCTCTCTCTCGTGTTCTTGAGATGTCACGATCTTAATGTATCGCGGGCTTTGTTAATATATTCACATCATATGGTGTTTTCCCCTCTCTATCTTTTGATGAATTGAGTTTTCCCTTTGAGATTTCGTTTTATCGGATTGAATACTTTTATGGATTTGAGAGCACTTGATATTTGTCTTGCAAATGAATACTCGTGGTGACAATGGGGTATTATTTTGATTCACTTGATATACGTTTTGGCACTCAACTCGCGGATTCCCGAGGTGACATTGGGGTAATCTACGCATAGGGGTTGATGCATGTTCTTGTCTTTGTTTCTCCGGTAGAAATCTTGGGGCACTCTTTGAAGTTGTTTATGTTGGATTGAGTATTATGAATCTGAAATTATTTGGTGTTATTTTAGTACGAACTCTTGGATAGATCGATCGGAAAGAATAGCTTCGAGGTGATTTCGTACCCTACAAACGATTTATTCTTCTGTTCTCCGCTAGATAGGAACTTTCGAGTGATTCTTCATCGCACTTTGAGGGGTGGTTATATGATCCAATTACATTAACACTGTTGAGAGATTGCACTAGCGAAAGTACGGACCCTAGGCTTAATTTTCAAGCATTGCAATACCGTTTTTGTGCCCGTTTACTATTTGCTACCTTGCTGTTTTTATTTATTTAGATTATCAAAAATATATTTCTACCATCAATATTACACTTTTATCACCATCTCTTCGCTGAACTAGTGCACCTACACAAATTACCATTGTATTTGGTGTGTTGGGGACACAAGAGACTTTTTATTATTTGGTTGCAGGGTTGTTTGAGAGAGACCATCTTCATCCCGCACCTCCCATGGATTGATAAACCTTAGGTCATCCACTTGAGAGAAAATTGCTACTGTCCTACAAAACTCTTCGCTTGGAGGCCCAACACGTGTCTACAAGAATAAAGTTGCATAGTAGACATCAAGCTCTTTTCTGGCGCCGTTGCCAGGGAGGTGAGAGCTTGAAGGTATATCTTTAGATCTTGCAATTGAATCTTTTAGTTTCTTGTTTTATCACTAGTTTGGTTTATAAAAATAAAATTAAAAAATGGAATTGAGGTTGCATCATATTATTGATCATCTTTATAATATCTGTTTTGAAAATGATGGATCGGAAAATTGTGCTCAATTGTTAGAAGAAGAAGTCAATAAAATGTTTGGCACAAAATATTTGAATGATGAGCATGATTGCAATGTTGTTAGTATGAAATCTTTGAATATCCTAAATGCTAATGATGATTGCACAAGTCATGAAAAAAAATGTTTCTTATAAGCATGTCAATTTTTGTGGAGTGCATAAAGTTCGTGAAGACGTGCCTTATAGGGAAGATAGATTTTGCAAGAAGCATAAACATGATGAAACCAACTCTTCGCTCAAAGTGATAGATGAATTTGCTACAAAATTATGGTCTATTTGTCCTATTACTTGTGAAATTTGCAATAAGGTTGGTCATCTTAATTTCCAATGCAAACTTTTTCATGATCGAATCATGGCCAAATATTGTAATGATTTGATCACCCTTGAACTTTATAATGAGCTTTGTCTATTTTGGGGGAGTGAAGAATTGACACATAAAAATAGTTAGTTTGAAGTATTCATTCTCACGGACGACATTGAAGCTAAAATAAAAAATATCCATGTGTTTTGCATGGTAAATTGCAATGAGAATGCTTATATTGCCAACTATAGAAAGATGGGAAAACTAATAGAATATAAAAGGAGTACTAATGGAAGGGTAAATATTTCCACTTTCCCTCCTATTGTCTCTCATGATGAAATAGGTGACGAGGAGGAGCTCCCTATTCAACCAATCTCATCAATAAGAAGCTTGAAAAAATTAATTAAACCCACACATGATGTGGTGAAGAAGAAGAAAAGACGAAGAAAGAATAGAGGTAAAAAGGTATCTCTCCCAAATAGTGTTGCTCCTATTATTGTTGTGCCTCATGAAAATGAATCAAAAATAATTGTGCAGGATGATGCACTTGATGATGATATTGCTTCTATGTCTCATGGCACAATGTCCAAGAGCATTATTGATGATGATTTTGTTATGCCCATTGCTTGTTGTGATGATTATGATTGGGAAGATAATGATACTTCTTATAATCTTGGAAATCTTTTTGTCACCAACTTAGGAAATTATGATGATAGCAATTGTTATACCGTTGGTGCTATTCATACTATTAATGATGATAGTGATTATGCTTATGATATGCCAAGCCACAAGCTTGGGGATGCTATGTTTGATGATAATGACATATTTGAGAATTTATTTGCTGCAATTAATGTTTGTCCCAAGCTTGGGGATGCTATGCTTAATGAAGATGATCTTTTTAGTCCCTTTACTTTGAATGATCAAATTTGCTATGATGATTGCATGCCTCCCACTTATGATGATTATTTTGATGATACTTGTGTTATAAAAAGTAGTGATAATTATTGTCATAATTTTGAATATCCTTCTACTGAACATTACTCTTTTAATGTGGGAACAATTTATAGTATGCGTGTTTCATATGATACTCCCACCATTGTGAATGAGAAGAAATTTTCTTATGTCGAGAGTAATAAAATTTCTACACTTGTGGATCATGAAAAGAATGTTTTATGTGATGAATCTGTTTATGATTCTAATTCAAATTATTATGAGAGAGGAACTAATGATTCATGATGCTCTTGTTATGTTTCAATCCGTATCTTCTATGCGAGCATCATTGAACTCATCATGCCTAGCTAAGAGGCACTAAAGAAAAGCGTTTGTTGGGAGACAACCCAACACTTTTACCTACTGTTTTTGTGTGTTCACATGATTATGCTACTGTAGTAATCATGATTTATATCTTTTGTTTCAATAAAGTACCAAGTAAAGCCTTTGGGATAGTGTGGATGATAGTTGGCTTGATTCTGTCCAAAAACAGAAACTTTTGCGCTTAGTCCAGGAATTTTGCAAATTCACTGGAATGTGATTTTGATCTGAATTTTTTACAGGTGATAGATATACAAATTACCCAGGTTTTCCGAAACAATTCAGAATTTTTGGAGTAGTAGAAGTATGGTAGTTATCCAGATCATTACAGACTATTCTGTTTTTGACAGATTCTGTTTTCAATGCATAGTGTGCTTGTTTTCTAGTTTCTATGGCTTATATTGCTCAATGTAAATTGTGGAAATGATATTCTATAGTAGGATTTGTGTGGAAACAATTATGAATCTTGTATTTGACAGTACCAAAGTGAAATGGCTTGCTCTTTATCATACTAACTTATCTCACAAAGTTCCGTTAAGTTTTGTGTGATTGAAGTTTTCAAGTTTTGGGTGAGATGTCGATATGAGGAGAATAAGGAGTGACAAGACCCTAATCTTGGGGATTACCAAGGCACCCCAAGGTGATATTCAAGGAAGATCCAAGCAACTAAGCTTGGGGATGCCCCGGAAGGCATCCACTCTTTCGTCTCCAACATTATCGGTAACCTCACTTGGAGCTATGTTTTCATTCGTCACATGATATGTCTTTTGCTTGGAGCTTCAATTTATTTTGTTAGGATTTGCTTGCTGTTATTTAGAATAATTTTTTGCATCTTTTATTTCAATAAAAGTGGCATTGATAGCCTTTACTATGCTTATTTTGCAAGTCTACATGTTGCTGTTTCAAAACAGAAAGTTTATCGATGTTGCAAAAATTCCGTAGAAAAGTAAGAATGTGATAAAATGTTGAAACTTTTTGCATAGTAAGCTCTGATAAATTTTCTACAGTGTGGTAAAATTTTATAATTTTTGGAGTATAAGAAGTATTGATACTCTTTCATTCTTTACACACTGTACCGTTTTGGCATATTGCTGTTATGGTTGCATATGTTTGGTTGTTTAATGATTCTATTTGCGGATAGGAGTATTAAATATGCAGAGGCATTTAGTGTGCAATGTTGAATAATAATTTTAGTGATTTTCTACAGTAGAGAATGATAAGGTTTTTGCATTGGTTTATACTAACTTATCTCACGAGTTCTTGTTGAGTTTTGTGTGGATGAAGCTTTTGAGATTTAGGAAAACCATGATATGAGAGGAATTAAGGAGACACAAAAGCTCAAGCCTGGGGATGCCCAGGGCACCCCAAGATAATATTTCAAAAAGGCTAAAGCATCTAAGCTTGGGGATGCCCCGGTAGGCATCCCACCTTTCTTCATCAACAATTATTGGTTAGTCTCGGTTGAGCCTAAGTTTTCGCTTCTTCACATGATGTGTGCTATTCTTAGAATGTCATTTCATTTGGTTTTTCTTGCTGTTTTAATAAAATACTTAGGTCTGAATTTTTTTAAATAAGAGGGAGTCCACAATTAGCTACCTATTTACTTAACCACTCGCTTGATCTTCACTTATATCTTTTTGGAGTAGCTTGTCATTTACTCTTGTGCCTCAGTTATATCCTATGAGTAAATTGTTGAATGAATTGAATATGAAGTTGAAATTATATCATGCCTAGTGGTAGCTTCACATTGGGTTTATAAAGTGAAATCTTTTGAAGCTTCACAATCACAATATTGGTCATACAAGCAATTCATGAATGATTACTATAAGGAAGAGAACCTTCACATGCAAATACACTATCATGGAAATCTTTTGTGATTGTGAGCCCCCACCAAAATATTATATGCCAAAATTGTTGACGTTGGACAAGGAAGACAACGTAATGGTTTGTTCATATTCACATAGAAGTTATACTCCGCACCAAGTAGAGATACTACTTGTGCATCCAAAAACCCTTAAACCCAAATCTTATCTTCAAGAGTCCACCATACCTACCTAAGGATTGAGCAAGATCCTTCAAGTAAGTTGTCATCAGTGCAATAAGGTAATAAAAATTGCTTCTAAAAGTGTGAGATCATTTAATGTAAGAGAAAATTGAGCGTTGTACGAACTTGTGATGGTGAAGAATAAAAGCGACAGACTGCATAATAAAGGTTGCCATCACAAGGGGCAATACAACGTGACGTTCTTTTGCACTAAGGGGTTGAGCATACAAACAAATAAGTGCATGGCAACCTCTGCTTCCCTCTGCGAAGGGCCTATCTTTTACTTTTATGCAAAGAGTCAAAGTTCTTCTCTCTATTCCTTTTTATTTTTCCCTTTTGGCAAGCATCGTGTGGTGAGGAAAGATCTAGGCACATATATCTAGTTGGATATGGGTAGCATGAATTATTATTGTTTACATCACCCTTGAGGTGAATACGTTGGGAGGCGAAATTATAAGCCCCTATCTTTCTATGTGTCTGGTTGAAACGTTTTGCTCATGTGTATGAGGTGAGTGTTAGCAATCATAGAAGACTATATGATGGTTGAGTATGTGGAGCTCTTACTTAGACTCTGTTGAATAAGTTGAATTGCAATTGATTGGTGACTGAGAACATAGGTTGTTGAGTTTCAAGAGAATTCATTGTTTGAACCTTAACATGTGAATTGGTTGCTACTTTAACATGAGAAGTTTTATAAGAAAGAATTGCTATTATGATGCTAGGAAAAGTGGCTGAAATTGTCATTGATCAAACTTGTGCACTTTGCTAGCATTCACATTTCATAAATTATTTCTTTTATCATTTACCTACTCGAGGACGAGTAGGAATTAAGCTTGGGGATGCTGATACGTCTCCAAGGTATCTATAATTTATGAAGTATTCATGCCATGTATACAACAATTTTATATGGTTTTGGGATGATTTGCATGGAACTAACCCGGACTGATGCTGTTTTCAGCAGAACTGCTGTGCTGTTGTTTTTTGTGCCGAAATGAAAGTTCTCCAAATGAGCTGAAACTTTTTGATGACTTTTTTGGAACAAAAGAGACCCCCGAAGCTTCGTGGAAGGACCAGAAGGTGAAGAAGTAGGGCACAAGACACTGGGGCGCGCCTGGGCCCTTACCCGTGCCCCGGTGGGTTGTGCTCACCTCGAGGCCCATCTTCGCGTGAAACCGGCGCCAAAAAATCCTATAAATAGAGAAACCATCAGAAATAACCCTAGATCAGAAGTTTTGCCGCCACAGGCCTCTGTAGCCACCGAAAACCAATCTAGACCCCGTTCCGACACCCTGCCGAAGGGGGGAATCATCTCTGATGGCCATCTTCATCATCCCGGCGGCCACCACGATGAGCAGGGAGTAGTCCACCCTTGGGGCTGAGGGTTTGTACTAGTAGCTATGTGTTTCATCTCTCTCTCTCTCTCGTGTTCTTGAGATGTCACGATGTTGATGTATCGCGGGCTTTGTTAATATAGTCGGATCATATGGTGTTTTCCCCTCTTTATCTTGTGATGAATTGAGTTTTCCCTTTGGGATTTTGTTTTATCGGATTGAATATTTTTTGGATTTGAGAGCACTTGATATATGTCTTGCAAATGAATACTCGTGGTGACAATGGGGTATTATTTTGATTCACTTGATATATGTTTTGGCACTCAACTCGCGGATTCCCGTGGTGACATTGGGGTAATCTACACATAGGGGTTGATGCATGTTCTTGTCTTTGTTTCTCCGGTAGAAATCTTGGGGCACTCTTTGAAGTTCTTTGTGTTGGATTGAGTATTATGAATCTGAAATCATTTGGTGTTATTTTAGTACGAACTCTTGGATAGATCGATCGGAAAGAATAGCTTCGAGGTGGTTTCGTACCCTACAAACGATTTCTTCTTATGTTCTCCGCTAGAGAGGAAATTTGGAGCGACTCTTCATCGCACTTTGAGGGGTGGTTATATGATCCAATTATATTAACACTGTTGAGAGATTGCACTAGCGAAAGTACGGACCCTAGGCTTCATTTTCAAGCATTGCAATACCGTTTTTGTGCCTGTTTACTATTTGCTACCTTGCTGTTTTTATTTATTTAGATTATAAAAATATATTTCTACCATCAATATTACACTTTTATCACCATCTCTTCACCGAACTAGTGCACCTATACAAATTACCATTGTATTTGGTGTGTTGGGGACACAAGATACTTTTTATTATTTGGTTGCAGGGTTGTTTGAAAGAGACCATCTTCATCCTATACCTCCCACGGATTGATAAACCTTAGGTCATCCAATTGAGGGAAAATTGCTACTATCCTACAAAACTCTGCACTTGGAGGCCCAACACGTGTCTACAAGAATAAAGGTGCATAGTAGACATCATTACACAGCCCAAAAGGCAAGCAGGTGTAGCAATACACCCCGCATGGGGTCAGGAAAGCCGTCTTCTCAACATCTTGCACCTCAATCTTGATTTGGTGATAGCCGGAGAATGCGTCTAGGAAGCATAGCAGGTCACACTTGGCGGTGGAGTCGATGATCTGGTCGATGCGCAGAAGCGGAAAGGGGTCTTGAGGGCAAGCCCTGTTAAGGTTGGTGAAGTCGACGCACATGCGTTCCTTCCCGCCTTTCTTGGGAACGATGACCGGGTTCGCCAACCATTCTGGGTACCGCACCTCCTGAATGACACCAACATCTTGCAGCTTGCGGATCTCTTGGACGATGAATGACTGCTTCTCTGCGGACTGCCACCGCACACTCTGCTTCACCGGGCGCACGTTGGGGCACGCCCTTAGGTGATGCTCGATTACCCCCCTTGGGACTCAAACCAGATCGTTGGGCTCCCATGCAAACACTTTCTTGTTTGCGCGGAAGAAGTCAACCAACGCCTTTTCTTGGTCTGGGGCGAAGTTGGCACCTATGGTGAAGGTGGCTCCTGATGCCCCATCCTCGTCAACCGGGATCTGCTTCGTCTCGACCCGATCTTGAGAGAACAACTGCTTCTTCTTTGCTGGCGCAGCCCTCGGGACCTCAGGGGCCCCTCCATTAGCTGGGCGCACTGCCGTCGTAGCCCTGGAGGCAAGCTTGAGGGCCGTCAGGGCTTCCTTGGTGTCTCTGACCACGGTGAGGACGCCGATGCTCCCCGGCAACTTCATGAGGTTGTAGGCAAGCTGAGTTGCTGCCATGAACTTGGCTAGGGAAGGGTACCCGAGGATGGCGTTCTACGGGAGGCTGATGCGGGCGATGTCGAAGTCGATAAGCTCGGTGCAGTAGTTGTCGCGAGTGCCGAAGGTGACGGGGAGGCGGATCTGCCCCAGGGGGCTGGTGGAGCCATCGAAAACCCCAGAGAATGGCTTGGTGGGGCGGAGCCGGCCATGTGGCACGTGAAGCAGGCTGAAAGCTTCCACGGAGAGCACATTGAGGCCAGCTCCACCGTTGATGAGGGTCTTGGTTACCGCCACGTTGCAGATGGTGGGGGTACAGAGCATCGGAAGCGCGCCCGCGCCTGCGATGGTCCCGGGGTGGTCTCTTGAGTCGAAGGTGAGGTCGGCCTTGGGTGCCGCCCATCCCGGGGGAGCTCCCTGCTGCACGCGGGCAGCACTCAACTAGCGAATGAACTGCTTGACATGGCGGTCTGAAGGCGGCGCCTGCGAACCCCCGAGGAGGGCTGCGATGGCGTGGGGCACCTGTGCCACGAAGCGCACGACGAGGAGGTTGTGCAGCTCCTCCCAGGAGGCCAGCGAAGATCCTCGCAAGCTGAGAAGCCAGGCGCACGACGCGCCCGCAAGGGCCATGGGGAGCCAGTTTGCCATGACCTTGTCGTCACCGTCGGCCGCCCAAACGGCCTCCTCGTATGCCTGGAGAAAGCCTGCCGGGTCCGCCGCGCCGTCGTATCGGGTGGCAAGTCTGGCCTAAACTTGGGCAGCCAGTGCACCCGCCGCAGGGCGGGGGTGAAGGCTCGGAGGCCGTCGGCTCCTCCGAGGGCACGCGTCGGTCCGATCGATGGAGAAGCGTCCGCCATGAGAGCCAAACAGCAGAGCGTGGCGGATGGAGTGGCGGATCTCCGACGCCTCTACCTGGCACGCCAAATGTCGAATTCATGGTTCCGCGGACCCTTGAGAGGTTCGAACTCTGGGGTGCGTGTGAAGAACTCGTCCTCCCGAGTCAGCCTGCCCATCGATCCCACGACCTAGCTCGATGAACCAAATGGACAAGAGACACAACAGTTTACCCAGGTTCGGGCCACCTTTCGGTTTAAAACCCTAATCCTGCTTTGTGGTGGATTGGCCTCGAGGGTCTGTGGATGAACTAGTACAATTGCAGAACAACCTCAGGAGGTGAGGTGTTCTTGTGCTCGATGAGCTGGTGAGTTGGTCAGGATGGAATGGATCCGATCCCCCTTTATGGTGGTGGCTAGGTCCTATTTATAGTGGCCGTGGTCCTCTTCCCAAATGTAGGCGGGAAGGGATCCCACAACGGCCTAATTCAAAGGGAGACAACTAGTACAAGTTATCCTGACAAAAGTAGTCTTCGCCTGCAAAAGCATCTGGTTGTGACGCCGCGGTGGGATCCGCGATGACCTCCGTCCTGGCGGTCTTGGTCTTGCTGCACCGAAATGGAAACCTTTGCTTGACTCCTCGGGACTCCGCGCCTGCACTTGCCTCCTTAGCACCAAAGTGGAAACTGGTACACTGCGCCCGCTGGCGCCCGCCTGGCCTTGGTCGTCATGGCTCACGTCATATGAACCTCGCGAGGTGCAGCTTGCATAGATATCTCCGCTCCTCGGGAGCCAACCTAGGGAGGCTGTCCCCCAGGAAGGTCTTGGTGTCGTCTGCCTCGCGAGGCTTGGCCCCTCGCGAGGGTCTTGGGTTGTTGTTGCTGAAGCTGGGCCATACCGGGCCGTTGATGGTGCCACGCCGTGGGCCGCAGGCAGGCAAGTCTGGGTACCCCCGTTCCCAGAGCGCCGACAAGATGCATACTTTCTGGTGCAACAACAAGCGTTGGAGGATTTTAGCGCCAAATTGGACAAAGCTAATAAGATTGCTAAGCTTATAGCCAGCATGGTGGATACCCAGGATAACGTTTCTTGAGCCCTTCTGAAGTTGTTTCAGTTATGGACTTGTTTTGCTGCCGCGTTTATTTCCACTGGTAGCCAATTTAGACGGTCAGTGTATGTAATATGCTGCTTTGTTCCCTATATTTGCACTGGCGGCAAACTTTGATGCCAAGTGGATGTAATATGTGTAATAGCCCTAATAGCCTAGCGTTAGTTGCTTGCTTATTTATTTCCTTATTGTCCTATTTAGTTTTTTTGCTTGTAGTCACTGTAGTTCTTTTTCCACGTTTTTCTAGTGGCCACAATAACCTATTTTTATAACTAGGCCACAATAACCATGGCAACACACGGACTGTTGCGACCATGGTCCTGCTACCTGCTGCAGTGACCATGGCCCTCCATGGGCTTTATGATCCATGGGCCTTCTACGGGCCGTAAGATCCATGGGCCTTCTATGGGCCGAAGGATCCACGGGCCTTCTACGGACCGTCTCATCTATGGGCCTTCTACAGGTCGTATAATGGTTTCGCCAAACATGGGCCGTACTATTTGTGGACCAATAATGGACCGCAAAATGGGCCGTAAACGGGCTAGAGTGGAAATCGTCTGTTTTATGGCCTGACCATAATGGGCCGTTAATAGGCCGTAATTGATGACGCTATGAAAACAGCCCAACGGGTTAACGGGCCACAAACAGGCCGACGATAACCATAGGCTGAATTTGGCCCACAAGCAGAACAAGCCAGTAACAGACCGTAAGTAATCAAATTCTGGAAATGAGCCCAAGAATAAATGGGCCCTCAGAAGGTTGAAAGTTAACACGGGCTGGAAACGGCGGACGGACTAATGGGCCGCTAATGGGTATGAAGTGATACATTGTTCATTACGGGCCAGTTTCACCACGGGCCGTTAATGGGCCAAGAGTTACAAAGGGCCTCATATGGGCCAAAAGACGTCATGGGCCATACATGGGCTGGAAGTTACAATGGGCTGGAATCATACTGGATGGCCCAGATGACGCTATTGGGCCTAATTTGGATAAGCCGTAACGGACCGTGACTTAGCGGGCTGTAAATGGGCTATATGCGAACATGCCGTTAACAGGCTTTTCGTGGGCCGGCCCGCTACCTTTTGACCATGTCAAATGGGCCGGCCTTTTCACCGGAATAGGCTTCTATTGGGCCGTGCCACGTGTCGACGTATCATAGGCGCCTTCGATCCAATGAGTGGATGACATCTGTCCCAATGGTGAGGCGACACGTGGTTCCTCTGGCCATTGAGAATTTTACACATGGAAAATCCCCATTGGTCCGGGCTGTTAACGGGCTATTGGATCGGAATCGGAACCTGATAGCTTAACGGCGACCCGTTACGGTGGATGCCACATGTCGGTTACCCTTGATGAAAGTAATTCTATGACGCGTGATTTATCGTCATGGAAGTGGACACTTCCGTGATGATAATTTTGGTAATGTCATGGAACACTTCTATGACAGCACAAGTATGACTATCTTGATTCTGTCATAAACTCGTCATGGATGTACATGCATGACAGAAAATGTGACCTACTATGACAAACATGTATCATCACGGAAGTGTATTTTTTTGTAGTGTAGATCTCCAAGAACATCGAGGAGAACATGGTATTGATAATCAAAGAGAGAAAAATCCATCTAGCTACTAGCTATGGACCCGTAGGTCTGAGATAAAGTACTCACACTTCATCGGAAGGGTAATAGGGTTGATGCAGATGCCCTCCGTGATCGAATCCGCCTCCGACAGGATGCCGGAAAAGGACCCAAGATGGGATCTCATGGAAACACAGGCTTGCCACGGCGGAAAAGTATTTTTTGTGGATGCTTTTGATGTTTTGGGAATATATGTGAATATATAGGACGAAGAATTAGGTCAGGGGACTCCCGAGGGGGCCACAAGGCAGGGGCCCGCCCTACGGTGCGCCCTCCACCCTTGCCGCCGCTTCGTGGGTCTTCTGGCTTGGACTCCAAGTCCTCTGGGTGTCTTCTGGTCCAAGAAAAATCATCGTGAAGTTTTATTCCGTTTGGACTCCGTTTGGTATTCCTTTTCTGCGAAGCTCAAAAACAAGCAAAAAATAGAAACTAGCACTGGGCTCTAGGTTAATAAGTTAGTCCCAAACATAATATAAAATAGCATAATAATGCATATAAAACATCCAAAACAGATAATATAATAGCATGGAATAATCAAAAATTATAGATACATTGGAGACGTATCAGCAGCCCTCCCTCTCCCCTCTAACCTATATATACTTGAGGTTTGGTGCTCTTTTGAACATACAACTTTTGCAGCCTCCTCTAGTTCTTCTAGGTCTAGTTCTAGTTGGTCCAACTTGACTAATGAGAGTTAGGCTAATCCTCTTGTCCTCATAATTAGAAGCCTCGCGTGGTTCTAATTTCCTCCCTCTAATTCTCCAGTGATGATTAGCTCTAGACGGTGAAGCACTGCTGGATCGTCAAGGTTGCTCGCTTGCAAGCAAGTAGAGAGGTCGTGCTTTCGGTCTTCAGTTCGAGGGACTGTTCCTGGGCGGTTCGTGGGATCATTCATCCTCAGTTCGAGGGACTCCGAGTGTGATCTACACCGACATGTTCTTCTTCAGCTGCAACTCGGTGATAGTAACGATCGTGATCCCAACCCATTATGCATCTTCATATTGGCGTGAATTATTTTGTTCTCTACTATGTTTCCTAACAGTGGCATCATGAGTTGTTTTATAAGTAGGTGCAGGTTGCAATCTAGATCACATGTGGATGTGAGGGTTGTTTTTCTTGCTATGCTTCCCTTGAGTGTTGCTTCGTTTCAGTTCATCGATACTATGATGTAGCTTTGTTACAAGGTTCTGACAATCGATCGGCTCTGGCTATCGACGATCTGCTAACGGTTCCTTGGGCTTCATCTTAGTCGAGAATAGTGAACCATTGTGTACACAAGAGGGTGCCGAAGATGGATGATTGATACGTCCATTTTGCATCATGTTTTCCTACAATGATTTATAATGTTTTCAATCATTATAACACTTTGTCATGCAATTCTAATGCCTTTTCTCTCTTAATTTGCAAGATTTATATGAAGAGGGAGATTGTCGGTAACTGGAATTCTGGACTTGAAAAATCTATATCAGGGATACCTATTCTGCACAACTCCAAATGACCTGAATTTTCACAGAGAATTTTTATGGAATATATAAAAAATACTGGAGAAAAGAAGTACCAGAGGGGGCCCATCAGTTGCCCACAAGGCAACAGGGCGTGGCCACCCCTGGGCGCGCCTAGACGGCCTCCGGCCCCCATCTTCTCCTATATGAAGGGTTTGACCTAGGAAAATCAAGAGAAGACTTTCAGGATGGAGCGCCACTGCCTCGAGGCGGAACCTGGGTAGCCGCACTTTAGCTCTTCGGCAGAGCGATTCCGCCGGGGACACTTCCCTCTGGGACGGGGAAATCGAAGCCATCGACATCACCAACAACCCTCTCATTGTGGGAGGATCAATCTTCATTAACATCTTCACTAGCACCATCTCATCTCAAACCCTAGTTCATCCCAAGTTTATGTGTTATTCCATAAGGGGATGATTTGGATCCATATGTTTCATGCTATGGTTAGAATTATCTTAATTCTTCTTTCGTAGTTGTGGATGCTTACGGGAGGGGGTAATCATAAGTGGGAGGCTTGTTCAAGTAAGAATATCACCCAAGCATCGGTCCACCCACATATCAAATTATCAAAGTAGCGAACACGAACCAAACAAACTTGATGAAAGTAACTTGACGATAATTCCCATGTGTCCTCGAAAACACTTTGCTTGTTATAAGAGAACTTTACGACCTTTCCTTTGCTATAAAAATGATTGGGCTACCTTGCCGCATCTTTGTTACAATTGCTACTTGTTACTCATTGCAAATGACCTTGCTATCAAACTATCTATTACTGATAATCTCAGTGCTTGCAGAGAATACCTTGCAAAAACCACTTGTCATTTCCTTCTGCTCCTCATTGGGATCGACACTCTTACTTATCGAAAGGATTACGATTGACCCCCTATACTTGTGGTTCATGAATGATCTTCTAGGGGGTCATGCGTATTAGACGAAGTTTAGTGTTGGGCTAGAGATTTTTAATTAAGTCCTTCCCTCACACACCCCAAAACTTAATCTAGCATCAAGAATTATCACCTTATGTTGTGGGCGTAGGTAGGTAGTATTATAGTTAAAACTGGTTCACGCGTAACTAAAAATTTGCTAAACCGATTAGAGGACGTCTAACTAGGTTTTGCAGAGTATGCATATACGATATGGTATAGCCTTTGTCATGATAATGAGTTCATGTATGAGATGGTTATATGTTGTAATGTTAAGTGGCCTGCGCGTCATGGCATGATGGTTGGAGACACGAGATTGCCATGTTAATGTAAATATCATAGAGATAGCCAACATGTTATAGGTGATAATGGCTAGCATACACAAAGGACCCTGATGTGGAGAAGATGTACTACGGCACGAGATGAGGAGCTATAATTTCCTGCCATGGCGGAAAGATTCCACGACAAAGTTTTATGAAACAGTTGCCATGACAACGTTTTCTGAAATTGCCGCCATGGCTGCGTTTTTGAAATGGCTGCCACGACAACAAAATATTGGCCATCACGACACTTCAACTGAAGATTGAAGATGATCACGGAGAATTCCCGACACCCAGGGATATACCATATCATGCTTTTATGAATTACCTGAGATGTTTATCCCTTTGTTTTTTGCACCCTTTTGTGCAGTAATTAATTAGTAGGGTGGTCTCTCACAGATAAAATCAAGATTAAAAGGTGCTCTTCCTAGTGTTGCAACCATCTACGACATTCTAGCATTTCGGAGTAGGTCATGTCCACATGAGTACAAACGAGATGAGAGGTGTAAGACAGAGATGGGCAAACCATGTGTGTAGATATCACTCGGTTATCTTGAAGTTCTAGTAGAATCATTCTGAGGTCGGAGCACGATGCATCGAAAGATGAACAAGAATCATATGGTGATGTAATCGACAATAGTTTTCCTACCGATCAAAAGTCTCGTCATCAGTGATGTCCACATCAATGGCCGAGAACTAGATTTGGATCTTGAACCACTCAATATTAATTATGAGAGATATTAAATTGAGTGGGAGTGCACTTTAAATTGATTTAGTTTAATCCCTAGTGCAAACTGATTATGAACTATGTCTATGTGTAGTTTGCATTATAGTTATAGAATTATGGCTCACGGTTTCACCTTTGCTATTGAAATTGATTGACTATCATTTATCTAGTTGAATCTTTTACGACTAATAGGATTGTCCTCTAAGAGTGCTAATAAGGATTTTGTCCTACTGCATTCTTGCAATGGTCTCCTACTAATGCTATGGATGACGAGACTTACGTCTTTCGATCCAAAAGGTTAAGAATTACATTACGGCTTGCTTACTTCTGAGAAACCCGAACTTCAAAATGTTTGGGGCAGTTATGTGATATTCTGGAACTGGAAATTGTTTTCAGAAACAAACAAAATGTTTGGGGCTTGCGTTCAACTATGTTTGAGACTAAAATGTGTAAGATCCGAAAGAACACCGGTCATGAGTTGATGGTGAGAACTTAAAGAGAAAGAACAAAACCAAAGGATGTAATGAGTTATATGACTAGGGAAATTCGGGGCTCACGCCACTCTTCTATTGAGACTAAAAGTTAGATGATTCTTCTATTGAGTGGGAGAAATATTGAAACTAAAACTATAAGAAGTTTAGAGGCGGAAAGAAAAGAACATTGGATTGTCCAACTCAGGTATGAATGTCATACAAGTTATAAGATGTAGAAAAAGTCGGTCAAGTAAAGTGTGATTCTTGAGAATTGTTATTAAATTATTAAACACTAAATTCTTCGGGAATTGTGGTTAAAACTTGATCACAAGGATACAGACTCGATTGTGTGTTATTGCAAATCGATGCAAGAATTACTACAACCTATTGACCAACAAATCAATGAGGTTAAAATATGTGTCGAAAATTTTGTAAAAGTTATGATAATTTTCATCAACAAATTACCTATGAATTTATTATCATAATTCATTTTAGAGTTTTGTGCACTCTAGCCCATTGCATAGAAGTTGCAAGAGGTTGTTCATAAGAGAACAATAGTTGTTCGATGAAATGAACAAAAGGGCCATACTCCTATTGTGAATAGGATGTAAGTTTTGAATATTGATGATAGAATTAAACATCCATAACACTAACGCTAAATGCCGCAAGACTAACAGAGTACCACATATGTGTGGCACTGCATTTAGTTACATTGGAGAAACTGTCATGGAGAAATTCCATAGTGATGGTTTTTGAAGTCATATGATTACGAATCATCTGGCACTTGCAACTTTCTTCCAAATAGTGAAGTAAAATAACACACCGTTCACAGGCCATAAAGAACGAGCCACAAAATAATTATAAATATGCATATTGATACATGTAGTCCAATAAGTGTTGTTGCAAGCAGTGGATTTATCCATCTTCGACGATGACTCAAGTAGATATTCACATTTACTAATTGAGGCATAAATCTGGATATTTTGAAATGTTTCAAAAGAATTTCAGAATGAAGTAGAAATTATTGTAACAAGAAATTGTGTTTCTACAATTGGATTGCAGAAAAGAATATTTGAGTTACAAATCTAGCATATGTCTAATGATCCGTGAAAAATATTTTATAGCTTGCACCTCCTAGAAACACTACTAAGAGTATAGTGTTTTGAGTAGATGTAATCAAGCTATGTATGAGATGGTGCGATCAAAGATGACATTAATTATTTCGCCAATATTTTTTAGTGTGATGCTTTAGAGACTGTGCCTTTTACACTAAAAAAGCGCCATCAAATTTATTGAAATAAGTGTGACTCTGTAGGTTATCCCAAATGGTTGGGTATTCCTCTATCACTACGCCAAGGCAAAGTGTTTTGCTAGAGGGTGTGAAAATTTTGAAGAAAATGTTTTCTGCAAAAGAGTGAGTGGGAGGACAGTGCAACTCGACAAGATTGCAGAATCTTCATGATCAGGTCAAAGAAAAGAAATGCTAGAAGTGATTCTAGAATTTCCTACCACAACTATATGAAAGACTCTACATGAGATATATAAACTTTAGTCAAACTTGCAGCTGAACCATTTAGGTTGGGAAAATTCGTGCAGACCTTCTTTGTATGCATACGAAATATTGTTGAAACAAACAATGAACCTATAATACACAAAGAAGCATTGATGGGCCCTGACTCCGGAATTGGTATACGCCAAAATAATCCAAGGTAGTATCCATACACATAATTCAAGTTTAGAACTTAATGGACCCTCCGAAAGACTTAAAGTCTAAAGTGTAGTGATGGATATGTAGATTGACAATGATAAAAATGTTTTATAATGCTTGACTTGTTGCAAATAGTTTATGGCAAGATCAAGGAGTTGATTATGACGAGATTGTCTCATCATACTTATAATCAGTTCGAATTAAACTAGCAAATACTAAATATTTCAGTTATGAGATATAACAGATGGATGTCAAAATGATTCCCATGAGATGGAAATAAAACCAATGCTGTATATTTGATACGGTCCATGGTAATTTTGTCGATCCAAAGGATGCCAGTAAGTGTGTAAATCGGAAGCAAACATAGTGGAGTTGGAATCTTCGTCCTGATGAAATGGTCAAATAATTTTATTTCATCGAGGAAAGCAAAAGTTCTTGTATTTATAAGTAAGTTGGAGCATGATAATATTTCTAAACACTATATGTGCATGACATATTTTTGATTGAAAATTTCCTGACACAAATTAAGACTTTTTTGAAACTAGTTATTTCGGTAAAGTAATTAGACAAGTATATAGTCCTGGTATTAGTCATAATGATCGATGGAGATAGTAGTGTCTAATCGGGCCTAGCCAAAATACATATTGATAGAATACAAAAGCAGTTTAGTAGGAAAATGCCAAGAAGAGTTTGTTGACAAAGTCACATGGAAAGAGTTGTAGGCAAGAGTCAGTGTTCTGAAATACTGATGAGAGAAATGCCTGATTTCAATCACACTTGTATTGATTATATTCCATGGTATGTAAACAACAAGATATATCTAGTACTCCAAGTAAGTTGTGAGTAAATTTACCAGAATGATCAAATTGTTGATGATAGGACAACAGTAAAATTTTGTAAAATACTAATGACAAGTGTCTTGCATATGGAGAAGATGAAAAGATTGTTGTAAGTAGTTACATCAATACAATGTCGTTGTAAGTAGAACTTTGATAAAAACTTCATTGATGCTTTAAGCGATTTTTTATTTCAATTTACGGTGGCACATTAAGTTGGAATTGGTCCAAAAGATTACTGTGGTGAATTCTACAACAGAAGGCTGAGTATATTGTCGGTTTAGAAGTAACAATAAAGGATGATGAATCAAAAGTTCATTTATGAGCTTGGTATGATTTCTAGATAATTGTGCAAATGGAACACTATTCTTAATAGTGGTTCCATAGCTTAGTAAAAGGAATTATAAGTCCTACCAGTGATTCAATCCATACAAAGCCAGTTTCACACAAATTATGAATTTATGTGAAAGCATGACACATCTCCATAACCGGGGACACGGCTAATCATGATTAGTTTGTACACTCTGCAGAGGTTTGCGCACTTTTCCCCACAAGACTCGATCTCCTCCGTTGAATTTCTCGCACTACATGATGTTTGAGAAACGGATGATCGAGACACAGTCTTTCCGAAGAGGTCCCCTAATCCGATAGATAGGCCGGTACACCTACAATCCCCTACATCTGCTAGCCTATCATGGAAAGGTTTCCCACAACTTACTCAACCATGCCACAAACCATAATGGCTTGTGGCTGCACACGGGAGTTTCTAGCATGAATAATTTTATGATCCCTTTGAGCCTGGGTGGCATTCCATAGGATGATCACACGGATACCCCGGGATCTCCTAGGACAACACTGGATTCCCCAGGTGCCCGGGCAAGCCACTGGTATATCCCCAGGGTGCCCCAACCATTCCACCCAGATGTGTATTAAAGTAGCCACCTTAAGTTTCCCTTAGTTATTATCGCTCATAACTTGCATGATTCTCACATACCAATCCACGTCTACGAGCATGGCTAAGCAATAAGAGCATAACATATAATCTCGGGGTGATCAAAGGTAATAGGTTCCTACCTCATCAACTACATAGCATAATCACATGTTCCCAATCCTACTCATGCAACCTTTGAGGGTAAAACTAATGCATAAAAACTGGGTATGAAAAATATGATCAAAGTGTGTACTTGCCTTGTACTGTTGATGAAGACTCTTTGCACTCGTAATTTTAGACAGTTCTACTCGTCAAACTCTGATCAATCTATCATAAGCAAGCAATTAACCACACATAAACAATCACTCAAAGATCCAAAAGAACACAGAAAACACATCAGAAAACTTCAAAAACCAACAAATAAAGCTTCTAGACAGAAACAAACATTTAACAGTAGAAAAATTATGTGATTTTGATCTTAATAGAAGGTGCATGTCAAGAGCTTTGATTTGCAAAAAGAATCAATTAAATCGGAGTTATAAAACTCAAGTTATGAACAAAACAAGTTCAAATTCAAATCTGCTTAAAACCAAATTTTAAACTTTCAAAAATATGTTTAAGTTGGTTATCTGGATAGATGAGATCATGACGAACTATTTGGCGTTGGTTTCGTTGGATTTGGATAAGCGAGTAAAAAGTTGTGCTAGATTCAAAAGCAGGAAACTGTAAGAAACTTAACTACAGATAGGTCCCTAGCTGAAAATAAACAGAAAAAGAAAAATCTAACGAACGAACCTTCGCTACAGAACCTAATCTAACAAAAACCGTTCGCTACAGAAGCGTAACGAACGAATGTTCGCAAGATAAAATAGATCAGGAAAAACCGAGGAAACCGAAAAAACCAGGACGGTTTTCTACCGGTTCGGTCATCGGCGGCGGGGCGGCTCGGGCGCGGCTGCGGCGTGGTGGCGGCGTGGCTACGTGGCGGCGGGGCAGCGAGGCGGCGCAGGCGTGCGGCGGCGGCGGCGAGCGGCGGCGGCGGTAGAAGGCGGCGGCGGCTAACCGCGGCTGCTTCTGCCGTGGCGGGACGGCGGCGGCGGCTGATAAAGGAGGCCGGGGGGCGGGGCGAGGCGGCTTGGGGAAGGGGGCGGCCGGTGAGGCTGCGGCTCGGACTCCTGCCGGAGTCCGGCTCGGCGACGGGAGGAAGGCAGTGGTGCAAGTTGGGCCGGCTGGGCTTCGGCCTAGTTCGGTCTGAGAAAGTTAAAAAAAAGACACAATAGAATAAAATAAAGCAAAATAAAATAAAATAAAACATAGGCATATTATATATCAACATGAACATTTTTCTAGCATCAAATAAAATCCACAAAAATTTAAATAAAGCAAACAGTGCTACTGGTTCATTTAAAAACCAAATAAAATTATTTTAAAATACCAAAATAATTTCAAATTTATTTCTCTCCATTTTTCTATTGTAGGGAATCATTTTACCATATTTTCCATATATTTTATTGTTGGAGAAAATAATTTGAATAAAAACCAAATAACTCCAAATTGAAAAATAATTTCAATGGGACTTTAAATTTGATTCTTTTAAACTTCCAACTCATATTTCATATGCTTTGAAGAAGTCATTTTATCTTCTCTCATGAAAATCATTGAGTTGCATAAAGTTTCTGAATTTGAAGTATTTCCAAATGAAATTCAAATATTTTCAAAAACCCCTTTTCATTTTAAATGGAAGAAGTCATGTCATCTTCTCTCTAGGATTTTGTGATGAAATAAATTTGAATTCATGGAGATCAGAATGCAAAAATGAAAGTTTGGGAAAGTCCTTTTATTCCCTCTCATTCAACTTTCAAAAAGTTTCAAATTTCACTCAATTTCACACAAGCAACCACACCACAATCAAACAAACAATCAAAACTATTTATTTAATATAACATTCCAAAATTTATAATTTTGGGATGTTACATCACGTTTTCCTTGTCTTAGGATATCGTTAAGTGTAAAATAATAGTCCTAAAACAACATTGAGATTATGACTGATAACCCACAAGTATAGGGGATCGCAACAGTTTTCGAGGGTAGAGTATTCAACCCAAATTTATTGGTTCGACACAAGGGGAGCCAAAGAATATTCTCAAGTATTAGCACCTGAGTTGTCAATTCAACCACACCTGAAAGACTTGATATCTGCAGCAAAATATTTAATAGCAAAGTAGTATGGAAGTAACGGTAACGGTGGCAAAAGTAATACTAGCAGTTTTGTAGTAGTTGTAATAGTGGCAACGACAAAGTAACTTAGCAAATATCAATATGTGAAAAGCTCATAGGCAATGGATCAGTGATGGATAATTATGCCGGATGTCATTCATCATGCAACAGTTATAACATATGGTGACACAGAACTAGTCATCAATATAATGTAGGCATGTATTCTTTATATAGTCATACATGCTTATGGAAAAGAACTTGCATGACATCTTTAGTCCTACCCTCCCCTGGCAGCGGGGTCCTAATGGAATCTAAGGGATATTAAGGCCTCCTTTTAATAGAGAACCGGACCAAAGCATTAGTACTTAGTGAATACATGAACTCCTCAAACTATGATAATCACCCGAAAGAATCCTAATTATTGTCACCTTGGGTATGCGGATCATAAGTCGTAATAGGTGTCTACGACTTGCAAGATAGGATTAAGAACTCATATATATTCATGAAAACATAATAGGTTCAGATCTGAAATCATGGTACTTGGGCCTTAGTGACAAGCATTAAGCATAGCAAAGTCATAGAAACATCAATCTCCGAACATATTGGGTACTAGGGATCAAACCCTAACAAAACTAACTCGATTACATGATAAATCTCATCTGGCCCATCACCGTCCAGCAAGCCTACGATGGAATTACTCATGCACGGCGGTGAGCATCATGAAATTGGTGATGCAGGATGGTTGATGATGATGACGGCATCAATTTTGCCTCTCCAGAGCCCAAAATAGACTCCAGATCTGCCCTCCCGAGGAAGAACAGGAGGCGGCGGCGGCTGCCTATCGTGAAACATGATAAACTCTTCTCCTTAATTTCTTTCTCCCCGAATAGGGTTATATGGAGTTGGAGTTGAGGTCGGGGGGTCTCCAGGGGACCCACCAGCCAGGGGACGTGCCCAGGGGGTTGGGCGCGCCCCCCACCCTTGTGGACTCCTGGTGGGCCACTGTGCTTGATTCTTTCGCCAATATTTTATATATATTCCAAAAATATTCTCCGTAAATTTCCAGGTCAATCCGAGAACTTTTATTTCTGCACAAAAATAACACCATGGCAATTCTACTGAATACAGCGTCAGTCCGGTTTAGTTCCATTCAAATCATGCAAATTAGAGTCCAAAATAAGGGCAAAAGAGTTTGGAAAAGAAGATACGATGGAGACGTATTTACTCCCCCAAGCTTAACCCATTGCTTGTCCTCAAGCAATTCAGTTGACAAACTTAAAGTGATAAAGAAAAAACTTTTACAAACGCTGTTTGATCTTGTTGTTGTAAATATGTCTAACTGATGTTCAGGTTTTCAGCAAAGATTATGAACTAACCATATTCACAATAACATTCAGGTCTCACATTCAATCATATCAATGGCATAATCAACCAGCGAGTAATAATAACAAATCTCGGATAACAACACTTTTCCAAAACAATCATGATACAATATGATATAATGGTATCTCGCTAGCCCTTTCTAAGACCGCAAAACATAAATACAGATCAGCCCTGAAGATCAAGGACTGACTAGACATTGTAATTCATGGTAAAAGAGATCTAGTCACACTCATACTCAATATCAATTAAAAATAAAGCATACAAATGACAGTGGTGCTCTCTAACTGGTGCTTTTATTAAGAGGATGATGACTCAACAATAAAAGTAAATAGATAGGCCCTTCGTAGAGGGGAGCAGGGATTTGTAGAGGAGCCAGAGCTCGAGCTTTTAAAACAGAGATGAATATAATTTTGAGCGGTATGCTTTCATTGTCAACATAACAACCAAGAGACCTCGGTATCTTCCATGCTAGATACATTATAGGTGGTTCCCATACATAATGGTAATTTTTTTACTCCCCCACCACCAACAATCACACTCCAAGGCTGATCCAAAACAATGGGTACCATCAATACCAACAACAGTCCTGGGGGAGTTTTGATTGAAATTATATTTTGATTTGGTTCTGTTAAAAAAATATTTTTTCGTTGACAATTTAAAACAAACCTTCCAAGTACTTCAAGAACTTAAATACTCTTTAATAGATGAAAATAAAAGGATTTCTAATTTCGATAGTAACATAATGTTGGATCCATTCCTTTTGAATTGTCACTTTGTCCATCATGATTCTTGGGAAGAGACATTGGCAATAATTCACCTTGGACAATTTATTTGTGAAAATGTATGTCTATTTAAATCACACATAAAAAAAATTTGGTCAAATTTTCATTGTAAATATGAATTCCTTTGTTATAAGAGCAGCTAAACCTTATTTGGCCACCGCATGGAACTGGGCATCCCGATTACCCACCACTTTCTCGTGAATGACAAGTGAATCAACACTCATCATGGGAATAACCCACCTAGCATGGAAGATACTGACAGCCCCCAATCACTACATGAGCGATTTAGGCATAGAAAACAGAATATCATTTGAAGGTTTAGAGTTTGGCACATGCAAATTTACTTGGAACGACAAGTAAATACCGCATATAGGTAGGTATGGTGTACTCATACGGAACAACTTTGGGTTTAAGGAAGTGGATGCACAAGCAGTATTCCCGCTTAGTACAAGTGAAGGCTAGCAAAAGATTCAGAAGTGACCAACTAGAGAGCGACAATGGTCATAAACATGCATTGAGATTAACCAACATTGCATGCAAGCATGAGTAAGATATAAATCACCATGAACATAAATATTGTTGAGGCTATGCTGATTTTGTTTCAACTACATGCGTGAACATGTGCCAAGTCAGGCCACTTGAATCATTCAAAGGAGGATACCATCCTATCATACTACATCATAACCATTTTAAAATGCATGTTGGTGCACAAGATAAACCATTGTACACTCCTACCTAATTAAGCATGGCATGAGTAACTATAATCTCTAATTGTCATTGCAAACATGTTTCATCCATAATGAGCTGAGTCAAGAACGATGAGCTACTCATATTTACAAAAACAAAATAGGTGGAGTTCGTACCAGCTTTTCTCCATCTCAATCATTTCATCAAATATCATCATTATTGCCTTTCACTTGCACGACCGAACGGTGTGAATAATAATAATAGTGCACGTGCATTGGACTAAGCTGGAATCTACAAACATTTATTCAAAGGAGAAGACAAAGTAATATGGGCTCTTTGTTAGATCAACAATAATGCATATGGGAGCCACTCAACATTTTCATCGTGGTCTTCTCCTTACGACCCAAAGAAAAAGAAAAGAAATTTCAAAGAAACAAACTAAAAATATTTTTGGAGTTTTTGTTTTTGTGAAGAAAGTAAAAGAAGAACGAGAAAAACTATTTACACGGGAAAGCTCCCAACTAGCAAAAGAAGAATGAGAAATCTTTTTGGGTTTTCTTTTACTACTACAACTAAATAAACTAGGAAGAAACTAGAACTATTTTTTTGGATTTTCTCAAAGTTTTTCAAACACACAAGAAGAAAGCAAGAAAAATAAACTAACATGGATAATACAATGGAAAAGTATGAACACCGACAACTGAAATGAGTGTGTGAACATGAATGTAATGTCGGTGAGAAATACGTACTCCCCCAAGCTTAGGCTTTTGGCCTAAGTTAGTCTAGGGTCACAGCTGGCCCGGATGGTATCCAAAATCGTAGTTGGGGTAGTACTGGGATGTTGTAGCTACTGCCTGAAGTGCTGCAACGTGGAGGCGAGCGGCCTCCACCTCTCTCTCATACTTGTTCGCCTCCTCTCTGGTTATAAAGTATCTCCGTTTTACCTGAAAGTTAAAGAAGGCAGGAGCAGGAAGGGTAATATGGACAGCACGCTGCCTGTCAAAGATCAGTCGGTATAGGAGGAACTGTTAGTTCCTCTCAAGAATCTGGTAGCGTACCATAGCATTATAATCAAGAAAAGCAGGGGGTAACGCAATGTCATTCCCTCTTATGGGTATTGTCGTGGAATTGTCAGTACAGATGTCCTAGTGGAAGGACTTAGTCGTGGAGCCATCGCAACTAGGTTAGCTTAAAGGGGTTAAACGGGACAAAGGACACGAGGAGTTTATACTGGTTCGGCCCCTTGCGGTGAAGGTAAAGGCCTAATCCAGTTTGAGGTGGTATTGCTTAGGTTTCGATTACCACGGAGCGAATACGCTTGACCTAGTTCTTGATCTCTTGTTTCTTTCCCTAAACCGCCACTGGGTCGTCCCTTTATATACTCAGGTTGACGCCCTGCGGCTCATAGAGTCCCAGCCGGTTCATACATAACGTGTCCGGCTCGGTGACTAATTACACTTGCCTTACAATACAAGCTATACATACAAGGCGGTTCATCCTCCTGGGCCTTAAATCACATCTGGGCCTTGGGCCGTCATCCGGCTCGTATGATCCGCCATCTTCATTGGTAAGCCATCAGTGGTATAACCCGGCCCCTCCTGGGCGGTTTATACCCAATAGTTATATCCCCAACATTAGGCCCCAGGTTGATTTGAATTCATTCATATCAATCTTTAACACTTAGAAAAAATCCTTCCTCATTTGCTCTTGCGAGATCTTGTAACCCGCCATGACGTCATCTCTTGGGATTATGATAACCCGCCGTGACGTCACCTGTCATTAATATCACATAAGGCCCAAATCTTAATATACCTTCTCTTTTAATGAACCTCCGAAAATCGAGGCGTCTACGCCGTCACATATCCATTTCTTAGCCTCCTCGATTCCCGCGCATGCCGTTTATCTTTCCAGCCTTATAAATAGGGCCAGGGGTCCTTGTTCACTTCCCCCCTTGCCTCTTCGTCTTTGTATTCTACCTCGCGTCACCTCAGCGCCCGAGCTCCGCCGCCGCCGTCGACCTTTGCCACTTCCTCGACAACGGCCGCTGCATCAACCTGAATTTACCAGAGTTCGTCTGTGTGCCTCCGTTGTTCAACAGCTCTGGTGAGTTCTCCTCCTTCCTTTTCCCATAGATCCCATTATGGTTTCCACGAGTTCGTCGGAGTTCATCTTCGCTCTTCACAGTAGTTTGCGATTTTTGATTCAAACTTGGTACCCCTCCTGCGCGGCGGAAGTCCTGGTACTCATTTTTGCTATTAGAGCATCTCTTTTCACGTAAGAAATCCAATCTGGACATATGAACTGCTCAAGTACTACAATTTAGGTCTAAATATTTTCCATTATCTGAAGTGATGTAGATCCAAAATCATAGCATCAATCTGTGAAATCTTTTTTCCAACACTTAGCAAATTTTTCTTCAGATCTGCAAATCAACAACCATGTAGGCGGCTTAACTCATAAACCGTAATCCACCAGGTACCATTAGTCCCCTCTTAAGCCGCCAATAGCTCATCTTTATAACTTCAATGCCATCCTCCGGTTTAACACCTTTGCATGCATGCTTCATTATTATTTGCCTTTAAACCAACAGCCAGCTTAACCATATAATCTTGAACCAGCATAGTCTTTCTTTCAGATCATCGGAAAATGGCTAAGACATACACTGCTTGCAACTGGGTCCAATCCCGGGTCACTGAAGAAGAGCTGAACAACTTCGTTGCAACTCGCGCCCTAGCCAAGAAAGAGGACATCCACTGGAGGGCCCCTGGTGAAGAAATTCCTCCTAAACCCACAAGGACGAAGAAGTGATTGTTTTTACTGACCACCTGAGTCGTGGGTTCGGCCCACCCGGCTCAAAGTTCTTTCTGCGATGTGCTTCATTTTT
The DNA here is from genome assembly GCF_018294505.1 of Triticum aestivum. Lineage (NCBI taxonomy): Eukaryota > Viridiplantae > Streptophyta > Magnoliopsida > Poales > Poaceae > Triticum > Triticum aestivum. Next base: position 315,626,063 of record NC_057805.1, read on the forward strand.
TCCAACTTCATATCGGACCAAACTCCATGTCCAACATTTGCAATTTCCAAGTATTCTGTGAAGCTTATCTTCAAGAGGAGCCCACAGTTGAATTATTCAGAGAATTCTACTATTTAAACCGTCAGACAGAGTTTACTGATGGGCCTAGCTTGGAAATCAGTGGGGTTTCAATTCAGAAGAGAAAAGAAGCCAGCTTTCCCTACGCCAAGCCGCCGAGTCATCCCAAAGATTGGAACCAAACTTGGTTCTAAAAACACATCTCCAACAGATGAAAATTCTCTGCCGGGTTACCGCGACCACCGGATTAGCAACACACATCCACTCCCCCCACGGATTAACACGAAGGAGCGGGCCAAATATGCGCCAACTTTTTCAAAGCTCAGACCCTTTATGGCCAATGGCTTAACCGGCGTCGACCTTGTCTGGTGCTGGGTGTCCTGGAGTATCTTGCCATTAAGCCGTCGCCCCGGCTTAATGTGCGAATATACTAGCGATTTAAAAGATCCCCAGCGCCACTGCGACATTCAACTGTCTGACGCAGAAATTACTGAATTGCTGAATGAAAGTGTAAAGGAATGCAGTAAAACAAGACTTAGTCCTTTCTGCACCTTCAGCAAGCCGCCAGCCGTAAGTGTTGCACACCTTTCGCTCAATAATATTTTCAATAATCATGCCCACTTATGATCTTTTTGACCTCCACAGGTCAATTCTCCATTTTGGAAGAAGAAGCCACAAGATAAACTGGCCAAACCGGCTCGTACCAAAACCAAGGCCACCAAGAGGCCTGCCAAGAAGAAAACCACCGAGTCCGCTGAGTTAAACTCGGATGATGACAAGGATGATGATGAGTCGGAGGTAGAACTTGACTCTCTTGGCTCATTTTTTATACATCTTTTTGACAATGACTATGATCAGGATGACGCAGAAGCCAGCCATGCAGATGACACAGAGGTAATTATTCTTTCCTCCGGCTCAGAACCTCTACCAACACAGAAAACCTGACAAGCAAACTAGAAAGTAAGCTTTTCTCACCCTTTACCTCACTTGGATCCCAACTTCCTTTTGAAGAAATAGCAACACGAAGCTCGCCGCACCACCCGGCATAGTGGTGGTGTGATTACTTCTTCGGGCTTACCAAACACGCTGGTTCGCAAACGGCACCCGCAGGTCTGACATATTTCTGATATACTTTATCCCAAGGAGGGTCATTTCCAACAACCTCTTAACCCGTCTGATTCAAACTATCAGGGGACTTCTCATTCCTCCTCTAGCGAATCAACTAGAACTCAAATCCCAACTTTCAAAACTCTACCTGGGTAAGGATATATTTAAGCATTCAAACCTTACGCCTGATTAATATACTAACCTCTTTATGCTTCTTCCTTTCAGGGGTCAGGCGAAACCCAGCAGAAAGGCAAAGCTGAACAAGCCGGTCGATGACTCCAATCCGTCTGAGTCGGAGGAACAACAACCAAAATCTTCTCACCCAATTGCAGAAGCCACCGTTGATGACCCGCCACCAGAAGACCATGAAGCCTCCATAGACCATATGGATGTTGAGCCGGTGATTTCTAAGTCGTCAAGCCCAGCTAAACCCCCTGAAGAGGAGGCTGACGATGTTGTCGTAACTGGGCTTGGTTACACAGCACCGGGTATCTCCACTGTCTTATCCAAACATAGCGCCAAGGAAGAAATTTCCGTTGATGATAAAGGCAAGTGGAAAGTGGATTTAGAGGGCTACACCCAGTTCAGTACCCAAGAGATTCACTCTGGGTATTTGAACCGTCTTTATACAAGCCGCGACTATGAAGCCGGCTTAGTAAACTTGATAAAGGAGCGCTATGAGGTAAACACTGCCACCCCTTTCCATATGAATATACCTCCATTAGCCCCCAAGTTTATTGGACATGATAGAATAGAATGTGTTGTAAACTTCAATAGTTGCACAGATCAAATCCAGTAGCCCCCAAGGGCCAGCTTAAATAATCCTGTTAAGCCAGGACTTTAAATAGTAGTAATGAACTTTGCATCCGTAGCCCCCAAGGGTTGGCTTAATCAGTCATGAATAAGCCGGGACTAATCATCCTGTTTGAAATCAACAATCCAATCTGTAGTCTTTATAAACCGGATGACATCATTTGTCCGGATCAGCCAATAATTCTGTCTTAACAAAGAGCAATATGCATTAGCCCCCAAGTGCCAAGTATAATACTTGTATTGTGCTTGGGACTTCAAAAATTTCTTAAGAGCAATATACATTAGCCCCCAAGTGCCAAGGAAAATACTTGTATTGTGCTTGGGACTTCACCAATAATCATACTCATAATATCTGTCCATGCTTATACTACAGGCTGAACTTTCTCAGAAGGACTCGCAGCTCAATGATCTGAAGGCCAATATAAAAACTCAACAATCTGAAACATCCAAGGCCAAATCAGAATTGAAGACTGCTTTAGAAAACATTGAGCAGCTCAAGCAAAACTTCAGTACTGACAAAGATGGCTGGGAAACTGAAAAAAGTTGCTCTATTGAAGAGAACGGAAGATGTTGAAGCCGCACTTAAACCGGTGACTAACGAGTTATCCGGCTTAAAGTAGCGGATCAATATCATGGCATCAGCATCTTCGGTAAGAACATGTCTCCCTTGCACCTTAATAATCATATTATAAACGGCTGCCGGCTTACCCATAACTTTACTGATATAGGTTCTCGGAGCGCTAAGTTGGGCTCAGATATGCGCGTCCGTCTTAAAGCTGCCTACACTCTGGTAGAACAGTTATATACTGGCGCCCAACAGACCATTGCTGCTACGCTGCACAAGAAATCTCCCTCGACACTCATCAAAGACACATTAGAGCAGTTATCCGTGCTGCCCTGAAGGATTGGCGACTTAAAACAGGGAGCTACAAGAGCAAGCGCCTTGACTGCCTTAAGCCGGGCAAAGGCATGGGCAAGCAGATCTTGATCCTAAAGATTTGGCTAATGGCTGGCCCAGCATTAAAGAACACGGATCTGCCTTCAGTGCTGATGACTTTGCAGAAATAGCAAGAGCAATGTGCCCCTTAGCAAGTAAGCTCGCTGATGAAACTAATCTTCCCACATACCAGGTGGCTTATGACAGTGAAAACATGAAAGTGAAAGCACCGGTTCACCAGCCAACGGACCTCAGCCCCCCGATTCGTAAGCATACCTTCGCTCCTGACATTGATCCATCAAACCTTATTGATGATGAAGCTGTGTTTAGAGCGTTGACTGGTATCAACTGGGCTATCCCTGACTTCCAGCTGACGGATAAGCAAGGAGCTGAAGATGAAGAAGAGGTGCAGGATGACCTGGAGGCTTCAACCCGCCAACAGTCATGAGCCGGTTTATTAAGCACTACTGCAGGATGTTGCTAACGCGACACTACGATTAGAGACTCTTCGAGAAACTGTGTCTAATAATCGCAAATGGTGCTGTATGAAAACCGTCAAAAATGTATAAAACATTTGCGATGACGGATGCATCAAACACGGTTCAGGTTTTAGTTGTGTGTGTGATGAAGGGCATATGGTTCAGTTCAATTAACTGTTTGCGATGAGGAGGAACAAAAGAAACGGGCAGCCAGATGAAGGCGTGCGCGATACACAGCATACGGTTCACTCGGATGAACTGTTTGTGATTAGGCAACACAAAGGAAACGGTCAGCCAGATGAAGGTGTGTGCGATATACAGCATACGGTTCACTCGGATGAACTGTTTGTGATCAGGCAACACAAAAGAAACGGTCAACCAGATCAAGGTGTGTGCGATATACGCATGCGGTTCACTCGGCCCTTGTCATCAGTGTGTGACCTCTGTGGCAACCGTTCGCTCCTCAGGCGCCTCTTCGTGTACCATGGCAACCGTCCATCGCCTCTTCGCCTTTCCCTCTCGATTTGGAACTGCTGTCGCACGCTCTTCCTCCCACCTCCATTCGCCTTCACCCTTCCTTCTGCCATTGTTCGATCATCTTCTCCATGGAGGGAACAGGCCGGAAATGACCCTGTTATTCTTGCCCCGATCTGAATGATGACGCGGTGGAGGAACTCATTGATCAGTGCGACGTCATCACCTCGGCTAGCATGGCAGGTTCGTTCAAGACCATTATCGACTCAACTAATAACATCATTACAAGGAACCCAAGGGTCCAGGAGCGGTTTGATCTCCCCTATCTTCTTCGCCGTGACCCTGCTGACTGGCGCGGGGACGAGGGAAGCCTCGCCTTGTGCAAGTTGATGCCGCTTGATATTGATACGTATGATGTTAAGACGCCATCGCTTGAGGGCAAGGCTTGGGCAGGTGCAAATGGAGATTGGGTTGTTTACATTGGGTACAACTGCGAGTGGGAACTTGTAACTATGTACACTCGTCACCGGGTTCCACTTCCAAAAATCTCAGACGACTTCCCAGAGGTTGAGTACACCGGTATTCTACATGAGTTCAAATACGATCATGGTGACTGTCGTCTACGGCAGATAGCAATTTGTTGAGTTCCCAACCGCTATTGGGATTACTCGAACTATGAAGTTATTGCTATCTTCGACAAGCTTGTTGCCTTCCTTACTTCCATGCCTCGATGGATATTGCTCAAAAATCAATTTCTGTACACGGATGAGTACTGTGATGCAATTCAATACGAGGGTCTTGTGTTTGCTGTCACCACTCGTGGCACTGTTTTTGCATGGAATGTCACGCCCAATATGCGATACTATCCTAAAGAGACTCGAAGGCCCCACCAAGGATAGAACCGCATATTGAAACGCTTTTGCAAGGTGGATATCATTACATCAACATTACATAATATTTGGGGATACATACAAGGCATACAAGTGCCGCAAGAATACATCAATATATCATACATGAGATCAACATCCGACTACGGATGAAACATAAACAGAAACTCAAACGACATCCACCCTGCTAGCCCAGGCTGCCGACCTGGAACCTATCCCCTGATCGAAGAAGAAGTAGAAGAAGAACTCCAAACAAACAACATCGCTCTCGCGTCATGATCATCGCAAAACCTGTACCTGCAACTGGTGGTGTAGTAAACTGTGAGCCACGAGGACTCAGCAATCCCATTACCATGGGTATCAAGACTAGCAAAGCTTAATGGGAAAGGAAAGGATAAGGTGATGAGGTTGCAGCAGCGACTAAGCAATGTATGGTGGCTAACTTACGCACATAAGAGCGAGAAGAGAAGCAATGGAACGGTCGTGAAACTAGCAATGATCAAGAAGTGATCCTGAACTCCTACTTACGTCAAGCATAACCCAGAAACCGTGTTCACTTCCCGGACTCCGCCGAGAAGAGACCATCACGGCTACACACGCGGTTGATGCGTTTTAATTAAGGTCAAGTGTCAAGTTCTCTACAACCGGATATTAACAAATTCCCATCTGCCACATAACCGCGGGCACGGCTTTCGAAAGATAATACCCTGCAGGGGTGTCCCAACTTAGCCCATGATAAGCTCTCACGGTCAACGAAGGATATTCCTTCTCCCGGGAAGACCCGATCAGTCTCGGAATCCCGGTTACAAGACATTTCGACAATGGTAAAACAAAACCAGCAAAGCCGCCCGATGCGCCGACATCCCGATAGGAGCTGCACATATCTCGTTCTCAGGGCAACACCGGATGAGACATCCTACGAGTAAAACCAGACCTCGAGTTTCCACGAGGTGGCCCCGCAGTCTACTCAGTTCGGACCAACACTTAGAGAAGCACTGGCCCAGGGGGGTTAAAATAAGATGACCCTCGAGAGAGCGACTCCCTAGGGAAAAGAAATAGGCTAGACAAATGGTAAAACCAAGGTTGGGCCTTGCTGGAAGAGTTTTATTCAAGGCGAACTGTCAAGGGGGTCCCATAAATCACCCAACCGTGTAAGGAACGCAAAATCCGGGAACATAACACCAGTATGACGGAAACTAGGGCGGCAAGAGTGGAACAAAACACCAGGCATAAGGCCGAGCCTTCCACCCTTTACCAAATATATAGATGCATTAATAATATAAGAGATATTGTGATATCCCAACATAAACATAATCCAACATGGAGCAATCTTCATCTTCACCTGCAACTAGCAACGCTATAAGAGGGGCTGAGCAAAGCGGTAACATATCCAAACAACGGTTTGCTAGGAAGGGTGACAAAAGGTTAGAGGTTCATGGCAATTTGGGAGGCTTGAAAAGCAAGTGAATAGGTAGCGCAGCAAAGCGATAGAACGAAGCAACTAGCATAGCAATGATAGTAATGAGATCCAAGGTGACGGTCATCTTGCCTGAAATCCCGCTAGGAAGAAGAACGAATCCATGAAGAAGATGAAGCCACGAAGACGAACGAATCCTCACGATCGCAACGACACGGGAACTATCGAGAAGAGGCACACAACAAGGTAAACACACCACACATGAACAAGGCATGATGCTCAATCAAGAATGATGCATGGCAAGGCTATATGGAGCTACTCATGACAAGGGATGATGCATACAAGAACAACACATCAAAGCAAGTTTAAATGAGGCCGGAAACAACACATAACAATTCCGGTAAGTCCTCATATGCAAATTTCGAAATTGGTCCAGAACTGAACAAGCATTAAGTTGAAGTTGTTAAACAACAAGTTAAAGAGCACCATGATTATCTACACGAAATTCTAGTCAAGTTACATATAAAGTTCATTAGATTCGGAGCTACGGCCTAGAAGATATGAGCAAAACAAGTTAAACATGGCATTGATGCAAAATGCATACAAACATCAAGCAAACACCTCAAAACAAAGATGCAACATGATAATATGAAACTACATGCAAAACTAAGCAAGTTTCATATAGATCATGCTCGAAACGGAGCAACGGTGCAACACATACACTCCAAACAAGACATAGCAACAATCTGACGAAAACAGCAACTAGGCATAATGCAAGCATCAAAACAATATGCTACAGCAACTCAACATGAAAACAAAAGGCATGGACATGATGTACAGGTAAAGCACAACAAAACATGAACACTGAGCTATCTACAGAAATCACTAGAACATGCTCAAAAGGACATGGCAAGATTGCAAAATAATAACAGGTTCACAGACATGGCAGAAATACTGGACATGACAGAAACAGCATCAGGTAGCAATGTTCAGAGCACGAAATCAACATGCTACAGGAACTTAACATAGCAAAACAAGGCATGGTAGTGTTCTACTAAATGCACATGACAAAAGTCCCTTACTGACCATAAGCCAAAAGGACCAGAAGATATGATGGCAAGCATGTAAACATAGCAAGTTTCGTTATCAGGTTTCAGGCTTAGCAGAAATCAGAGCATGGCAGAAACAATAATATGTAGGCCTCTTTGTGAGCTTGATGCACTCACTACAGAGCAATGCATGACAAAACAAGAATACCTACAGCAAGATGGCATGTTTATGAAGCTAACCATGGCAAGAGCAATAGCATAGCATGTATGGATCAACTATAACAAGCTTGGCAAAAATGAATATCATGTTAAGAAACTGCCAGGAATATTTTATAGCAAAAGTAGAGCAAGATTGAGTCATGATATGGAAATCCATAATTGCAAACAATTGCCGGAATGGATCAATTACAACTATAGATACAAAACATGCTTACTGAACATCTCCAAAATATGCATGGATCTCTCTGTAGCATCAAGTTTACATGGCAACAAAATAACACCAGACAAGGACTTGGAGAAATCACCAAGTCCCTGAAATCAGAAACATTATGGAGCCTACTTTTCATGCTTGTGCTAGTCACCACAGAGATCACAAAAATACATGGCATACACCCTTGGAAAGATGGCATGGCATACTTCAAAACACATGTAGAGCTCATGCTCAAAAGATGCACAGATTAAAAGATACAAAAATGACAAATCTCCAAGTTCTGCCAAGAACCAGAAGATAACAGCAACTAGCACTCTTGCAACGATGATTACGGCATCAAGATGGACTCAAATGAACATGGTGCAATGGAACAAAATGAAGAGCATCATGAGGCGAACAATTTGACATAACATACATGCAAAGTGGATCTACGAGCAGAAAGTTATGTTGCTGAGAACAGAGCAATATGCTGAAGAATCCAATGACTTCAGAGAAAACGAGGGGGAGGGGAAAAGTCAACGGGGGCTACCGTGGATCTAGATCGAGGATGGGCTACTCGAGCTCGGGCCGGCTCGCGGGCAGAGGCGGCGATGCTCCGGCGGGGAGCTCGCCGGACGGCGCGGGGCGGCGCCATGGCCGTGGCGGCGGGGCGGCGGCGCCAGGAGGCGGGGGCGGCGCGGGAGCTCGGGAGGCGCGGCGGGGCGGCGAGGGAGCTCGGGAGGCGCGGCGGCGGCCATGGGCGGCGGAGACGCGGGCCATCGCGGGCGGCGGCGGAGGTGGCCCCGGCGGGCGCCGCGGCGGCGGAGGCGAAGTCCGGCGGCGGCGGGGACCGAGCTCGGGCGGCGGGGCGAGCGGGAGCCGAGGGGCGGCGGCGGCGACTCGGGCCCGCGCGGGCCCCGGATGGGCTCCGCGGGCCGCGGCGGCGGTGGACAGGTGTCGCGCCCGGATTCGTCGCGGGGGCGGTGGCGGACATGTCCGGTGGGAGGAGAAAGCGTCTGGCGGCGCGAGGGGAAGGAGGCTAGGGTTCATCTGCACGAAAATCTCGGGAGAGACACACATATATAGGTAGAGGGAGCTAGGAGAGTCCAAACGGGGTGCGGTTTTCGCCCACGCGATCGTGATCGAACGACCGAGAGCATGGCGGAGACTTAGAGGGGTTTTGGGGCTGTTGGAAGGGGTTTTTTTGCTGCGACACCCAAACGGACTTTGCGTTTACCCGGTTAACCGTTGGAGTACCAAGCGACGTCCAAATGGAACGAAACTTGACCGGTGGTATACCAAGGCCACTTGACAAGACTCGGTCCATTCCGAGAAAGTTCAACACCCGCACACGAGAAGAGGCAAAAGGGGGCGCCGGGTGACATAGGAGTGTCGGATTGCAAAACGGACAACGGGGAAAATGCTCGGATGCATGAGACGAACACGTATGCAAATGCGATGCACATGATGACATGATATGAAATGCAGATGATGACATGGCAAAATGCGACACGCAAGCAAATGACAAGGCAACGACAGCGAATAACTGGCAGACACCTGGCGCATCGGATCCGGGGCGTTACATGGAATCATCATGCTTTCGGTATGTTTGTCTTCCACCATAATTATAATTGTTTCATCCACATGCATGCGGGTTAGCTAGTTTCCCTTTACTAATTAATTAACCTTCTTGTGTTTCCAAGGTCATGTGAACATTCCACCACCTATACTTTTAAATTTTTATAACCAAGGGGGAGATGACGATGTTGATGATCACGAGCATGAGGACGAGCTGGACCCATATACTCAGTGGCGCCTGGCAACTTATTCCAATGGATCACCTCTTCATCTTGTGTGTATACAGGGCACTGCTGATGTTACTAAGGAAGCAGGTGTTGTCTCGCATGGTCGCACTCTCCAGACCTATTCCAACATCCGTTGCAGGGTATTCGGGATGGATACTAGTGTACTAGCACCAACACCTTCTCCCTGGTTCAGTATTGAAAGTCTTGGAGGAAACTCGCTCTTCATTGGACAAAACTATCCAATGATGGTGGAAGGCGATCCAGCTGCTGTTGACACAACGTTACTACCATTTATGATAAGCAACTGTATCTATACCTCAGACATTGCTATGCTTCCCCACCGTACCAATATGGGTCCTGACATAGGCCGCTTCAGCCTGGATGATCAGTCATGCGTTGGTCTCGAGATTGACAGTAGCTGGCCCTTCCCAGAGAATCACTTCTGGTTCAAAGCAAGTGTTTCCAATGCCGATGAGTGGTTGAGCTGAAGTTCATTTCATCGCTTTGTTATTTGTTGTGTGAGAAAAACTTTACTAGAATGTTTTGTTGGAAATGATCTATAATCCAACGTGTATCCTCGTTGTCGTTGTGGGCTGATGACTTGTTGTATGTGATAAATGGTACATTTGCATATGCGTCCATCAACTTACGCCTGCTAGTGGTGTCCATATGAACAGTGCTAGTGATTTTAGTTGCAAAAATTAGATAGTGCTAGTGATTTTTAGCTGCATATTTTGACAAATCGTAGTGTTACAAGGTTGACAAATGGCAATGTTACTAGATAAACAAATGTCAATCTTTCCAGTTTGATAAATGGCAACATTCCCAAAATGACAGATATGCAAATCTTACACAATTGTTTGTACGTGGTTGCACACGGGTCATGCAAAACAACCGTTTGCGTTGAAGGGATGCAGAAATCCTGCTCGGCACATTTTCCCTTGGCTTCCTAGGGAAGTTGTCGGTTTGCATCCGGGTGTTCTAACTAAAATGTTTGCGATGAGTGTTTTATATTTAAAAACCATTGACGTTTTTTTCAAAAGAAAGTCGTTTGGTAAGTCTGTACATTAAGAGAGAAAAACGCAAGTTCGTTCAAACCATATCTTTCATTCAGTCACACTGCGAATTTATATTCATATGATCGAGAATTAGAGATACAATATTAAACCCCAAAAAAACTATTTCCGGTGGCGGCGGAGGCGGCGTGCCGTGCCGTCGTTGTCGTTGTCATCCTCGGGGACGCCGTTGTTGAAGTCTTCAAGCAGCACAAAATGTTATTCACTTGTAAATCAAACATCATGTCGTCGTGCAATCGACGGGTGGGGCGCGGGAGGACGGCAACTGGCACCGCTGAGAGGTAGCGGTCGACGGCAGCGTCCTATGCCGCTGAGGGGGGACGCGCACGGGCACGGGCGTGGCGGGTGCAGCGAAACGCACGGAGGCCGGCGCCACGGTTGGTGGAGGGGCACACACAGGCACGGGCACGGGCGCTGGCACTGGCATGTACACGAGCTCACGCGGGTCCGCGGACACCTCGCTAACACCCGCAGTTTCCAGCTCTGCGATAGTGCTCGGCGACCAGCCCGTCAATGCTACGGGGATGGTCGCTGGCGCGGGCACGGGGATGGGAGCGGGGGCAGCACACGCCGCGGCCAACTCGTTCTGGTCCATGTCCATGAGGCCCCATTCCTCCTTATTTTCTATCTCCTTCGGCTCTGAGTCAACTTCACCAAACTTGAAGACTAGTGGCAGATGATCGTTCTGCGGCATGGCGTTGGTGGAGATCTGCGGCTGCGGGAGGGAGGGGAATGGGAGGCGAACAGTAAGACCGCCCATATTAAACAGCGGCTCGTGCGCCATTAATGGAGAGGAAGGCGGGCGGCCATGGAAGTCAAAGGGCTCGCTTCCCAGTGAGCCTCGCAGCGTACAGCTCGCACGCTTCCAGGTGAGCCTGCGCATTGGAGGACAGCTTGCACGCCTCTCGGTTAGCCTGCGCACCGGACAGCGCTCGCACGCCTCCCGTTCAGTCAAGGTCAAGCAGTTGTCCGCACGACACCTCCTACAACCATTAAAACCAAGACACGTGGCATCACGTGAATGGTTAAAAGAACGCACACGGTTTGAATTCTACACACGTTTGAGATATTAAAGTGGCAGCTATTTTTTCAAAATGCCTTTGTTGGTGTCATTATTCGAGTGCGCCTTCTCTCAAAATGGACACGAAAAATGCCACAGCATGTCGGGTGCCATTCCATGATAGCATGCCAAGTTTCATGAATTTCAGACGACTTTTGGATTTACTAGAATTTAAAAACCACGCATCTCAATGTTTTGCCAGCAATCAACGGTGCCCTGGTGTTTGAAATTCATTCCCATTTCTTGCATGGGACCTAAGCATGCACCCAAGGACACAAATTTGATTTTTCAACCAATTTATATGCACTGGAGCATGTGCATGTAGTTCAAATTTGAATTATGCACATAAAATGCATTGAAAACTCAGTTAATGCATAAAAATATCCAAATGAACCACGAACAATCCCAAAAATTGACACAACACTCCTGTTGTTCTATCTTGACATGAGAAAATTTATAAAAAGCAATAAGAGGCAATGGATATCGTTTCGTACCCAAAGGTGGGACTTTCCCTACCAAAACCATCATGCTAGTTGTGAGAACCTCTGGTTTGTGAGAAGCGTATACCCGAACCTGCCCCGAATGGGCCAATTTTTTTTACCACAGCACGTTGATGCCGCTCCATGATAGCATGCCAAGTTTCATGAATTTCAGACGAGTTATGGATTTACTAGAATTTAAAAACCAGGCATCTCAACGTTTTGCCGGCAATCAACAGTGCCCTGGTGTTTGAATTTCATTCCAATCTCTTGCATGGGACCTAGAAATTCACCCAAGGACATCGATTCGATTTTTCAACAAACTTTAGTGCATTGGAGCATGTGCTTGTAGTTCAAATTTGAATTATGCACATAAAATGCCTAGAAAAACAAGTTAATGCATAAAAATGTCCAAACGAACACCAAAAAATCACAAAAATTGACACAACACTCATGTTGTTCTATGTTGACACTAGAAATCTTTTGAAATCAATAACAGGCAACGGATATCGTCCTGTCCCCAAAGGTGGTACGTTCCCTATCGATACCATCATGCTTGTTGTGACAAGCTCTGGTTTGTGAGAAGCTTGTACCCAAAGCTGTCCCAAATGGGATAAAGTTTTCACCACGGCATGTTGATGCCGCTCCATGATTGCATGCCAAGTTTCATGAATTTCGGACGAGTTTTGGATTTACCAGAATTTAAAAACCACGTATCTCAACGTTTTGCCGGTAATCAACAGTGCCCTGGTGTTTGAAATTCATTCTTGTCTCTTGCATGGGACCTAAGCATGCACCCAAGGACACACATGTGATTTTTCAACCAATTTATATGCACTGGAGCATGTGCATGTAGTTAAATTTTGAATTATGCACATAAAATGCCTAGAAAAGTCAGTTAATGGATATCGTTTTATGTTGTTCTATGTTGACACGAGAATTTTTTTGAAAGAAATAAGAGGCAATGGATATCGTTTCGTCCCCAAAGGTGGGACGTACGTTCCCTACCGAAACCATCAGGCTTGTTGTGAGAAGCCCTGGTTTGTGAGAAGCATATACCAAACCTGCCCCAAATGGGACAATTTTTTTACCACGGCATGTTTATGCCGCTCCATGATAGCATGCCAAGTTTCATGAATTTCAGACAAGTTTTGTATTTACTGGAATTTAAAAACCAAGCATCTCAATGTTTTGCCGGCTATCAATGGTGCCCTGGTGTTTGAAATTCATTCCCATTTCTTGCATGGGACCTAAGCATGCACCCAAGGACACATATTTGATTTTTCAACCAATTTATATGCACTGGAGCATGTGCATGTAGTTCAAATTTGAATTATGCACATAAATGCATTAAAAACTCAGTTAATGCATAAAAATGTCCAAACGAATCCCGAAAGATTCCAAAAATTGACACAACACTCCTGTTGTTCTATGTTGACATGAGAAAAAATTTGAAAGCACTAAGAGGCAATGGATATCGTTTCGTCCCCACAAGTGGGTGCTACCTCTTGAGCACTGCGTTGGTTTTCCCTTGAAGAGGAAAGGGTGATGCAGCAAAGTAGCGTAAGTATTTCCCTCAGTTTTTGAGAACCAAGGTATCAATCCAGTAGGAGACCACGCATGAGTCCCTCGCACCTACACAAACAAATAAATCCTCGCAACCAACGCAATAAAGGGGTTGTCAATCCCTTCACGGTCACTTACGAGAGTGAGATCTGGTAGATATGATAAGATAATATTTTTGGTATTTTTATGATAAAGATGCAAAATAAGGAAAGCAAAATAAAGATGACGCTAGAAATAACTTGTTGGGAGATTAATATGATGAAAATAGACCCGGGGGGCATAGGTTTCACTAGAGGCTTCTCTCATGAGCATAAGTATTACGGTGGGTGAACAAATTACTGTTGAGCAATTGACAGAATTGAGCATAGTTATGAGAATATCTAGGTATGATCATGTATATAGGCATCACGTCCGAGACAAGTAGACCGACTCCTGCCTGCATCTACTACTATTACTCCACACATCGACCGCTATCCATCATGCATCTAGAGTATTAAGTTCATAAGAACAGAGTAACGCTTTAAGCAAGATGACATGATGTAGAGGGATAAACTCATGCAATATGATATAAACCCCATCTTGTTATCCTCGATGGCAACAATACAATACGTGCCTTGCTGCCCCTACTATCACTGGGAAAGGACACCGCAAGATTGAACCCAAAGCTAAGCACTTCTCCTATTGCAAGAATGATCAATCTAGTAGGCCAAACCAAACTGATAATTCGAAGACACTTGCAAAGATAACCAATCATACATAAAAGAATTCAGAGAAGATTCAAATATTGTTCATAGATAAACTTGATCATAAACCCACAATTCATCGGTCTCAACAAACACACCGCAAAAGAAGATTACATCGAATAGATCTCCACAAGAAAGGGGGAGAACATTGTATTGAGATCCAAAAAGAGAGAAGAAGCCATCTAACAAATAACTATGGACCCGAAGGTCTGAGGTAAACTACTCACACATCATCGGAGAGGCTATGGTGTTGATGTAGAAGCCCTCCGTGATCGATGCCCCCTCCGGCGGAGCTCCGGAGAAGGCCCCAAGATGGGATCTCATGGGTACAGAAGGTTGCGACGGTGGAATTAGGTTTTTAGCTCCGTATCAGGTAGTTTGGGGGTACGTAGGTATATATAGGAGGAAGAAGTACGTCGGTGGAGCAACATGGGGCCCACGAGGGTGGAGGGCGTGCCCAGGGGGTAGGCGCGCCCCCTACCTCGTGCCCTCCTGGTTGATGTCTTGACGTAGGGTCCAAGTCCTCTGGATCACGTTCGTTCCGAAAATCACGTTCCCGAATGTTTCATTCCGTTTGGACTCCGTTTGATATTCTTTTTCTGTGAAACTCTGAAATAGGCAAAAAACAGCAATTCTGGGCTGGGCCTCCGGTTAATAGGTTAGTCCCAAAAATAATATAGAAGTGTATAATAAAGCCCATTAATGTCCAAAACAGAATATAATATAACATGGAACAATAAAAAATTATAGATACGTTGGAGACGTATCAAGCATCCCCAAGCTTAATTCCTGCTCGTCCTCGAGTAGGTAAATGATAAAAACAGATTTTTTGATGTGGAATGCTACTTGGCATAATTTCAATGTAATTCTCTTAATTGTCGTAAGAATATTCAGATCCGAAAGATTCAAGACAAAAGTTCAATATTGACATAAAAATAATAATACTTCAAGCATACTAACTAAGCAATTATGTCTTCTCAAAATAACATGGCCAAAGAAAGTTATCCCTGCAAAATCATATATTCTGGCTATGCTCTATCTTCACGACACAAAATATTTAAATCATGCACAACCCCGATGACAAGCCAAGCAATTGTTTCATACATTTGATGTTCTCAAACTTTTTCAACTTTCACGCAATACATGAGCGTGAGCCATGGACATAGCACTATATGTGGAATAGAATGGTGTTTGTGGAGAAGACAAAAAGCGAGAAGATAGTCTCACATCAACTAGGCATATCAACGCGCTATGGAGATGCCCATTAATAGATATAAATGTGAGTGAGTAGGGATTGCCATGCAACGGATGCACTAGAGCTATAAGTCTATGAAAGCTCAACAAAAGAAACTAAGTGGTTGTGCATCCAACTCGCTTGCTCACGAAGACCTAGGGCATTTTGAGAAAGCCCATCATTGGAATATACAAGCCAAGTTCTATAATGAAAAGTTTCCCACTAGTATATGAAAGTGATATCATAAGAGACTCTCTATCATGAAGATCATGGTGCTACTTTGAAGCACAAGTGTGGTAAAAGGATAGTAACATTGTCCCTTCTCTCTTTTTCTCTCATTTTTTTATTTGGGCATTTTCTTCTTTTTTTATGGCCTCATTTTTTTCGTCCGGAGTCTCATCCCGACTTGTGGGGGAATCATAGTCTCCATCATCCTTTCCTCACTTGGGACACTGCTCTAAAAATGATGATCATCACACTTTTATTTACTTACAACTCAACAATTACAACTCAATACTTAGAACAAAATATGACTCTATGTGAATGCCTCTGGCGTTATACCGAGATATGCAATGAATCAAGAGTGACATGTATGAAAGAATTATGAACGGTGGCTTTGCCACAAATACAATGTCAACTACATGATCATGCAAGGCAATATGACAATGATGGAGCGTGTCATAGTAAACGAAACGGTGGTAAGTTGCATGGCAATATATCTCGGAATGGCTATGGAAATGCCATGATAGGTAGGTATGGTGGCTGTTTTGAGGAAAGTATATGGTGGGTGTATGATACCGGCGAAAAGTGCGCGGTATTAGAGAGGCTAGCAATGGTGGAAGGAGGAAAAGTGCGTATAATCCATGGACTCAACATTAGTCATAAAGAACTCATATACTTATTGCAAAAATCTACAAGTTATCAAAGCAAAGTATTACGCACATGCTCCTAGGGGGATAGATTGGTAGGAAAAGACCATCGGTCGTCCCCGACCGCCACTCATAAGGAAGACAATCAATAAATAAATCATGCTCCGACTTCATCACATAACGGTTCACCATACGTGCATGCTATGGGAATCACAAACTTTAACACAAGTATTTCTCAAATCCAAAACTACTCAACTAGCATGACTCTAATATCACCATCTCCATATCTCAAAACAATTATCTAGTATCAAACTTCTCATAATATTCAACACACTCATAAGAAGAAAAAAATTACTAATCTTGAATGCCTATCATTG
This sequence comes from Triticum aestivum, assembly GCF_018294505.1. Taxonomy (NCBI): domain Eukaryota; kingdom Viridiplantae; phylum Streptophyta; class Magnoliopsida; order Poales; family Poaceae; genus Triticum; species Triticum aestivum. The sequence goes on from NC_057805.1 coordinate 315,642,901, forward strand.
TTAAAGAAAACTACCATTCTGTTTTGTAGGACTCTCAAAATAATATAAGTGAAGCATGATAGAGCAATAGTTTCTATAAAACAAATCCACCACCGTGCTCTAAAAGATATAAGTGAAGCACTAGAGCAAAAACTATATAACTCAAAAGATATAAGTGAAGCACATAGAGTATTCTAACAATTTCCGAACCAAGTGTGTCTCTCTCAAAAGGTGTGTACAGCAAGGATGATTGTGGTAAACTAAAAAGCAAAGACTCAAATAATACAAGACGCTCCAAGCAAAACACATATCATGTGGTGAATAAAAATATAGCTCCAAGTAAAGTTACCGATGGAAGTAGACGAAAGAGGGGATGCCTTCCGGGGCATCCCCAAACTTTGGATTTTTGGTGTCCTTAGATTATCTTGGGGTGCCATGGGCATCACCAAGCTTAGGCTCTTGCCACTCCTTGTTCCATAATCCATCAAATCTTTCACCCAAAACTTGAAAACTTCACAACACAAAACTTAACAGAAAATCTCGTGAGCTCCGTTAGCGAAAGAAAACAAAACACCACTTCAAGGTACTGTAATGAACTCATTCTTTATTTATATTGGTGTTAAACCTACTGTATTACAACTTCTCTATGGTTTATAAACTATTTTATTAGCCATAGATTCATCAAAATAAGCCAACAACACACGAAAAACAGAATCTGTAGTAATCTGTAACTAACGCAAACTTCTGGAACTCCAAAAATTCAGCCAAAATAGGAAGACCTAGAAAATTTGTTTATTGACTAGCAGCAATTGGAATCAATATTTATCACGTTCTGGTGATTTTTAACAATTATTTTCGTGAACAGGAAGTTTCTGGAATTTTCAGCAAGATCAAATAACTATCATCCAAGAAGATCCTATAGGTTTAACTTGGCACAAACACTAATTAAAAAATAAAAACACATCTAACCAGAGGCTAGATCAAATATTTATTCCTAAACAGAAGCAAAAAGCAAAAAACTAAAAAAAATTGGGTTGCCTCCCAACAAGCGCTATCGTTTAACGCCCCTAGCTAGGCATTGATAATTTTAATGATGCTCACATGAAAGACAAGAATTAAAGCACAAAGAGAGCATCATAAAACACGTGACAAACACATCTAAGTCTAACATACTTCCTATGTATAGGCATCTTATAGAAAAACAAATTAGCAAGATAAAGCAAGATCGAGCATATGGAAGGAAGAAGAAAGAAACAATAGCAATCTCAACATGACGAGAGGTAATTTAGCAACATGAAAATTTCTACAACCATATTTTCCTCTCTCATAATAATTACATGTAGGATCATAAGAAAATTCAACAATATAGCTATCACAAAACATATGCTTAACACGATCCACATGTATGCAAAGTTGACACTCTTCCAAAATAGTGGGATTAACATTTGCTAAAGTCATGACCTCTCCAAACCCACTTTTATCAAAAACTTCATAAGATTGATCAAAATACAAATATGTGGGATCTAAAGTTGATACTCTTACAAACCCACTTTCAATACTATTGCAAACATTATTATCAATCTCATATTCATCATGGGGCTTAAATAAATTTTCAAGATCATAAGAAGAATCACCCCAATCATGATCATTGCAACAAGTAGTAGACATAGAAAAACTAGCATCCCCAAGCTTAGGGTTTTGTATATTATTAGCAAAATTGACATCAAGAGAATTTATAGTAAAATCATTGCAATCATGCTTTTTATCGGAGGAACTATCAAGTATGGGTGCAATAGCAACGATCTCATGTTTAACATACGGAACTATAGCAAATTCATCTTCATAAATATTGGCATCATGGCCACAAGAATAGCAAGCATCATGTTCATCAAGGGATATTTCGATCAAATCATCGGAATCACAATTATCTATAGATTCATGCATATCATTATTTTCTTCCGAAGCACAGTTTTCGTAGCAATATTTAAGTATGTCAAGATTTTCAGATTTGTATAGAGTAATATCATACTTTTCAAACAAAGAAGCAACTTCAAAAGAACCCTTAAAAGCAACAAATTCTTCAATTTGTTCAATATAATAGTAGCTATAAACACCCTTTGCATAAGACGATAAGATTTCATTTTCATTAAACTCACATAGGTAGGGGAGGTGTTGTTTAGGGTTCTTAGAACAACAAGTAACATCACAAATTTCACAAATATTCCAAACATAACACAGCAATTTGTTTATTTGATTCCATAAGAGTCTCCCTTTTTTAGACAAACGGTGACGCACAAAATGAGCATGCTCATCAAAAGATTTCCCATCAACTAGGCTAGTTGGGGTTTCAGCACGAGCGCATAAGGATCGAAGATGATCCAAGTAGAACACTTTAAGTGGATCCATATCAATAGTTTTTTAGCAAGAAAAGATGCAAGCAAATAGAAGGCACGTGGAAACACAAACAAAAAGGCATACGGGAAGAAGGCGAATAAAACGGCAAGGGTGAAGTGGGGGAGAGGAAACCGAGAGGCAAATAGCAAATAATGTAATGCGGGAGATAAGAGTTTGTGATGGGTACTTGGTATGTTGACTTTTGCGTAGACTCCCCGGCAACGGCGCCATAAATGGCTCGTTGACGGGAAATCAAATCTTGACTTCACTTGGCGCGAATCTCCCCGGCAACGGCGCCAGAAATCCTTCTTGCTACCTCTTGAGCACTGCGTTGGTTTTCCCTTGAAGAGGAAAGGGTGATGCAGCAAAGTAGCGTAAGTATTTCCCTCAGTTTTTGAGAACCAAGGTATCAATCCAGTAGGAGACCACGCATGAGTCCCTCGCACCTACACAAACAAATAAATCCTCGCAACCAACGCAATAAAGGGGTTGTCAATCCCTTCACGGTCACTTACGAGAGTGAGATCTGGTAGACATGATAAGATAATATTTTTGGTATTTTTATGATAAAGATGCAAAATAAGGAAAGCAAAATAAAGATGACGCTAGAAATAACTTGTTGACGGGAGATTAATATGATGAAAATAGACCCGGGGGGCATAGGTTTCACTAGAGGCTTCTCTCATGAGCATAAGTATTACGGTGGGTGAACAAATTACTGTTGAGCAATTGACAGAATTGAGCATAGTTATGAGAATATCTAGGTATGATCATGTATATAGGCATCACGTCCGAGACAAGTAGACCGACTCCTGCCTGCATCTACTACTATTACTCCACACATCGACCGCTATCCATCATGCATCTAGAGTATTAAGTTCATAAGAACAGAGTAACGCTTTAAGCAAGATGACATGATGTAGAGGGATAAACTCATGCAATATGATATAAACCCCATCTTGTTATCCTCGATGGCAACAATACAATACGTGCCTTGCTGCCCCTACTATCACTGGGAAAGGACACCGCAAGATTGAACCCAAAGCTAAGCACTTCTCCTATTGCAAGAATGATCAATCTAGTAGGCCAAACCAAACTGATAATTCGAAGAGACTTGCAAAGATAACCAATCATACAAAAAAGAATTCAGAGAAGATTCAAATATTGTTCATAGATAAACTTGATCATAAGCCCACAATTCATCGGTCTCAACAAACACATCGCAAAAGAAGATTACATCGAATAGATCTCCACAAGAGCAGGCGAGAACATTGTATTGAGATCCAAAAAGAGAGAAGAAGCCATCTAGCTAATAACTATGGACCCGAAGGTTTGAGGTAAACTACTCACACATCATCGGAGAGGCTATGGTGTTGATGTAGAAGCCCACCGTGATCAATGCCCCCTCCGGCGGAGCTCCGGAAAAGGCCCTAAGATGGGATCTCACGGTTACAGAAGGTTGCGGCGGTGGAATTAGGTTTTTGGCTCTGTATCTGGTAGTTTGGGGGAACGTAGGTATATATAGGAGGAAGAAGTACGTTGGTGGAGCAACGTGGGTCCCACGAGGGTGGAGGGCGCGCCCAGGGGGTAGGCGCGCCCCCCTACCTCATGCCCTCCTGGTTGATGTCTTGATGTAGGGTCCAAGTCCTCTGGGTCACGTTCGTTCCGAAAATCACGTTCCCGAAGGTTTCATTCCGTTTGGACTCCGTTTGATATTCTTTTTCTGCAAAACTCTGAAATAGGCAAAAAACAGCAATTCTGGGCTGGGCCTCCGGTTAATAGGTTAGTCCCAAAAATAATATAAAAGTGTATAATAAAGCCCATTAATGTCCAAAACAGAATATAATATAGCATGGAACAATAAAAAATTATAGATACGTTGGAGACGTATCAGTGGGACATTCCCTATTGAAACCATTATGCTTGTTGTGAGAAGCATATACCCGAACCTGCCCCAAATTGGACAATTTTTTTACCACGGCATGTTGATGCTGCTCCATGATGGCATGCCAAGTTTCACGAATTTCAGACGAGTTTTGGATTTACTAGAATTTAAAAATTAGGCATCTCAACGTTCTGCCGGCAATCAACAGGGCCCTGGTGTTTGAATTTCATTCCAATCTCTTGCATGGGACCTAGAAATTCACCCAAGGACACACATGTGATTTTTCAACCAACTTTAGTGCATTGGAGCATGTGCTTGTAGTTCAAATTTGAAATATGCACATAAAATGCCTAGAAAAACAATTTGTATGCACCGGAGCATGTGCATGTAGTTTAATTTTGAATTGTGCACGTGAAATGGCTAGAAAACCAGTTTATTGTATAAAATGTCCAAACGAACCCTGAATAATTCCAATTCTTTTATGACACACATATAGTTGCATGTTCACTGCGGATAAAAGGTCTAGCAATTCAAACAACGTCCATTGCCGCTGTGACCCCATTTTGTAGTTCAAATCAAGTAGATCCCACACAGTTTATTATCACCAACCGTGTGAGATGTAGTACAAAATATCTTGGAGCACCGTCGGTGTATAGTACACCTATGGCTTACGCGAGAAGGTGCGTCAGCTACAGTCCACAGCCGGCGTGTGAAGCACACTAGCTCACTCCCCCAAAAACTCCCGCCTCTGCATCCCTCGCAATCTCGAAAATATCTACCGCCTAGAAGGTTTTAATGTTTGATAGCACACGATTATTATGTGCGGACTGTGTGCGATGTCTGTTACTCCCGCTCTGCTTCAGTCCCTTGATTCAAATTTTCAATAGCCCCGGCATATTACTCCCGCCTCTGCATCCCTCGCAATCTCAAAAATATCTGCTCGCCCTTGATCCAAATTTTCAGTAGCCCCGCCTTGTTACTCCCGCCTAGTAAATTTTTCAGTTGCCGCAGTATTTCCCCAAACACAACCTTGCTCCCCCCTCCACACACCCACACCCCAAAACCTCCGCTCACATAGACACACACAACCTTCGAAACCATTGGTAGGTCGCCGCCATCGTCGGCGCCTCCATCCTCAACCTCCGCCCGTGTGCTGGGGAGCTCGAGGAGCCAATGGCCAAAAAGAGGTTTATCGCGGCCTTTTCGCCCGACGCCGACGAGGTAGCCACCGAGGTGTCCCCGTCGTCCTCCGCGGGCCCGATCCGCCGTCACCGGTCCCCCGATCCGCCCGCCGTCGCGCCCCTACGCCGGTTCGAGGACTTACCCGTCCTCCCTCAGACCCGGCAGCCGATGAAGTCCTACCTCGGGGTCCGGCAACGGAGGTGGGGGACGTGGGTCCCTGAGATTACAGATCGAGAGACCCACACCCACCGGTGGATCGGTAGCTTCCACACGGCCGAGCTCGCAGCCATGGAGTACGGCCCCTGGTAGGTCCGCTACCATGGCACGGCGGCTAGGCTCAATTTCCCCTTCGGCACACGTATGGTCCATCTCGTTCCGCCGGAGCCAGGGGTGGTGAGCTCGGCTATGGTGCGGGAGTACCGCGAGGCGTGGGAGCGCCTCGAGGTCGAGGCCGCCGACGAGGCCTACATGCAAGAGCTCCACCTACAGCACCCGAAGCTCGTAGAGGCGGAGCGGGCAATCTTTGCCGGCGCAGAGGGCAGCGAGGTTATCGCGCTCTCCTCCGATGACGAGGTTGAAGGCGGCGAGGACGGCGGCGCCGAGGGCGGCGAGGTTATTGCGCTCTCCTCTGATGATGAGGTCGAAGGCGGCGACACGGAGGGCATCGAGGTGGGCCCCGAGGACGAGGAGATCGACGTCTACGAGTGGAGGAGTGCCTTCCCCAACGACCCCGACAACGGTACTGGCCCGGACCCGGCTCGCGGCACAACGTACATGACGAGGAAGGATTGGCTTGACCTCTACTTCATCCGAAAATAGTTTAGCTTAGTTTAAATTTATGTTTTATGTTCGGTTATGCAAAACTATCTATGTTTATGTTTGAATGCATGCTACTTTCGGTTGAACCTGCTTTGAACTTGATCAAATTGAAGTTTACAACCTTAAGTTTAGGGGATCGACTAGAAAAGGCCAAAAATTGCTAGAGTATATATATATCCACTAAGGGTTTTAGTCCTTTAACTTTTTAAGGATCGCCTAGAGGTGTCTTTATGACTTGTTTATTTCAGTTCTTCACAATGTGATGCTTTGTATGTGCAACTATTTGTCGTGCAGTTCAATTTCATCAATAACAGTTTCAACAATACCACTATGAATTACGATATTTGGTTGTTGTTGAGGATATTGCAGCTAACATGCCTTTTCGTTTTTCATTTGTTGTTTAGCAACATGCATTGTACTGAATGACTAAATATACAATCCCAGGCTACATAGCAACAAGGAAGAGTGTTACCTTAATGTTCTGATGATGTCTAGATATACATGTAATAAAATATATAATGGGATGGATGGAGTGTTGTACTACATCATTTTTCAATTGTTGTTTAGCTTCTAATATTAACTTGGTGCTTTTAGGTACATATATCATTGCCAAAGATCCACACTTCGACCCTTTCTGCGTATGGGGCAATGAGATATTCATGAACCAGCATCAAGTGAGGAAACTGATAAAGATTGTTATTAAAATGGGTCAAAAGATGTCAATCGAACTATTTGTTTACACTTTATGCAAGACAACAGTGAACTGCAGGATGGTAAGTAAGAACCCTGTAGCCTTCTTTTTACTGCCCGTAATGAGTTGTGTTAGACGACAATGTATGAATCTTTTTCTTTTGCAGTGGATCCTGAAGCAGTTTACTCAAGATTACCTCTCAAACTACATGATTGGCGGCCGGCCATCACAAGGGGTTGGACTAGAGTCCTGCATGCCTTCTGCATCCAGGAGAGCACAATAGGGCCATTCCGCTTCACCTTGTTCAGCAACTGGAATGTTTGTCGCCTCTTTCTTTACCATCTGTAATAGTACAAGTATAGAACCCTAGTACATCATTCTTTATTTGGTTCTTATGTAATTCTTAAACATATGTACCTGTGAATCGAATAATGCATTGGTTGTTTGAACCTAATGGATATGAATAAAGTTATAGCCTACTTTCAAGTTTAAATTAGGTACAATTTTAAATAGCAGCAATTAAATTAGGGCGAAATTACGTTGTGCAGGTCATTACGGCACACACGGTTGCTAAAACACAAACGTTTGCGATATACACCATAATCCGAGACAGTTCACAGAGAGGAAACGTGTGCAAGCATGCACACAGTTGCTGTTTGCAAAGCGTGTGTGATGTCAGACACTATCACATACGGTGCGGGAAAACTAAATGTGTGTGATTGTCTACCCATCGTACACGGTTTATAATCATGAATTGTTTGTGATGTGCCAGGCATCGTAAAACTCCCGTGCCTAGAATCTGCCTGGAAAACTCTCGTGCCTGGAATCTGCCTGGTTTTAGGCAGAACCACAAAACTCTGAGTGCGATGGCAATGCGAGCACAAACGAGTAGCAAGGATGAAGCGTTTGGGATATTCGAGATATCGGAAATGGTTATATAGGGACAACTGTATGCATCAAGGCTCCCTGTCCCCGAAGGTTTCTGGGTCGTGTTGGAAGGACCCCCCTATCGCCAACACTCACTTGGCGACGGTTCCAAATGCCGTCGTGGAAAGGGGTAAAAAACCGTTTGTTTAGGACCGACGCGCACCAGTGAAGCGAATACTTTGCTGTGTTGACATCTCCAAAACACTTATTCTCGTTGGGCTATCAGATGCCTTGTAATAGGCTAGTTAAACTCTTGATCTGCCACGCCATCGTGCATGTTTTGTTTTGCATGACACTGCTGATCTGCCAATTGAAGATCTGCCACTTATGCTCATGATTTCATCAACTATGTGTACCAGATCTATTATTTTACCTGCACACAAACAGATCACAAGTACCCTGGCGGTTTACCCCAGGGCGGGTCACAATACCCTATAAAAACCAGTGGTGACTGAAAGTGCAACTATCCCTGGGTGATTTTGGTAATTACTAACAACATATAGCTCATTGAACTAATACTATTTCAAGATGATCATTTCAGAAAGTTCAATGATTGGCATGGAATGGACTAGGGATGTGGAACCCCTTCTAGATGCTAAGGATAGAAGATTGGCAAAAGCTCAAGACTCTACATTTTCATTTGAGTGATCCAAGATCACATTGAGTCCATAGGAAAAGCCAATACTATTAAAAGGGGATGAGGTGTTGCTTAATGGCTTGCTTGCTCAAAATGCTTAGTGATATGCTCCAAAAACCCTCAACCACTTTATCATATCCACATATGTCCCAAACCAAAAGTCAAACTCGGCCCTACCGATTTGATCTATCCGGCGCCACCGAGTTCACTTGACATAGCCACTGCCAGAAACCCTAGTCACTCCGGTCTCACCGATAGGGATCTCAGTCTCACCGAGATGGGATTGCAAACTCTCTATTTCCCTTCATAACATTTCGGTCCAACCGAGATGAGTGATCGGTCCCACCGAGTTCGCAATGCAAACTCTTTGTTTCCCTTTCACAACGTTTCGGTCTCACCGAGATGAGCGAATCGGTCCCACCGAGTTTGCCTGACCAACTCTCTGGTTAGCTTATTACCAAAGTCGGTCCTACCGAGTTTGTGTAATCGGTCTCACCAAGATTACGTTATGTCCTAACCCTAATGGAATCGGCCCCACAGAGTTGACATGTCGGTCCCACCGAAAAGCCTAACATTCACATTTTGAACTTAATCGGTCTGACCGAGTTTTCTGATTCGGTCCCACCGAGTTTGGTATATTGTGTGTAACGGTTAGATTTTGTGTGGAGGCTATATATACCCCTCCACCCTTCCTTCATTCGTGAGGAGAGCCATCAGAACGTGCCTACACTTCCAGCATATATTTTCTGAGAGAGAACCACCTACTCATGTGTTGAGACCAAGATATTCTATTCCAACCACAAGAATCTTGATCTCTAGCCTTCCCCAAGTTGCTTTCCACTCAAATCATCTTTCCACCAAATCCAAATCTGTGAGAGAGAGTTGAGTGTTGGGGAGACTATCATTTGAAGCACAAGAGCAAGGAGTTCATCATCAACACACCATCTATTACCTTTTGGAGAGTGGTGTCTCCTAGATTGGTCAGGTGTCACTTGGGAGCCTCCGTCAAGATTGTGGAATTTAACCAAGGAGTTTGTATGGGCAAGGAGATCGCCTACTTCGTGAAGATCTACCCTAGTGAGGCAAGTCCTTCGTGGGCGATGGCCATGGTGGGATAGACAAGGTTGCTTCTTCGTGGACCCTTCATGGGTTGAGCCCTCCGTGGACTCGCGCAACCGTTACCCTTCATGGGTTGAAGTCTCCATCAACGTGGATGTACGATAGCACCACCTATCGGAACCACGGAAAAAATCTTCGTGTCTCCAATTGCGTTTGCACACTCCAATCCTATCCCTTTACATTCTCGCAAATTGCATGATTTACTTTCCGCTGCTCATATACTCTTGTCATGCTTGCTTGAAATGTATTGTGAATGTTTAAACTTGTGCTAAAACTCCACCTTAACTTGGAGAAATTAAAAACTGCTACTTTTCTTTGTTGCGGGTCTAATCACCCCCCTCTAGATACCTCTTCTTGATCCTTTCAATTGGTATCAGAGCCTTGGTCTCCATTGCTTTGGTTTAATCAGCATTGGAGGAAGATGGATGAGTCTACGTTGGGGAGTCTTACACATAGAGTGCTTATACTTGATGGAGAGTTCTTTCATGAGTGGAAAATTGAGATGCTTGAGATTTTCAATGAATATCATTTGAACAAGTACATTACAAGCCCTTGTGCACCTCATGTTGATCCCTTGCATCCTACCCTTGATGAGTCTATTGACATGATCCGCAACCTTAGAACTGTTAATCTTATCACTAGAGGTGTGCCTAGAAATTTGCTTGGTTGCTTGCCTACTCTTGATTGTGCCTACACCATATGGAGATTTCTTGAGGAATGATTTCCAAACTATTCCTTGCAAAACTTAGATGAAATTCTTCATAAGTATATTGCCTTGAGTAAGATGAATTCCAATGATCCTAAGTTTGGTGATTGTCTATTTGAGCTTACTAACCTCATGCGTGCCAAAGGAGATGTTGGAATCATTAGCAATATCATCTCTGAAGCCATTAGAATTCATAAAGATAATTATTGTGATGATCATTTATCTAATGAATCACTCTCTCTAGGAATTGATCCATCACAAGACGATGTTTTGAACATGGATACTATGACGAGGATGATGATAGTGACTTTGATCTTGATGAGTCTATGAGACACTTTGGTCTTATGGCTAATCTTCGCGGCTACATGGCTGGAGGAAAGGAATGGCTCCTTGATAGTGGATGTACCGATCACATGACCGGAGATAAGGATATGTTTCGTGAGCTTGCTGAAAATGACGGCCCTCGAAAGTATGTCACCTTTGGTGATAACTCAAAGGGTAAGGTGGTTGGCCTTGGTAAGGTGGCCATCTCACATGATAGCTCCATACAAAATTTTATTCTCGTTGAATCTCTTGGCTATAATCTTCTTTCCGCATCTAGACTTGCTGACTTTGGTTTCAATGTCCTATTCACTGAAGTAGATTGCCATGTGTTTCGTAGAGATAATCATAATATGGTCTTTACCGGTATTCATAGAGGTGATCTTTACATTGTTGATTTCACTAAAAAGGCTCAACCTAGAACTTGCTTAATTGCTAAATCTTCTAAAGGTTGGTTGTGGCATAGAAGGTTAGGTCATGTGGGCATGCGAAATCTTGATAAGCTAATTAAAGGTGATCGTATCCTTGGAGTAAAAGATGTTATATTTGACAAGGATAGATTGTGCAGTGCTTGGCAAGCAGGAAAACAAGTTGGAGGGTGAGGGATTCCTGGATTAAGGGGTCCTCGTGCGTCCCGCCTGTTGGACGTGTGCTGGACTGATGGGTTCTGAAGATACAAGACCGAAGACTCTCTCCCGTGTCCAGATGGGACTCTCCTTGGCATGGAAGGCAAGCTTGGCATCCGATATAAAGATTTCTTTCTCTGTAACCGACTTTGTATAACCCTAGTCCCCTCCGGTGTCTATATAAACCAGAGGGCTTAGTCCATAGAGGCATCATCATAATCATACAGGCTAGACTTCTAGGGTTTTAGCCATTATGATCTCGTGGTAGATCAACTCTTGTAATACTCATATTCATCAAGATCAATCAAGCAGGAACTAGGGTATTACCTCCATAGAGAAGGCCCAAACCTGGGTAAACATCGTGTCCCCTGTCTCCTGTTACCATCGACCTCAGACGCACAATTCGGGACCCCCTACCCGAGATCCGCCGGTTTTGACACCGACATTGGTGCTTTCATTGAGAGTTCCACTGTGACGTCGAAGACAGGATTGATGGCTCGCCTTGTCATCAAGGATAATATCACCTCCGGAGGAGCCTCGGCCCCAGGCCAAACCCTTCGGCTTGGCGGCTTAACCATGACCGCCCGTTCGGCCGTTAAGCCGACGATGACCTCTCAAGTCATCAAAAATCGCCTCCGCATTGACTCCGAATACTCCAAACGGGTGGATCCAATGGAGTTGTCATCTTTAAACGAACTCCTAGACCGCATCGCCGCCTTGGGGGTCGCTACAGACTACGATCGGATTGGGCTTAAACCCGACCGAAGAGAAATCAAATCTCCGCCGATCACCCATCAGATAGCGGTACTAGAGGAGCAAAACAACAACTCTTCCTCTATATTGAGGGCGAACTATGTTCGGATTTCTGAGCTCGAGGAGCCGGATACCTGTCCGCGGAACGACGTGCCCTGCCCTCTGAACCTAGAATTGGACGGCGGGCCTAAAACATCAGCTGATATCCCGGAGCCCGAACCATTAAGTTCGGAAGATTTTCAAGATCCGGATCCCAAATTGGGTCAGGGTTCAGATTTAAAGCCACCCACCACCCAGCTATACGCGACCTTATGTATATATGACAGCAGCCTCAGGAAATGGTCCATCACTTTTGGGCCAGATTCCTCCTTGTCAAAGACAAGATTAAAGATTGCCACGATGAAGACGCGATCTCAGTATTTTGCAACAATTGCACGGACGAAGGAATCCTCAACGCCATGAACCTCCATCGCGTATTACACTTCTCTGACCTGGCAACCATAGTACAGAAGTACTGCGCAATGGAAAGCGCGTGGAAAACTCAGGTAGCTCGCTGGGAACCACTGGTTCCAACTCAGCCCCTCGTCCGGGCAAAAAGGAAGCACCCTCGTGGAGCGCCCGACCCAATAGTAGAGAAATCTAAACCCATTATGGGGCGCGGAACTGTTCTGGAGGGATGGCTCGATAGGCCATGCAAAATACATACAACACCGGATACCACACCAACCCATAGCCTTAGAGCATGTTGGATACTCCGGCAAGTGGCCAAGAGTGGCGAAGATCTCCTCACCAAAAATACCCCAGAACAACACCCCCCGGAAGACGACGATCTCAGAGCATTGACGGTCTTCGAGACCTTCGCTTCAAAAAATCAGCGCAAAAGGGCACTCCGTGACTTCGCCGAAGTCTGCCAAGTCGCAGCAATAAACCCCTGGAATGACACGGCCATAACTTTCAATGCCGACGACGAACCAAAATATAGGACAGTCCGGGCACCAGCTGCCTTGGTCCTCAGTCCAATTGTGGACGGCTTTCGGCTCACCAAAGTGCTCATGGACGGCGGCAGCGGACAAAACCTCATCTACGAGGACACACTCATAAAAATGGAAATAGATAGGAGCCGCATTGAGCAAAGTAGCACGACCTTCCGGGGAATCATTCCCAGTCGGGAGGCGCGATGCGCGGGAGAAATCACGCTCGACGTGGTATTCGGCACGCCGGAGAATTATCGGTCCGAAGAGATAACCTTCCAAGTGGCCCCTTTTAACAGCGGATATCACGCCTTATTGGGGCAAGACGCATTCACACACTTCCAAGCTATACCTCATTACGGGTACATGAAGATCAAGATGTGCGGGCCCAACGGCATCATCACTCTTGCCAGTGATCCGGAGCACTGCACGCCGAAAATAAAACCGCATCCCTGGCCCTCGAGGCATTGTCAGAAGCCCTCGCGCCTGAAGAGCTAACCGCGCTACGCTCCACTGTGGATAGGGATGACGTAATCCTGGACAAGCGACCCAAATCCACCTCCTTTAAACCAACAGATGAAATGGTCAAATTTCAAGTCCACCCGACGGACCCCAAGAAGACAGCATCCATCGGGCCACAACTCGACCCAACGGTCCACGCCGCGCTATGAGAGTTCCTGCGCGAGAACTGGGACATATCCGCCTGGCACCCTTCTGATATGCCAGGAATCCCACGCAGGTTGGGCGAACACAGCCTCAATATATTAAAGGGATATAAACCGGTCAAGGAAGCACTGTGGCGTTTTTCTGAACCCAAACGAGAAGCTATGGGAGAAGAGCTAGCCAAGTTACTCGAAGTCGGATTCATCAGAAAATAAAACACTCGGACTGGTTAGCAAACCTGGTGATGGTACCAAAGAAGGATAAATCCTGGCGCCTATGCGTTGATTTCAAAGACCTCAATAAGGCCTGCCCTAAGGATCCCTTCCCCCTCCCTCACATTGACCAGATTACTCATGCAACCGCAGGACACGACTCACTGTGTTTCCTCGACGCATACTCCGGATACCATCAAATCAAGATGCGGAGTCTGATCAAGCCGCAACGGCATTCATTACCCCATACGGGCCTTTCTGCTTCAACACTATGCCTTTCGGGCTGAAAAACGCTAGCGCCACCTATCAACGCATGATTCAAACATGTATGGAGAAACAAATCGGCAAGACAATTGAAGCATCTGTAGATGACGTAGTCATCAAGAGTAGGCACCTCGAGTCGCTAATAGACGACTTACGTCTCACATTCGATAATCTCCGTACATATGACATCAAGCTCAATCCGGAAAAGTGTGTTTTCGGCGTTCCCGCTGGAAAACTGCTGGGCTTCATCGTTTCCAATAGAGGAATTGAGGCCAATCTAGCAAAAATCCGGGCTTTGTCACAATTGTCTATACCAACCAACCTTAAACAGGTCGAAAAACTAGCCGGATGTGTGGCAGCTTTAAGCCGCTTTATCTCCAGATTAGGAGAAAAAGCACTGCCACTTTATCGACTTCTTCGATGCACCGACCACTTCGCGTGGACGGATGCGCAATGGCTGGACTGGAAGAAATAAAGGCCCTTTTAGCGAGCAACCAAATCCTGGCCGCACCAAACGTCGGCGAACCCATGTTATTATACATATCAGCAACACACCAGGTGGTGAGTGCCGTGCTCGTCGTCGAGCGAGAGCAGGACGGACAAAAGTTCCCACTCCAGAAACCTGTATACTATGTATCCACTATCCTCACACCATGCAAATCTCGGTACCCTCACTACCAAAAAAATAGCACACGCGGTCTTCATGGCATCCCGGAACCTACAACACTACTTTCAAGAGTGTTTAATCATGGTGGCCTCTGAAGTACCACTGAATGACATAATAAACAACCGCGATGCGACATGCCGGATTACTAAATGGGCCATTGAGCTCCTTCCATTCGACATAACATACAAACCGCGCCGGGCCATCAAATCCCAAGTACTGGCCGACTTCGTCGCCGAATGGACAGAGGCCGAACTCCCTAAAGAGTATGACACATATTCCAACTGGGTCATGCACTTTGATGGCTCCAAAATGCTGGCGGGCTTAGGAGCGGGTGTTGTCTTAATGTCCCCCACTGGAGACGTAGTCAGTACGTAGTCCAAATATTGTACACAGACTCCAACAATGCAGCCGAATACGAGGCCTTGTTGCATGGTCTTCGGATGGCTGTCTCCATGGGCATACAACGCCTGGAAGTGCGCGGGGATTCAGATCTCGCAATATCTCAAATAAATGGAGATTTTGACGCGAAAGACACAAAGATGGCGGCTTATCGTAACGCCGTTCTCAAAATGTCGGCTCGGTTCGAGGGGCTCGAGTTTCATCATGTGGCTCGAGAAAGTAATCAAGCGTCGGATGTCCTTGCTCGCATCGGCGCCAAGCGCGACCCCGTCCCACCTAACATCTTTCTGGAAAGGCTTTTTAAGCCATCCATGGTGCGGCAAGGGGAGAGCAGCAACACCAGTCCGAATCCGACCATAACCCCAGATTCGGAACACACCGATATCATCGGAGGCTCAGCCACCAAAATAATACCGTCGGCCCATATTATCATGGCAGTCATCGCCCCATGGACCGAACCCTTCTTGGCCTACCTTAATAGGCGAGAACTCCCTGAGGATCATAATGAGGCTCGCCGCATTGTTCGGCGCTCGAAAGCCTACAAGGTTCATGACGGAGAGCTCTACAAGAAAAGCGCCACCGGAGTACTCCAAAGATGTATCTCCGAAGAGGAGGGACGACAGCTCTTGGCTGAAATTCATGCCTGTCTCGGCGGTCACCATGTCGGGGCTCGGGCCCTTGTAAGTATGGCCTTCCGTACAGGTTTCTATTGGCCGACGTCCCGAGCAGATGCACAGGACCTTGTCCAACGTTGCGTCGGATGCCAGCTTTTCGCCAACCAGAGCCATATGCCACCCACTGCTCTACAAACAATCCCCATCACTTGGCCTTTTGCGGTCTGGGGGCTTGATATGGTTGGACCCCTTAAAGGAGGAAGCCATAAGAAAAAATATCTGCTGGTCATGGTGGATAAATTCACTACGTGGATAGAGGCCAAACCAGTTAAAACGGCAGAAGCTGGACCAGTGATAGATTCATATCCGGTGTTGTGCACCGTTATGGTGTCCCACACAGCATCATCACCGATAATGGCTCCAGTTTCACAGCCGATGAGGTGCAAAACTGGTGCGCCAATCTGGGCATCATGCTCGATTACGCCTCCGTCTATCACCCGCAAGCAAACAGTCAAGTCAAACGAGTCAATGGTCTTATTATGAGCAGCATCTAGCCCAGACTAGTGCGGTCTTTGAAAGAATCAAACAAGCACTGGGTGGGGGAGATCGACTCCGTACTCTAGGGGCTGCGGACCACGCCCAATCGCACTACCGGATATACACCTTTCTTCATGGTGTACGGCGCAGAGGCTATGTTAACCTGCGACATTATTCATGACTCACCTCGAGTGCGCATGTACGAAGAGAGAGAGGCTGAGCTTTATCAGCAGGTCAGCTTAGATGCCCTGGAGGAGGAGCGCAACGTTGCAAAGGTCTGTTCCACATTTTATCAACTGCAGGCCCATTGATATCAAAGCAGAGAAATACGGGCCAAGACTTATAATGTTGGCGAACTCGTTCTACGCCTGCCAGAGAAGAAAAAGGACAAACTCAAGCCCAAGTGGGAGGGTCCCTTCATCATCGACGAAGTTCTCACTGGAGGAGTGTGCCGCCTGCGTGATGCATCAGACAATCGCCTAGAGTCGAACCCCTGGAATGCGGCCAGACTCCGAAGATTCTATGCCTAGCGCCGAACTCTTTGTTCGTCTCCTTCTCCCTATTTTTTCACTATTTTTCCTATCTTTTCGCTTTTTTTAACCTTAAAGCTGTTGTGCGGCTAAACCGTGCACCTATAAAGGTACACATCCTCTACTATGTACGTCCATTATACCTGGGGTCTTCTTGGACAGAAGCTTATTATTGTTATTTTCCGAGCATCAAGCTCATCACATATGCGTTTTATCTCATATGTACCTTTTCTTCGCCATTATATGCATCGATATGACTTAAGTTTTGGCCAAGCTGGGTTGCCTAGCTCCTGTGCTTATGCCCTACATTCCCGTTAGTTCGGATAGGGCATAAAGGGAGCACCTCTACGATTGTTACTGCCGGGTAATCCGGATGTGTACCTCAGACTGGGTGAAGCCGAAAGCTAGCGTTCTTAAGGAATATTCGGTCGGCAAACTAAAGATGTTTTTACATTCATTCAAATATGAACCCCCAGATGTTGCATATACTGCGATTCTTTCAATCACAGTTCGGACTTGCACATTAATGCATGTACACCTAGGGAAAGGAACCCTTAACGAAACTATTCTCTCTGGAAGATGTTTCTTACAATCACAATGTAATATAACATAGCTAGCCGGATACAACATGTCTGTTCAAGCAACTATGACCCCTACGCCTGGTTTCCATGCATACCCCGGTCTATTTTGCCGCTCAGGTATTCAGAAACACTCCGCACCTTCGGGTCCAGAGGTTGAAGCGAAAAGGTCTGCCATGACAATCGTTTTACAATCCGGCTAGGGACAAATATGTCAAGGAAAGTACATAGTCACTTGGGCTCATAAATTTCCTCCTCTATACCGTCTAACAAGCTGTCTAACTTACAATCCTGTTAGGAATATTTGGTGGCTACTTCTACTTGGTCATATACCAAATTAACGGGAATTTCTTTCCCATCTGACCCTAAAGGTCCGACCCGGGCCATATGATTTGGATCAAGCTTGGTATACCGTGTTTTCACCATGGCCCAGGCCTCTCGCGCACCTTCCCGGCAGGCCGATATCTTCCATAATCGGAAACCCCACCGCGCTCCCTTGAATAGTTGTACAAGCTCCTCCATACTTCCTGGAGGGGAGGCGGATGGCCATAAGGCCTTGGCAACACTGCGCATCGTCTGCCGAGCTCGCTCGTGCATTTGCGACAGCTCTTGTAGCCGATCACCCGAAGATCCGGACATCTCTTCCTCGGGATGGCCAGTCAGCATACCTACAGACATAACTCTGTCAGTTCATTTCCTCGTTGAATTACACGAAGGAAAGTTCGAACACGTACTAAATATACCGCCTCGCAGCCTCTTATTTTCCTTCACGGAGTCAGCCAGCTGGGCCCGGACATCTTTCAGTTCTTCGCCCAGCTGGGTATTGGTATCCTGGATATTTTTTTTCTCCTCCCTGACCCGTGTCAGTATACGTTCGCCCGCGGCCCGTTCCTTTTGCCTTCTTGTTAACCCGCTTGCGCGACTTCCAGTGCCTCCTTCAGTTTATCTGACGATCATGAGATATGCAACAATTTTAGCATTACTGGTATATAATTATATTTTCTCGATGGAGGGGAATATTACTAGGTGATGCCTTCTTGGATTGTTCCAGTTGGACGATAGCAGCATTCAGCTCGGTCCGACACTTTTCCAGTTCTTGAGATAACAGGTTGTTCTTCTCCGTAAGCACCTGGTTATACAATGATCCTTAAATCAGTTGTATCAACTGCTTCAAGTCTCGGGGGCTACTGGTATATAATTATCAGATTTGGACAATGTAAATTTACCCGCATATCTTTCAAATGTTGGTCTGTGGCTCTGGCAAGCCTGTCTCAAGCAGCTCGGATGTATGCATCAGCCGAGCTGAAGGCATTGAATGCCTCTTTTGTAAAGCCAGGGTCACGTAGAATGGCCCTCCAGCGCCGATGATTCATGGCGCCCTCCACTTCTGAGTTTGTGACGAATACATCATCTGAATCCTCTGCCAAAGGATAATCCGGCTTCACATCTGTATCAGCCCCCATCTTTGCGGTAGGGTCTGGAACCTGGTTGTGGGGAGTGTGACCAGCAGGATCCCTGGACACAGTCCGGTGAACATTTTTCCTGATAAGGCGCAAGTGGATAATGTCACAGTTGGATGTAACCTCCAAGGGGCATATTTACAAAGCCATACCTCTTTGAGAGGGCTCGGTCGTGTCTTCATTTGCTTTCCTCTTCGAAGGCTTGCCCGGCTTGGGCGCCACTCTCTTTGAAGTTGCTTCTGGTGTAGCATGGCGCGCCGAACGCCTCCCCTTTGGAGCACGAGACAGTGCGGTGGGTGAGGTAGAATGAGAAAGCTCTTTTGAAGGAAATGTCTCCTGATTACTTACGTGCGAGGCAGGGAGAAGACTGAGATAGTCGGCGGTGATGGCCACTTCCGTGCCGTCATAGCTCGCCTGGTAGAACACCCCATCCTCAAGCTCCATACATATGTCCGGATCCTCTTCGAATCCGGGGTCAAGGTCCTGGTTGTGGTTTTCTGGCTGTGGGGCGGGCCAGTGTAACCCCTTGGTGATCTTTCGCCATTCCTGTTACAAATGGACGGAGTGATGATCATTAAAAGTGACTCAGGGAGTAGAATGAGTAGAGCAGTGGGATTGGAACTCACCCAGCTCAGAGGATTGTACATGGAAAATCCATCTCTACGATTAATACGAATGAATTCCTCTTCCTCCCCTTTGAACAGTTCGGCCAGTATCTTGGCCAAAGCGGCGGGGGTGTCCGGACCCTTCCGACCACAGCGGGAGGCGTCATCTTCCCCATTATAGTGCCACATGGGAAGCCCTCTGTATTGGAGTGGCTGAACCCCTCGCACTATGGAAGTCGCCATTACCTCGACTATCGATAATCCGGACTGGGCAAGCGTCTTTATCTTGCTCATCAGTTGACGGACTTCCGCACTATCTTCCTCCTCGAGGCTCCGAGGGCGCCAGATGTGGCGTTTCTTCAACGGAACACTTGTAAATTCGGGAAGACCCATTCGGACTGGGTCAGGAAGGGTGACGTCCTCAATATAGAACCATTCAGAAGGCCACTCTTCGGATGCCCTCTTCGGTGTGCCGGACAGGTATCCGGTCCCGGCGATGCGCTATACCTCGGCTCCGCCCACTTCAAATATTGATCCCTCTTGGTTACGAGGGACGAGGCAGAATAGCTTCCTCCACAATTCAAAATGGGCCTCACAACCCAGGAATAGCTCACAAAGAGCGACGTAACCCGCGATGTGCAGAATGAAAGCAGGGATGAAATTGTGAAGTTGAAGGCCATAATACTCCAGAAGTCCTCGGAGGAACGGATGGATTGGAAATCCGACGCCTCTTAGCAGGTAGGGAACGAAGCACACTCGTTCCCCCTGGATGGATTGGGGAAATTCTCAGCCTGAGCCCCGCCATTGAAGGAAGTCAATCCTGCTCGAATGGGGACTACATCCGCAGGGGGAAGAAATCCCTGTGTTTGCAGCTTCACTAGCTGACCGTGGGATACGGAACATCTCTCCCAATCGCCTTTTTCAGGGCCGTGGGGACGGGAGGAAGGACTGGGAGTGCTAGCCATGTTGGAGTGGTCTCTCCAAGCAAGCTCTGAGGATTTTCCGCGTGATGTGGAATGGATCTGAGATCCAATCCCTTTAAATAGACGCTTTTCTTACATGGCTAGGGTGTTATATGCAAAATATACCCTGACCTCTCGTATTCGCTCGACACGCGGAAGCTGAAGCAATCGATGCACAGAAGCCGATGGGTATGACATTAAATGAAAGGCCAAATACAACTCTTTGAAGTCATCGGAGGAGGAACCTGCCTGGCAATGCCGAAGACAATCTGCGCGTCGGACACATTGTCATTGAAAGCCTGGTTCGGGGGCTACTGATGGAGTCCTGGATTAAGGGGTCCTCGGGCATCCGGCCTGTTAGACATGGGCCGGACTGATGGGCCGTGAAGATACAAGACCGAAGACTCTCTCCCGTGTCCGGATGGGACTCTCCTTGGCGTGGAAGGCAAGCTTGGCGTCCGATATAAATATTCCTTTCTCTGTAACCAACTTTGTATAACCCTAGTCCCCTCCGGTGTCTATATAAACCGGAGGGCTTAGTCCATAGAGGCATCATCATAATCATACAGGCTAGACTTCTAGGGTTTTAGCCATTACGATCTCGTGGTAGATCAACTCTTGTAATACACATATTCATCAAGATCAATCAAGCAGGAAGTAGGGTATTACCTCCATAGAGAGGGCCCGAACCTAGGTAAACATCGTGTCCCCTGTCTCCTATTACCATCGACCTCAGATGCACAATTCGGGACCCCCTACCCGAGATCCACCGGTTTTGACACCGACAGAGGGAGTCACCCCGTGAAGAACATTATGACCACGAGAAGACCGCTTGAGCTACTTCATATGGATCTCTTTGGTCCCGATGCCTACAAAAGTCTCGGTGGTAACTCATTAGGTCTAGTCATAGTCGATGAGTTTTAAGATTTACGTGGGTGTTCTTTCTTGATGATAAATCGCAGATCCAAAAGATCTTCAAGAACTTCGCTAGGAAGGCCCAAAATCAATTTGAAGTGAAGATCAAGGAGGTTCAAAGTGACAATGGAATGGAGTTCAAGAACGCAAATGTGGATACCTTTCTTGACGAAGAAGGGATTTCACACGAGTTCTCGGCTACGTACACACCTCAACAAAATGGAGTGGTTGAGAGGAAGAACCGGACTCTTATTGAGATGGCAAGAACGATGCTTGATGAGTACAAGACGCCAAAACACTTTTGGGCGGAAGCGGCTGAGACAGCTTGTCATGAAACAAATCGCTTGTATCTTCACAAGCTACTCGGCAAGATGGCATACGAGCTTCTCACCGGTAACAAACCCCAAGTTCGATACTTTCAGGCATTCGGCTCAAAGTGCTACAGTCTTGATAAGCATCGTCGTTCTAAATTTGCTCCTAAATCTCATGAGGGTTTCCTACTTGGTTATGGCTCAAACTCTCACACTTACCGTGTCTACAACAATTTCACCCGAAAGGTTGAAGAGACGGTAGATGTGAAGTTTGATGAATCTAGCGGCTCGCAAGTAGAGCAATTGCCAGTTGATGTAGGAGACAAAGACCCTTCGGAAGCAATCCAAGACTTGTCTATTGGCAAGATTCGTCTAACAGAGGTGAAGGAGAGTACCTCGTCCGTCCAAGTGGCAGCTTCTACCTCACGACAAGGTGAACCAAGAGTTGACATGGAAGCATCCTGTCACGACCGGTTTTCCAATAAAAATATTTATTGAGAAACCGATCCCTTTTACGGTCCAGTAGAGAAGAATCCTTCTCACTGGTAGACAATTTCTTGGTCACAGAAGAAAAACCAAAAGTACTAAATATAATACAAGGTTGAGCGGAGGCTGCTCAACAATTTATTACAAGCACGCCGATATTACGCATAAAGGCGGATAGGGTGGCATAACTACTGGCTCACAATAAAAGCGGTGGTGGATATGTCATAGTGAAGTGGGTGACATGACTCCTGCATCTAACAGCTCATCGAGCGTTGGGGTGAAGCTCGAGGATTCTTATTACGGGTGGCGGAACCGTATATAATACAAGTGACCAATATCCAGGATCGCGCGGGACTGACTGGGACTCCTCTAGGCGTCGGACTCACTATCGAACTCTTCATCCATGAGATCGCCTTCGTCAACATCTGGCCAAAACAACAAGCCAGGTAAGTACTATGAAAGTACTCGCAAGACAGTTCGGACATAAGATATAACAGATGTAAACATGATGCAAATGAACAGATTAATAGAGCGCACTCAGACAATGAGATAGCAATGCATGGGAAATAAAAGGGAAGTCGGGCGGTAGTCCTCCCGAAATCCCAATGTAATACTGAAGGCCAGTCGAGTGTCTGAATGACTCCTCGAAAGGATACAAATGAAATAACAATGCCGCAGTCGGGCGTCAAGGCGACACCACATAAAGGGCTTATAATGGACAATAAATGACAGTGCGTGCCACAGTCGGACGTCTGAGCGACGTCACGTAAAGGGCTTATATCAAAAGTAAATAACGAGCATGCCACAGTCGGACGTCTGAGCGACATCACATAAAGGGCTTATATCAAAAGTAAATAACGAGCGTGCCACAGTCGGACGTCTGAGCGACATGACATAAAGGGCTTATATTGAAAGTAAATGACAAGAGTGCCACAGTCGGACGTCTGAGCAACATCACATAAAGGGCTTATATTTCATAACTTAATATTTCAGTAGCTCATGAATTTAAATCATTTCAAGGAAATATTCAGGTACGAGATAAATAAAAGGTTAGTCCATCCACAGGGATAACAATTCAACCGGGTTTAACACTCAAGCTTGTTCACCGGGGATTTACCACGGAGACTCACATAAGGACTGACATGGATATGGATATACTGGCCATGGTCCTTGACCATGGACACGATGACTCGGAAGGATTTGACTCTGCAGAGTTTGTACTATTTAACCACAGCCAACGGATTTCAGTAGTCACAAGGGACTAGTTCCGTTTACGGTGTTTTAGGAGGAACACATCTAACCAGTACACACCCATTCAGCATTCCGATGCCAGGAATCACCCTCGGCAACGTTCAAGAAAAACTTTGAGACGGGGAGGCTACAACCTCGCGTAGCATGGGATCAAATTTATACCGCGCGCTCTAAGGGGTGCCCCCCTCTCGGTCCCAACCGGAAACACCCATGCCCCCTGACCGGATGACTGGCTTTAATCCAGGGCCATGGAACCCTCATCCCGGCCCCTCTATTTGGTGTGTACAAGGAAAGAGGTTAGCAACTTACTAAACCGTATTCTTTGCAGAAAACATGTGGCAGCACGAAAGGGGAAGAACGGTGACGTGGCTCAGCCACGTTAACGTCGGAGTTTATCGGATGACGTAAGACTGGCATGCTACAACAATACCATCTTACTACCTTTCATGTCACCACATGATCAGGTCATCTCTCATCAAAGATCACAGTAACTTCGAAACACACGGTTAGTTGCCGTGCATGCAACGAAATACGCACCGATGCTCACATGCCATGCACAAACCATTCAAGCAAACATGCAAAACACCTATCATATCAAAGGTTCAAACATGCTTGCCTGGTTCGGAGAAGTCGGAGTCTAGCTCGGCGAAGTTCGCGGCTCCGTCACCTCCTCCGGAACCTACGGTATAACGAAACCGTACACTAACGTGAAAATCGTTGCGTGCATAAAAATTGTTCCAAATTTTTTCCAAATAAATACTATTAAAAAACTAGACAAGAGTATAAGACTGACAGAAAAAGAATCAATCAAAAAGCATCTTTTGTTAAAAAGATATAAGGGTTTTAGTCCAAGGACTGATCTGTGATGAAACAAAAAAGAACCAGGGACTTGTTTGAAAATCCAGAAAACGGTTCGGTAAGGAATACGTCAGCCCAGAAGGAAAACACGTTTTGCCCGAAGGCGCTTTCAGAAAACGGTTCGAAGGGGAAAAGAAGAGAGGCTGACGGGGGGGGTCCCACCCGTCAGGTTCAAAACTCCCAACGGAGCTCGCCGGCGCCCGAAGGCTGCGGTGGTCGCCGGCGTTGAACCACGGCGAGGCAGAGAGATCGGAGGGTACCAACAGGTTCAGGGTGTTCTTCCGCATCGGTGGGTGGTGGACTTGGCCGTCGGAGAGCACCACGTCGACGGCGACACTATCTCCGGCGGACGGTGGTTCGCGCGATGTTGGAATACTCCGGTGGGTGCTGCAAGTGTCAAATTGATGCGCGGGTCAGAGATGTGGATGTACTAGGAGGCTACTGGCAAGAGCTGAGGGGTAGGGGTGCACGCACGGGAGTGAATCGCGCTGGATCCCGAAGCGGGTCGAGGCGGCCGGAGTTGGGGAAGAAGACTCCCTCGGGGCTCTCCCAGTGGCTTGGCGTGGTACTGGTGGTGTGTAGAGGTGGTGCAGGTTCGAGTTCGAGCTCGGGGCCTCCTTTTATAGGCGATCCGAGGGGGTGGCCGTGAACGGGATAGCTCCGACGAGCAATTACGGCGAGGCAGAGGTTGGGCAGGGGATTTAGGAGGCTAGGCACCATCAGGGAGGATCACTGGCGCCGTTTCTCTGCTCAAACCTCGGTCGGGCTTGCATAATGCACTGGCCCTCGACGGAACGGCCGTACGGGCACGACGGCGGCAGGGAGCGCGCTCCGCGCCTACCAGTTCACGACGACGAACCTGCGGCGTGCACGGGTGAGTGGATGGCCACGCGGTGGCCTCTGGTGGCTTGGGCGGCGCTGGACGGCGCCGTCCAACACTGCAACTCCCTGGCAGCCGCAAAGGGCACTGCTGCCATCGCTCACGGGGTGGCGCACCTCCACCAGCTCGTCGCCGACGCCCGCAAGCTTCCAAGCGATCGTGCGGCGCAGGGATAAGAAGGAAGCACAGGGCGCACGGCGCCACCGCGGCTACTGGCAAGATTGAGAAGGGGTTCTGAAGAAAACGACAGTGGCTCACTGAAACTGTATCTCTGAACTTCTGAACTTGACAGTAACAGTGCCCTTCAGGTGTTCGACGAAATGATTTGGCATGAAGAAAATTTTTCTGGAGCTGGGACTTGGTGAGGTGACCTCTCAATGCATCCAGAGGCTGCCTGAATTTTCTCAGATTTTTAGGAGGAGAAAACAATTGAATTTCATCAAATTTGGCAAATATGGTCCAAACTTGCAGCAAGCACAATTTGAAATTTTTGAACTGGAGACCAGTGGATCATCATGGATCTTGGTTGAGGGCTCTAAGGACTAGCCAGGGAAAATGGTTTGGAGGCAAAACTCAAAGGAGAAAAGGTAGTTCCTTTGTAAATCTCCAAGAGCCAAAGTAGAAGGCAGAAAATATTTTTGATAAGAAATAAATGGAAGGAAAATCATGGGGAAGTTCAACTTGCTGGATTTGAAGTATATCTTGACACAAAGATGGGAGATGGCTTTTGGGAGGGGATTTCCACTCATGTCATGGCAAGAGGGGATTTTTGAGAGGGGAAAAGATCACTCCAAATGCCATAGGGCTATTTAAAAAGATTTTCAAAAAAATTTCCCAAATGAAAAACATTTGTGATGAGTCAACATAAGATGGAAAAACCTCCAAGACCAAAGATCAAGTTTTGGGTGAATCCAAACAAAATACTTGTCATAAAGGAAAAATTTTGAGAGGGAGAGTTCTTTAGAAGAAAAAATTTAAATAACCTCCCTCAAATCAAATAAAAGTTTGAAAAAGCCAAATAAAATTTTTGGGTGTCACACATCCACAAGTGGGACACGTCAAGATGAACAAAACAAGGAAGTACACCAAGATGAACCTCATTGACCTCCTTCTCCACCACGAAAAGAGAACGACAACGCCAACAATGAAGAAGGCCAAGAGAAGAACAATATGATGAAGAAGATGTTCCACCCCGGCCCAAGAAAAAGCTCTCACGAGTTCGAGCAAGATTCTCAAGAGACCATCCCGTCGAATAAATCTTCAATGATATCCAAACCGGGAGAATCACTCGCTCTAAAACTCGTTTGGCTAATTTTTGTGAACATTATTCATTCATCTCTAGCATTGAACCTATGAAGGTTGAAGAAGCATTGGAAGATCCGGATTGGATAAATGCCATGCATGAAGAGCTACACAACTTTTAGAGAAACCAAGTGTGGACATTGGTCGAGAAGCCCGACAACAACCACAACATCATTGGTACCAAATGTCTGTTTCGCGCCAAGCAAGATGAAGATGGACAAGTCGTTCGCAACAAAGCATGTCTCGTTGCCCAAGGCTACACTCAAGTCAAAGGTATGGACTATGGTGAGACATATGCCCCCGTTGCTAGACTTGAGTCCATTCGCATCTTACTTGCCTATGCTAATCACCATGATATCACCTTGTACCAAATGGACATTAAAAGTGCTTTTTCTAGATGGTGAAATTGAGGAGGAAGTTTATAACCTCCCGGCTTTGTTAATCCTAAGAAACCCAATCATGTTTACGAACTTAACAAAGCTATTTATGGTCTTAAACAAGCTCCTAGTGCGTGGTATAAATGCTTGACAAAGTTCCTTATTGAGAAAGGCTTTGAGATTGGAAAGATTGATTCTACTCTTTTTACTAAAAGGGTTAATGGTGAATTATTTGTGTGCCAAATTTATGTTGATGATATCATATTTGGTCTGACTAACCCTCATTTTAGTGAAAAGTTTGGGAAGCTAATGTCGAAGAAGTTTGAGATGTCTATGATGTGTGAACTCAAGTTCTTTCTTGGTTTGCAAATCAAGTAAACTAAGGAAGGCACCTTTGTTTCTCAAAATAAGTACACCAAGGACTTATTCAATAAGTTCAACATGCAAGAAAGCAAAGGTATGAAAACGCCCATGCCTACTAGTGGACATCTTGACTTGACCAAAGATGGCAAATCGGTTGACCAAAAGGTTTACCGCTCTATGATTGGTTCATTGTTATATCTATGTGCCTCCCGTCCCGATATTATGCTAAGTGTGTGCATGTGTGCACGATATCAAGCGGCCCCCAAAGAATGTCATCTTAAGGCCGTGAAAAGGATAGTGAGATACTTAATACATACACCAAATTTTGGTATTTGGTATCCTAAGAGGTCCTCTTTTGATCTTGTTGGCTACTCTGATTCGGACTATGCCGGACACAAGGTTGATAGAAAGTCCACTTTGGGTACTTGTCAATTTCTTGGTAGATCTCTTGTGTCTTGGTCCTCCAAGAAACAAAACTCGGTATCCTTATCCACCGCCGAAGCGGAATACATTGCCGCTAGTTCATGTTGTGCTCAATTACTTTGGATGACCCAAACTCTTAAGGATTATGGGATCTATGTGAAACATGTTCCATTGCTTTGTGAAAATGAAAGTGCTATTAAGATTGCTCACAATCCCATGCAAGATTCTCGAACTAAGCATATTGAAGTTCGTCATCATTTCATTCAAGATCATGTTGCTAAACGGGATATTGATCTTAAGCATGTTCGTACCGATAAGCAATTGGCGGATATATTCACCAAACCGCTTGATGAGAAAGTATTTTGCCGTTTGAGAGGTGAATTGAACATCATTGATGCTTCAAACTTGGAGTAGAAACTCCATTTGGATACATGCAAGGCATGAGCCTTTGACTAATCCTTGATATTTTTCTTATGATGATGATCATATGTCTTGGATATATTTGCACCCTTGCATGCTATCTAACCCTTATAGGTACTTGGGTGAATCTAAATCTATGAGATTGCAAATCACTCACATCTTGAGCACTCTGTACATCACCAAGTCTCTACAACATGGTGGTTGAAGACAAGGAAGCATGAAACCTTGCAACATATCCTTTCACAAATTCTATATATCAAATTTCATTTGGTATCAAATTTCATGATCGTCATTTTGGATACACAAGTGCTCTTCCTTGCGAGACTAACCCATGTAGGTAGATGAACTCAAATCCAAGTGGAGCTCCCAATCATTGATGAGCTACATCAACCTTGAGCATCCTACACAAGTTCAACTACATGATCAAGATCAACACCACCACCAAAGGTATGATATTCCATCTTAGAGAAGCTTTACCCCAAGACATGGGTCAAAGCAGCTCAACAAGATGTGAATACATCAAAGTGCTTAAACGAAAAATGGAAACCCATTTTGAGCTTAAACGATGAGTATGACCTATGATCAAGTGTTCTCACTTGACTCCTAAGTCAATATACTCTAACATAGGTGACTTTGTCGCCGACCATTTCTAGATGAAGTTCTCTAGTGTTTCTTCGTGTTCTTGCATTTGTCTCTTGCATACTTGTTTCTCTTCTTTTAAAATAAACTTCATCTAGATTTCAATTTTTTGTGTTCTGCGTTTCTTGCATCTAATTAATTGCAAATCCTTCAGTTAATTCCTTGCAAATCTTTGAAAGATCCTATTTGCCTAGTGAGCTGAGGTGACAAAATGTTATCTCTGTGTTGAACTTGGACACACCGGATTGCCACTTTCGGTCAAACCGAACCATTTCGGTGCCACCGAAGTAAACAACTCGGTGTTACCGATTTCAGTGTTGAGCAGACACTTTGTCATTTGCATCCTGCATATTTGTTCCAACTCCACTCGATAATTCTTGTCCTCTACCAACATCACATTATATATGCTACTTTGCTCTGTGACTCAAGGACCAAACCTATTTTGACTCACAATCCAGAAGATTGATACGTCTCCAATGTATCTATAATTTTTTATTGTTCCATGCTATATTATATTCTGTTTTAGATGCTTATTGGGCTTTATTATACACTTTTATATTATTTTTGGGACTAACCTATTAACCGGAGGCCCAGCCCAAATTGCTGCTTTTTTGCCTATTTCAGTGTTTCGAAGGAAAAGGATATCAAACGGAGTCCAAACGGAATGAAACCTTCGGGAATGTGATTTTCGGAACAAACGTGATCCAGAGGACTTGGAGTCTACGTAAAGTAATCAACGAGGAAGGCACGAGGCAGGGGGCGCGCCTACCCCCCCCCCCCCCCCCCCGGCGCGCCCTCCACCCTCGTGGGCCCCTCGTTGATCCACCGACGTATTTCTTCCTCCTATATATACCCATGTACCCTGGAAACATCATATACGGAGCCAAAACCCTATTTCCACTGCCGCAACCTTCTGTACCCGTGAGATCCCATCTTGGGGTCTTTTCCGGCATTCCCCCGGAGGGGGCATTGATCACAGAGGGCTTCTACATCAACACCATAGCCTCTCCGATGATCTGTGAGTAGTTTACCTCAGACCTTCGGGTCCATAGTTATTAGCTAGATAGCTTCTTCTTCTCTCTCTTGGGATCTCAATACAAAGTTCTCCTCGATCTTCTTGGAGATCTATTCGATGTAATCTCCTTTTGCGGTGTGTTTGTCGAGATCCGATGAATTGTGGGTTTATGATCAAGATTATCTATGAACAATATTTGAATATCCTCTGAATTCTTTTATATGTGATTGGTTATCTTTGCAAGTCTCTTCAAATTATCAGTTTGGTTTGGCCTACTAGATTGATCTTTCTTGCAATGGGAGAAGTGCTTAGCTTTGGGTTCAATCTTGTGGTGCTCGATCCCAGTGACAGAAAGGGAAATGACACGTATTGTATTGTTGCCATCGAGGATAAAAAGATGGGGTTTATATCATATTGCATGAGTTTATCCCTCTACATCATGTCATCTTACTTAAAGCATTACTCTGTTCTTATGAACTTAATACTCTAGATGCATGCTGGATAGTGGTCGATGTGTGGAGTAATAGTAGTAGATGCAGAATCGTTTCGGTCTACTTGTCACGGATGTGATGCCTATATACATAATCATACCTAGATATTCTCATAACTATGCTCAATTCTATCAATTGCTCGACAGTAATTCGTTTACCCACCGTAATACTTATGCTATCTTGAGAGAAGCCACTAGTGAAACCTATGGCCCCCGGGTCTATTTTCCATCATATTAATCTCCTGTCAACAAGCTATTTCTGGCGCCGTTTATCTTTGCATTATTTATTTTTACTCTTTATCATAAAAATACCAAAAATATTATCTTATCATATCTATCAGATCTCACTCTCGTAAGTGACCATGAAGGGATTGACAACCCCTTTATCGCGTTGGTTGCGAGGTTCTTATTTGTTTGTGTAGGTGCGTCGGACTCGAGCGTGGTCTCCTACTTGATTGATACCTTGGTTCTCAAAAACTGAGGGAAATACTTATGCTACTTTACTGCATCACCCTTTCCTCTTCAAGGGAAAACCAACGCAGTGCTCAAGAGGTAGCAAGAAGGATTTCTGGTGCCGTTGTCGGGGAGTCTACGCACAAGTCAAGACATACCAAGTACCCATCACAAACTCTTATCCCTCGCATTACATTATTTGCCATTTGCCTCTCGTTTTCCTCTCCCCCACTTCACCCTTGCCGTTTTATTCACCCTTCCTCCGTTCAATCTTGTGTTACCATGTGCCTTCTTTTTGCTTGCATCTTCGCTTGTTAAGAGTTTATGGATCCTCATCCACTTGCTAATCTCTTTAAGAGATCCAATTATGATGAACCTATTGCTAGTGAGTTGAGTGCACTAGATTATCTTTATGAGGTTTTGCTTGAAATTCATGAATCTGAAAATTGTGATGAAGAAATTTATGAAAAGATTCACGATAGCTCCTTGAATAAAAAGCATGATTGCAATGATTTTACTATAAATTCTCTTGATGTCAATTGTGCTAATAATATGCAAAACCCTAAGCTTGGGGATGCTAGTTTTGCTATGTCTACTACTTGTTGCAATGATCATGATTGGGGTGGTTCTTCTTATGATCTTGAAAATTTATTTAAGCCCCATGATGAATATGAGATTGATAATAATGTTTGCAATAGTATTGAAAGTGGGTTTGGAAGAGTGTCATTCTCAGGTTCATCCCAGTCTTGGTACTCTTGTGGTTTGCAGTTCTTGCTCTGTTTAGTAGATGTATCTGTGTTATCTAACCTTGTTTACTCAAGTTCATCTCTTCCTATGCCAGCTTAAGACCACAAGGTAAGTATATGCATCACATTCATGTGCATGATGATCTCTTGCTGATGTACATATTGTTTGCGAGAAGGAATCATGAACATGAAGTTACTATTACTATATTCACATCATTTGCTCTGATGCATATAGCCAAGATACATGTAACTCATTGTTTGCTCTGTCATGCTTATGCACTCACATGCTCTTACATTCCATATTTACATGATTGCATACATGTAGGGGGAGCCTATGCATATTACATGTCTTTCCAAAGCTTTACTTGCCATTCTCTATATCTTTATCTAAAGCTTTGATGTATGTTATCATCAATTACCAAAAAGGGGGAGATTGAAAGCACAAGTGCTCCCTAGGTGGTTTTGGTAATTAATCTCAACATATCTCTTGTTGGACTAATGTTTTTATCCAGTATATTTCAGATAAGTTCAACAGTGGAGTGGCGTGGACAAGAGGATGTGGAACCCCTTCTAGATGCTAAGGACAGAAGATTGGTAAAAGCTCAAGACTCTACATTCTAATTTCAGTGATCCAAGATCACATTGAGTCCATAGGAAAAGCCAATACTATTAAAAGGGGATGAGGTGTTGCTTAATGGCTTGCTTGCTCAAGTGCTTAGTGATATGCTCCAAAACCCTCAACCACTTTCTCATATCCACATATGTCCCAAACCAAAAGTCAAACTCGGCCCTACTAATTCGATCTATCCGGCGCCACCGAGTTCACTTGACATAGCCACAACCAAAAACCCTAATCAATTCAGTCTCATCAATGGGATCTCGGTCTCACCGAGATGGGCTTGCAAACTCTTTGGTTCTTGTTGCAATAATTTCGATTTTACCGAGATTTGCAATCGGTCTCACCGAGTTTTCCTGACCAACTCTCTGGTTAGCTTATTACCAAAATCGGTCTCACTGAGTTTGTGTAATCGGTCAAACCGAGATGAGGTTTTACCCTAAGCCTAGCACATCGGTCCCACCGAGTTGACCATATCGGTCCCACCAAAATGCCTAACGGTCACATTATGAACTAAAATTGTCTGACCGAGTTTTCGGATTCGGTCCCACCGAGTTTAGTGAATTGTGTGTAACGGTTAGATTTTGTGTGGAGGCTATATATATCCCTCCACCCTTCCTTCATTCGTAAGGAGAGCCATCAGAACGTGCCTATACTTCCAGCATACATTTTATGAGAGAGAACCACCTACTCATGTGTTGAGACCAAGATATTCCATTCCAACCACAAGAATCTTGATCTCTAGCCTTCCCTAAGTTGCTTTCCACTCAAATCATCTTTCTACCAAATCAAAATCTGTGAGAGAGAGTTGAGTGTTGGGGAGACTATCATTTGAAGCACAAGAGCAAGGAGTTCATCATCAACACACCATCTATTACCTTTTGGAGAGTGGTGTCTCCTAGATTGGTTAGGTGTCACTTGGGAGCCTCTGTCAAGATTGTGGAGTTGAACCAAGGAGTTTGTACGGGCAAGGAGATCGCCTACTTCGTGAAGATCTACCCTAGTGAGGCAAGTCCTTCGTGGGCGATGGCCATGGTGGGATAGACAAGGTTGCTTCTTCGTGGACCCTTCGTGGGTGGAGCCCTCCGTGGACTCGCGCAACCATTACCCTTCGTGGGTTGAAGTATCCATCAACGTGGATGTACGATAGCACCACCTATCGGAACCACGGAAAAAATCTTCGTGTCTCCTATTGCGTTTGCACACTCCAATCCTATCCCTTTAAATTCTCACAAATTGCATGCCTTACTTTTCGCTGCTCATATACTCTTGTCATGCTTGCTTGAAGTGTATTGTGAATGTTTAAACTTGTGCTAAAACTCCACCTTAACTTGGAGAAATTAAAAACTGCTACTTTTCTTTGTTGAGGGTCTAATCACCCCCGCTCTAGACACCTCTTCTCGATCCTTTCACCAGCTCGGCCTCCATACGCGCTCTGCCCTGATCCACCAGAGTCTGAGCATTGGCACCACCGCGCGCCGGGTCATGTCCACAAGGCTGGTTACGGCGCTGTTCACTGCTTGAAACTGCTGGTGAGTCAATGTGCCTGCTGTAACTCCGGCTTGGATGAGGGGTTGAGTGAATCCGCTCGCGACTATAAGAATAAGCCGCTTGCTGCTCCAATGCTGTCTGAAGAAGTTCTCTGGCCCGCCATGTCTCTATCACCGTTGGAGACTCGCCTTCAGCTGGTAAGGCCGTCAATCGTGTTGCCGCAGCAATCATATTGTCCAAAGGGTTAGAATAATGACCCGGTGGCGTCAAAACATACTGAGGCGGGGTATTATTCACACGTGGAGAGCCCATCGTGCGTGGCTGAACCGGCGCTCCAGCCCCGGGCGCTTCAACCGTCCAGTTTACCACTGGTGGGTCACTGGTCCTTGCCCCAGGTGTGTTGAAGAGGTTCCTCGGTTCATAAACCGGGGGTAGATGACTCCGGTGTCTCCTCCTCATGACCTCATTTCAAGTGTTCTGATCCAACATAAGCCGAAAGGAATCCGCTTGGATGTGCTGTGCCTGAGCGTCCAAGACAGCCTGCTCTACCACCATCCTAGCCTTCTCAGCCGCCAAATCTTCCTTGGCTTGAGCTATCTCATCTCGCAGTTTAGCCACGTCCACCTTGTGCTGTTCCTGGTTGTGCGGGGTTACTTACACCCCCATCAGAGTCGCCAGAGCCTCTAACAATTCTGTGAGAACTTGAGCCGGCGGGCGCGCAGAGCCGCTAGCACCATTCGCCGCCGCAGCCATTGAACTGGAGGTCATAGCCGTGGCGGTTGTTGAACCTAGCACCGGTTGTGTACCAGCCATGAAGATCGCAACCCTGTTCGGCGGCTCGTAGTGGTCCGGAATACTGTCACCATCGGAAGAGCCCCCAAGTCGGCCGTCTTGCAGTTGATACAATGAATTGGTCTCGCCTGTGGACGACTCACCATCAGAATAAATGGTCGTCTCACCGCCAGACACAGATCTGTCCTCAAATTCCGCCCCATGGATAAACCCAACAAAGGCGCGTTTCACGGCGGCCTGAACTCGGGCTGGTCGTGCACTACTACCTCTTGAGCATGTGTTGGTTTTCCCTTGAAGAGGAAAGGGTGATGCGGCAAAGTAGCGTAAGTATTTCCCTCTGTTTTTGAGAACCAAGGTATCAATCCAGTAGGAGACTACATGCAAATCGCCTAGTGCCTGCACAAACAATCAAGAACCTTGCAACCAACACGATAAAGGGGTTGGCAATCCCTTCACGTCCACTTTCAAAAGTGAGATCTGATAATGGTAATAAGATAAATATTTTTGGTATTTTTGTTGTATAGATTGGAAAGTAAAGATTGCAAAATAAACAGCGATAGAAATTGGCAAGTTGACGATAAACTAATATGATTTAAAATAGACCCGGGGGCCATAGGTTTCACTAGTGGCTTCTCTCAAGATAGCATATATTACGGTGGGTGAACAAATTACTGCCGAGCAATTGATAGAAAAGCGCACAGTTATGAGAATATCTAGGCATGATCATGAACATAGGCATCACGTCCGTGTCAAGTAGACCGAAATGATTCTGCATCTACTACTATTACTCCACACATCGACCGCTATCCAGCATGCATCTAGAGTATTAAGTTCATAAGAACAGAGTAACGCATTAAGCAAGATGACATGATGTAGAGGGATAAACTCAAGCAATATGATATAAACCCCATATTTTTATCCTTGATGGAAACAATACAATACATGCCTTGCTGCCAATGCTATCACTGGGAAAGGACACCGCAAGATTGAACCCATAAGCACTTCTCCCATTGCAAGAAAGATCAATCTAGTAGGCCAAACTAAACCGATAATTCGAAGAGACTTGCAAAGATATCAAAACATGCATATAACAATTCGGAGAAGAATCAAATATTGTTCATAGATAATCTTGATCATAAACCCACAATTTATTGGATCTCGACAAACACACCGCAAAAAGTATTACATCGAATAGATCTCCAAGAACATCGAGGAGAACTTTGTATTGAGAACCAAAGAGAGAGAAGAAGCCATCTAGTTAATAACCATGGACCCGAAGGTCTGTGGTAAACTACTCACACATCATCGGAGAGGCTATGGTGTTGATGTAGAAGCCCTCCGTGTTCGAATCCCCCTCCCGCAGATCGCCAAAAAAGGCCCCAAGATGGGATCTCACGGGTACAGAAGGTTGCGGCGGTGGAAAAGTGGTTTTGTGGCTCTCTTGGATGTTTTCAGGGTATAAGAGTATATATATAGCGAAAGAAGTAGGTCGGTGGAGCTACGAGGGGCCCACAAGGGTGGGGGCGTGCCTACCCCCCTGGGCGCGCCCTCCTGCCTCGTGGCCGCCTTGTTGCGTCTCTGACTTCCACTCCAAGTCTCCTGGATTGCGTTCGTTCCAAGAAAGATCCTCGCGAAGGTTTCATTCTGTTTGGATTGCGTTTGATATTCCTTTTCTACGAAACACTGAAATAGGCAAAAAACAGCAACTGGCACTGGGCCTCCGGTTAATAGGTTAGTCCCAAAAATAATATAAAAGAGCATATTAAAGCCCATTAAACATACAAAACAGATAATATAATAGCATGGAACGATAAAAAATTATAGATACGTTGGAGACGTGTCAGCATCCCCAAGCTTAATTCCTGCTCGTCCTCGAGTAGGTAAATGATAAAAACAGAATTTTTGATGTGGAATGCTACCTAACATAATTTTCAATGTAATTTTCTTTATTGTGGCATGAATGTTCAGATCCAAAAGATTCAAGACAAAAGTTTAATATTGACATAAAAATAATAATACTTCAAGCATACTAATAAAGCAATCATGTCTTCTCAAAATAACATGGCCAAAGAAAGTTATCCCTACAAAATCATATAGTCTGACTATGCTCTATCTTCATCACACAAAGTATTTAATCATGCACAACCCCGATAACAAGCCAAGCAATTGTTTCATACTTTTGATGTTCTCAAACTTTTTCAATCTTCACGCAATACATGAGCGTGAGCCATGGACATAGTACTATAGGTGGAATAGAATGGTGGTTGTGGAGAAGACAAAAACGAGAAGATAGTCTTACATCAACTAGGTGTATCAACGGGCTATGGAGATGCCCATCAATAGATATCAATGTGAGTGAGTGGGGATTGCGATGCAACGGATGCACTAGATCTATAAGTGTATGAAATCTCAACAAAAGAAACTAAGTGGGTGTGCATCCAACTCGCTTGCTCACGAAGACCTAGGGCATTTTGAGGAAGCCCATCATTGGAATATACAAGCCAAGTTCTATAATGAAAAATTCCCACTAGTATATGTAAGCGAAAAAATAAGAGACTCTCTATCATGAAGATCACGGTGCTACTTCGAAGCACAAGTGTGGAAAAAGGATAGTAACATTGTCCCTTCTCTCTTTTTCTCTCATCATTTTTTTAATTGTGGGCTTCTTTGGCCTCTTTTTTTATTTGGGCTTCTTTGGCCTCTTTTATTTTTTTCGTCCGGAGTCTCATCCTGACTTATGGGGGAATCATAGTCTCTGTCATCCTTTCCTCACATGGGACAATGCTCTAATAATGAAGATCATCACACTCTATATGAATGCCTCCGGCGGTGTACCGGGATATGCAATGAATCAGGAGTGACATGTATGAATGATGAATGGTGGCCTTGCCACAAATACGATGTCAACTACATGATCATGCAAAGCAATATGACAATGATGGAGCGTGTCATAATAAACGGAACGGTGGAAAGTTGCATGGCAATATATCTCGGAATGGCTATGGAAATGCCATAATAGGTAGGTATTTGTGGCTGTTTTGAGGAAGGTATATGGTGGGTGTATGATACCGGCGAAAGGTGTGCGGTATTAGAGAGGCTAGCAATGGTGGAAGGGTGAGAGTGCGTATAATCCATGGACTCAACATTAGTCATAAAGAACTCACATACTTATTGCAAAAATCTATTTGTTATCAAAATGAAGTACTACGCGCATGCTCCTTGATAACCCACAAGTATAGGGGATCAATTGTAGCCTCTTTCGATAAGTAAGAGTGTCGAACCCAACAAGGAGCTAAAGATAGAACAAATATTCCCTCAAGTTTTATCGACCACCGATACAACTCTACGCACGCTTGACGTTCGCACTACTGGAATCAGCTTCTTTGCGTCTGCCTCCTCTTTGCCGTCTGCGAGCTGACGGCAAAGGTACTCTTTGTCTTCCTCTTCCACAAAGCGGACGGCATAGAAAGGGATGATGGCAAAAACTCTATTTGCCGTCAGCGAACTCTTTGTCGTCCGCGAGCGGACGGCAAAGAACGAGGGTGGCCCACTACCCAGAACCACCTAACGGACACTTTCTTTGCTGTCCGCTAGCAGACGGAAAAGAAAGTGGCCAAGCTAACGTCCGTTAGCTAGGATCTTTGCCGTTTGCTGGCGGACGGCAAAGAACCGTGCCCTAACTAAAATCCATCGATGCCTGCCCGCGCCCCATCTCTCTGTCCCCTCTCTCTCTCTCTCCGCCCGCGCCCGAGCCGCTGCTGCCCCACGCCCGAGCCGCCGCCGCCCCGCGCCACCCCCGTTGCTGCGCCACCCCAGCAGCCCCGGTGACCCCCTTCCCCGCCCCGCGCCATCCCCGTCGTCGCGCCGCGCCGCCCCATGCCCGAGCCACCGCCGCCTCACACCACCCATGTCGTCACCCCCTCCTCCACCCCGGTGCCCCTCTGCTCCACCACCGCGGCCGCCCCGTCACTCCGGCGCTGCCTCCTCCACCCGGCGGCCCCGGCGCCCCTCTACTCCACCACTGCGGCCGGCCCGCTGCTCCGCCCACCTCCTCCACCCGGCCGCCCCGGCGCCCCTCTCCTCCACCACCGCGGCCGCCCCACCCCTCCGACGCCCCCTCCTCCACCCGGTGAGACCTCTTGAATTTTTTTTGTTTTTGTTTCTGTATTTTAAGTTTAGTTTAGGTTTACTTTCGGTTTGGTTTAGTTTAGGTTTACTTTAGTTTAGGTTTAGAGCAGAGAGCCTTATATTAGAGAGCTTTATTTCAGACACACAAACTAAAACACCGCATTCAGTTTGTACTACGTTCTGAAGCTTCATCTTCTATTTGTCACATTGGTTTGGTGAAATAAACAGGGAGATCAGCATCAGCAGTATCATTTTGATGATCCGGCTTTGCACCTGCATCAAGTACTACATGTTTGAGTAGAACTAGAACTTCAATTGCTGTTACAAGTATTGGCCCTGAACTGATGCAACAATTTC
Source organism: Triticum aestivum (assembly GCF_018294505.1). Lineage (NCBI taxonomy): Eukaryota > Viridiplantae > Streptophyta > Magnoliopsida > Poales > Poaceae > Triticum > Triticum aestivum. The sequence goes on from NC_057805.1 coordinate 315,681,715, forward strand.
TGGATGTAAGAAGGATTGGATATGACCTCACCTCAACTGACTCTTCACTCTTTATACAGGGTAGCGAATCATATGATGTTTTCTTTTTGTTATCTAGCAACCAAATTGTTGCATCTCATACAATAATCTCATAGATCGATTGTCATAGCAGTATCTTGTTATGTTTTCCCTCAGAGTTATTCCTTGGTTACACTTTTTTATTGGTGTGTCAGAGTACTAGTAATTCTCTTAGCTAAAATGACTTGGATGAACACTCTATGTTTATCTCCCTTTCTATGACATTTATATGACACTAAAATAAAGCATTTATATGTCATGCTTCCTCGTTGCATTGGAGGTAGCAGTAGCTTAAAAAAATCATCTAACATGGTTGGGATCGCGCGAGCCCCTCTCTGGTCCGGTTTCGTGTTGCTTCAAACGAGTGGTTCAAGTTTGCCTACATCGAAATGCTCATACACATGGCTGTTCAAAAAAAAAGAAAAAAACACCCGAATGCATGTTTAACTGCAAAAAGCCTGAACATTTTGCTTTCCTGCCATGATCCAAAAATGAGCAAGCAATGCCTGTTTATTAGTAACTCATTTTAGGTTTAGGTTTAGAGCAGAGAGCCTTAATAAGTTTAGGTTTTAGTTTTAGGTTTAGTTTTGATTTGCTTACACCACAAGCCGAAGGAAAGTCTAGCGTGTCTTTCTCACTAGCATAGGCATGAAAGCATAATCTACCAAATGTGATCACACCACAAGCCTATGGTAATGTGATGTGGTACTTGTTCTGATTTGCATACAAAGTAAATTGATTATAGGACACTACCCTTAGTTTCTGATTTGAGGTATGTTTGTTTGCTTGGTGTGTGGCACCTAGAGCCACCTAAAATATGGTGCAACTATGATTGTTGCCACAAGTATTCCAATGTGATCACACCACAAGGAATTTTAGGTTTAGTTTTGGTTAAGAAGAAAGAAGAAAGATGAAAATAATAATAAGAAGAAGAAGATAAAGAGGAGGAAGAAGAAGTGGTGTTGATGTTGTTGAGCACAGGTGCATTGCTTTTTTTCTCAGTTTTCTTTCATGTCTAGAAACTTGGCTTTATGTTTATAGATATGCTTCTAGCTAGATACTAATTGGTCTCTTCTGCTGCTTATTACAGATGGGGGGAGGCCGTCACCGCAGGCTCCGCTCTGCCACACCGGAGTACGAGTTGGATGCTTTCGAGTTCTTCAGTATCATACTTGGGACTTCCTCCAAGAGGCAGGTATATAAAAGGAGAGATCTCCCCTTCACCCATCTCATTATGATAACTCTGTTGTTTGCTACATCACTCCTTGTCCCAAACTGCAGAGGCTGCCTGACACTTTTATGATGATGCTGGACGGCCATCGGCCAAAGAATGTGAAGCTACGACAGGCCGGCAGCGGGCTTCGCAGGCTTTGGGACGTGGAGTTGGTGATCAGGTATGGCCACATGTACCTGTGTCGTGGCTGGGAGCAGTTCTACCGTGCCTACGACCTACGACCTACCGTGCCTACGACCTACGCCATGCTCAGTGTGAAGGTGTTCAACACGACTATGTGTCACATGCGCTACCAGGACGACGATGATAGCAATACGTTCTGCCTCTTCTTCCTCTACATTTTGCTTTGTCTCACATCGATTGTTAACGGTCATTGTTGCATTTGGTCAGGCAATGGGAGCAGCAGCAACAACTCTTGCTACATCCAAAGCAGCAGCAACTCTGGCTGCAGCAAAAGCACCAGCAAGGATGATCCGGAATGGAGTGGGGAAGAAGAGGAGCAAAGTGGGGATGAGGAGGTGCAAGCTGACGATGGGCAATAGATGGTGGTGGCTGAGGATGACGTGGCGATGGTGGTGGCTGACGATGGGCAAGACATGGTGGTGGTTGACGATGACCTCGCGATGGTGTTGCCTGAAGATGGCCTCGCTATGGTGGTGGTGCCTGACAATGACCTCGCGATGGTGGTGGCACCAGCAATCCCACAGCCGGGCGACATGACCATGCCAATTGTGGTAGAAGACTACATCCCACTGCCTCCACCGCCTCGCCGTTCTTGGCACATCAGGATGAGGAAGGAGAAGGAGAAGAAGAATGAGGAGTGAACTATGTCAGGTATGTTAGATCTCCAAAATGATCTATATATACTTAGCTTTGTTTCCTCTGAAATGACATAAGTTAGCTCTAATATGCTAAGTTATCTCTAATATGCTTAGTTTCCTAGGTTTGCTCAATAATGACATACACATGGCTTACTTGTGTAAAAAATGGCATAATAATGCTTAATTAACTCAAAAATGGCATAATTAGTTAAGTTAGCTCCAAAATGACCCATTTAACCTAGGTTAGCTTCAATATGATCCATTTTACCTAGGTTAGCTTCAATATGATCCATTTTAGCTAGGTTAGCTCCAAAATGACCAAGTTTACCAAGGTTAGCTCCAAAATGACCTAGTTTACCTAGGTTACCTCCAAAATGAACAAGTTTACCTAGGTTAGCTCCAAAATGACCTAGTTTACCTAGGTTAGCTCCAAAATGACCAAGATGGCATAATATGCTTAGTTCACTCAAAGATGGCATAATTAGCTAGGTTAGCTCCGTTTTACCTAAGTATGCTTACTTCTTATTCCAGTCTTCTTCTTCTTCATTTTCTTCTTCATTTTCTTCTTCTTCTTCTTCTAACTTTCTTGTTTCCCATTTTGTAGATCTCATTTAATTCACGGAAGCGTGCATGGATGGAGTGCTTCTTTTCCCTTTCTGCTTTTATTTTGTATCGATGAACTTGCATGGATGGAACTTGTTATATGGATGGATGGATAACGGTGTCGGATGAACAATGTGAAACTTTTGTAATATGTATGGATGGAACTATGTGTTGGTTATGTATGTATATATGATGAAACTTGTGTGTTGGATATGTCTTTTGTGAAATTTGTGTGTTGAAATTTGTGCGTTGAAACTTGTATGTCAAATTGAATGAATTTAAGAAAAAACATAAAAAACAGGGGCTATACAGGATCTTTGTCATCCGCCAGCGGACAGCAAAGATGCCACGTGGCAGATCCCTGTACAACCTGGGGTTGTCCTATTTGGTTACTTTGCCGTCTGCTGGCTAACGGCAAAGATGCAATGGTCTTTGCTGTCCGCCAGCTGACAGCAAAGCTCACCGTTAGCCCCCTAACGGCCAGACGTTGTCACGTGTGCCGTCCAGGACCTTTATCGTCAGCCGGCTGATGGCAAAGACCGTTTCATCTTTGCCGTCCGCCAGCTGACGACAAAGAAGCCTTTGTCGTAGCCTATTCAGCCGGACCTGTTGCCGTCAGCTAGCTGACGGCAAAGATCTTTGCCGTCCGCCATGTGGGCCTTTGCCGTCCGCCATGGCAGACGGCAAAGTGCCTGATTCCTGTAGTGTCGCTTTACCTAGAACAAGTATGAAACTAGAAGTACTTTGTAGGTGTTTTTAGATAGATTTGCAAGATAATAAAGAGCGCGTAAATAAAATCTAGGGGCTGTTTAGATAAAGACACAACTAAATTAGTTTTAGTAAAGAGCTTTTTGTCACGAGAAAGTTATTTGTCCCTAGGCAATCCATAAGTAGACCGGTAATCATTATTGCAATTTTATTTGAGGGAGAGGCATAAGCTAACATACTTTCTCTTCTTGGATCATATGCACTTATGATTGGAACTCTGGCAAGCATCCGCAACTACTAAAGGTCATTAAGGTAAAACCCAACCATAGCATTAAAGCATCAAGTCCTCTTTATCCCATACGCAACAACCCCCCTACTCGGGTTTGTGTTTCAGTCACTCACGCAACCCACTATAAGCGAATCATGAACGTACTGCAACACCCTACAGCGGGAATCCCTCACGCTTGCGCGACCAGGAGAGCACCATAGGACAGCACCAATAATAAAACATGCAACTCAAACCATTCACGATCATCAATTAACCCATAGGACAAAACGGATCTACTCAAATATCATAGGATAGCCATACATCATTGGGAAATAATATATAGCATTGAGCACCATGTTTAAGTAGAGATTACAGCGGGTAAAAGAGGGGTTACACCACTGCATAGAGGGGGGAAGAGTTGGTGATGACGGCGGTGAAGTTGTTGGTGAAGATTGCGGTGATGATGATGGCCCCGACGGCATTTCGGCGCCACCGGAAGAGAGGGGGAGATGGCCCCCCTTCTTCTTCTTCTTCCTTGACCTTCTCCCTAGATGGGAGAAGGGTTTCCCCTCTGGTCCTTGGTCTCCATGGCATGGGAGGGGAGAGAGCCCTCCGAGATTGGATCTGTCTCTTTGTCTCTCTCTGTTTCTGCATTCTCAGATCTGGCCTTTCACCGTTTCTTTTATAACCGGAGATCCGTAACTCCGATTGGGCTGAATTTTGGACACAATCTCTATCCAGAAATTAGCTTTCTTGCGGCAGAAGAAGGGCTCCAACCGCCTTACGGGGTGGCCACGAGGGTCCAGGGCGCGCCCCCTGCCTCGTGGCCCCCTCGGGCATCGTATCGCATTGCTTCTTCTTCCCAAAAATCACAAATATTCCAAAAAAAATCTCCGTCAGTTTTTATCCCATTTGGACTCCGTTTGATATGGATTTTCCGCGAAACAAAAAACATGCAACAAACAGGAACTGGCAATGGGCACTGGATCAATATGTTAGTCCCAAAAATAGTATAAAAAGTTGCCAAAAGTATATGGAAGTTGCATAATATTGGCATGGAACAATAAAAAATTATAGATACGAAGGAGACGTATCATCATCCCCAAGCTTAATTCCTGCTCGTCCTCGAGTAGGTAAATGATAAAAAAAGATAATTTTTTATTTGGAATGCTACCTAGCATAATCTTGATCATGTAATCTAATCATGGCATGAGTATCAAGACACAAGTGATTCAAAGCAATAGTCTATTTTTTGACATTAAGACAATAATACTTCAAGCATATTAATAAAGCAATCATGTCTTTTCAAAATAACATGGCCAAAGAAAGTTATCCCTACAAAATCATATAGTCTGGCTATGCTCCATCTTCACCACACAAAATATTCACATCATGCACATCCCCGATGACAAGCCGAGCAATTGGTTCATACTTTTTAACGCGCTTCAGCCTTTTCAACCCTCACACAATACATGAGCGCAAGCCATGGACATAGCACTATGGGTGGAATAGAATATGATGATGGAGGTTGTGTGGAGAAGACAAAAAAGGAGAAAGTCTCACATCGACGCGGCTAATCAACGGGCTATGGAGATGCCCATCAATTGATGTCAATGTGAGGAGTAGGGATTGCCATGCAACGGATGCACTAAGAGCTATAAGTGTATGAAAGCTCAAACTGGAAACTAAGTGGGTGTGCATCCAACTTGCTTGCTCATGAAGACCTCGGGCATTTGAGGAAGCCCATCATCGGAATATACAAGCCAAGTTCTATAATGAAAATTCCCACTAGTATATAAAAGTGATAACTCAAGAGACTCTCTATATGAAGAACATGGCGCTACTTTGAAACACAAGTGTGGAAAAAGGATAGTAACATTGCCCCTTCTCTCTTTTTCTCTCTTTCTTTGTTTTTTTGGGCCTTCTCTTTTTTTGGCCTTTCTCCTTTTTTTAATTTTTTTTAATTTTTTTTCGTCTGGAGTCTCAGCCCGACTTGTGGGGAATCATAGTCTCCATTATCCTTTCCTCACTGGGGCAATGCTCTAATAATGATGATGATCACACTTTTATTTACTTACAACTCAATATTACAACTCGATATCTAGAACAAAGATATGACTCTATATGAATGCCTCCGACGGTGTACCGGGATGTGCAATGATCTAGCGTAGCAATGACATCAAAAAACGGACAAGCCATGAAAACATCATGCTAGCTATCTTACGATCATGCAAAGTAATATGACAATAAATGCTCAAGTCATGTATATGATGATGATGGAAGTTGCATGGCAATATATCTCGGAATGGCTATGGAAATGCCATGATAGGTAGGTATGGTGGCTGTTTTGAGGAAGATATAATGAGGCTTATGTGTGATAGAGCGTATCGTATCACGGGGTTTTGATGTACCGGCGAAGTTTGCACCAACTCTCGAGGTGAGAAAGGGCAATGCACGGTACCAAAGAGGCTAGCAATGATGGAAGGGTGAGAGTGCGTATAATCCATGGACTCACATTAGTCATAAAGAACTCATATACTTATTGCAAAAGTTTATTAGCCCTCGAAGCAAAGTACTACTACGCATGCCCCTAGGGGGATAGATTGGTAGGAAAAGACCATCGCTCGTCCCCGATCGCCACTCATAAGGAAGACAATCAATAAATACCTCATGCTCCAACTTCATTACATAACGGTTCGCCATACGTGCATGCTACGGGAATCACAAACTTCAACACAAGTATTTCTACAATCCACAACTACCCACTAGCATGACTCTACTATCAGCATCTTTATATCGCAAAACTATTACAAGGAATCAAACATCATATTCAGTGATCTACAAGTTTTATGTAGGATTTTATGACTAACCATGTGAATGACCAGTTCCTGTCAATTCTCTAAATAGATATAAGTGAAGCGAGAGAGTTTAATCCTTTCTACAAAAGATATGCCCCACGCTCTAACAAATATAAGTGAAGCAAAAGAGCATTCTACAAATGGCGGGTTTTCTATGTGAAGAGAAACAGGCAATCCAAACTTCAAATGATATAAGTGAAGCACATGAAGCATTCTATAAAGCCATACTCAAAAGATATAAGTGAAGTGCAATGAGCATTCTATAAATCAACCAAGGACTATCTCATACCAGCATGGTGCATAAAAGAAAAATGAAAACTAAATGCAAAAGACGCTCCAAGATTTGCACATATCGCATGAACAAAACGAATCCGAAAACATATCGATACTTGTTGAAGAAAGATGGGATGCCTTCCAGGGCATCCCCAAGCTGAGATGCTTGAGTCTCCTTGAATATTTACTTGGGGTGCCTTGGGCATCCCCAAGCTTGAGCTCTTTCCTCTCCTCCTTCTCCTCACATCGAGACCTCCTCGATCTTCGAACACTTCATCCACACAAAATCAACAGAAAACTCGGTAAGATCCGTTAGTATAATAAAGCAAATCTCTACTCTAAGTATTGTTGCAAACCAATTCATATTTTGTTTTTTCATTGTAGCTACTTTAATATAACTTTTCCATGGCTTAATCCACTTATAGAAATTGATAGTTTCATCAAAACAAGCAAACTATGCATCAAAAACAGAATCTGTCTTAAACAGGACAGTCTGTAATAATCTGAACATTCACCATACCTCTGGTACTTCAAAAATTCTGCAAAAATTAGGAAAAATAAAAAATTTGTATGGAAAGATAGTGCAAAAAGTTTCAGAACCATTTGACGTTCCAGTAAAAAATGTAAAATCGCGCACTACAGTCAAAGTTTCTGTCCTGCACCGCACAAACCAACAAGCATTGTAAACATCCTAAAGGCAAACCTCGGCACATTATTTTTATAATACAATGGAATTGTACAAGGGGATAATTATTTTTGTTCAAAATTTTCGGTAATCAAGATTCACAAAGTTTCCGTGAGCATGAACAAAGTTCAAGGAGCTCCCCCACTTCAACAATGCTTGTCTCTCTCACTTTCACTTTCCTTTTTGAAAAGTTTTGGGTTCCCCTCTTTATTTTTTTGTTTCTAAACTTTATAAAAGCACTCAACAGAAATAAATGACTCTCTAAAACTTCCGGGTTGTCTCCCTGGTAGTGCTTTCTTTAAAGCCATTAGGCTAGGCATATAGTGCTCAAGTAATGGATCCACCCGGATCCCAAGGTATATCAAAGCCAATTTTAATTAACAATGATTTGTGATTTAGTAGTGAGCACAAAGTAGCATATGTCATGCAACAACGAAGCCTAACTCTCTTCCTATGTATCGGCATGTCATAAAAGAACAATTCATGCACACAAAGTAAAGGCCAATGCATAGTATAAACAGTTTCTTGCAATTTTATCATATTGGAAACATGGAGAGGCGGAGATGTAGTTCCTCTCTCATAATAATTGCAAGTAGGAGAAGAAAGAACATGCATATTATATTCATCAAAATCATCATGTGCAACGGTAAAATGCAAACCATCAACATAATCCTTAATAAGGGCAAACTTCTCCGATATAGTGTAGTTTGGAGAATTCAAAAAGATAATAGGACTATCATGCGTGGGTGCAATAGCAACAATTTCATGTTTAACATAAGGAACTATAGCAAGTTCATCTCCATAAGCATAATTCATATTGGCATCTTGGCCACAAGCATAGCAAGCATCATCAAAAAGGGATATTTCAAAAGAATCAACGGGATCATAACAATCATCATAGCATTCATCCTTCGGTAAGCACGAAGGTAAATTAAACAATGTATGAGTTGAAGAGTTACTCTCATTAGAAGGTGGGCACGGGTAGATAATCCTCTCTTCCTCCTTGTGTCCTTCGCTCTCCTCATCATCTTTTTCATCCAATGAGGTCATAGTTTAATCGATTCCTTCTTCCATAGACTCCTGCAAAATACTAGTCTCTTCTTGGACAGCGGAGGAGTCCTCAATATATGGTTTAATATAAGGATTAGAAGCATAATTATCATAGCAATATTTAAGTATGGCAAAAATTTCAGATTTGTAAAGAGTAGCTTCATACTTTTCAATCAAAGAAGAAATTTCATAAGCACCCTTAAAAGCAACAAATTCTTCAATTTGTTGAACATCATAGTAATTATAAACACCCTTAGCATACGAAGATACGATTCCATTATCACTAAACTCACATTGGTAGAGAAGGTGTTTCTTAGGGTTTTCAGAACAACAAGTAACATCATATATTTCACATAAATTCCAAGCATAGCATTGCAAACGATGAATTTGATCCAGTAAAAGTTTCCCTTTTTCAGATATGCGGTGTCGCACATAACAAGCATGCTCATCTAAAGATTTGCCCTCAACTAAGCTAGTTGGGGTTTCAGCACGAGCACATAGGGATCGAAGATGATCCAAGTAAAAAGCTTCAGGAGTGTGATAGATTTTGAGTGGTTCTTCAACCATTGGGGTAGTAGGTACAACTAAATTTTTGGTATTTTGCGTTTCCTACCCATAACTAAAGATAGAAAACAAGAGCACAAAATAAAAACTACTTAGTGAAAAAGCAAACAAGCACACACGAGAATATTCACCCCACGCTATAACTCCCCGGCAACGGCGCCAGAAAAAGGTCTTGATAACCCACAAGTATAGAGGATCAATTGTAGCCTCTTTCGATAAGTAAGAGTGTCGAACCCAACAAGGAGCTAAAGGTAGAACAAATATTCCCTCAAGTTTTATCGACCACCGATACAACTCTATGCACGCTTCACGTTCGCTTAACCTAGAATAAGTATGAAACTAGAAGTACTTTGTAGGTGTTTTTAGATTGGTTTGCAAGATAATAAAGAGCGCGTAAATAAAATCTAGGGGCTATTTAGATAAAGACACAACTAAATTAGTTTTAGTAAAGATCTTTTTGTCACGAGAAAGTTATTTGTCCCTAGGAAATCGATAACTAGACCGGTAATCATTATTGCAATTTTATTTGAGGGAGAGGCATAAGCTAACATACTTTCTCTTCTTGGATCATATGCACTTATGATTGGAACTCTAGCAAGCATCCGCAACTACTAAAGATCATTAAGGTAAAACCCAACCATAGCATTAAAGCATCAAGTCCTCTTTATCCCATACGCAACAACCCCCTTACTCAGGTTTGTGTTACAGTCACTCACGCAACCCACTATAAGCGAATCATGAACTTATTGCAACACCCTACAGCGGGAATCCCTCACGTTTGCGCGACACGGAGAGCACCATAGGAAAGCACCAATAATAAAACATGCAACTCAAACCAATCACGATCATCAATTAACCCATAGGACAAAACAGATCTACTCAAACATCATAGGATAGCCATACATCATTGGGAAATAATATATAGCGTTGAGAACCATGTTTAAGTAGATATTACAGCGGGTAAAAGAGGGGTTACACCGCTACATAGAGGGGCGAAGAGTTGGTGATGACGGCGGTGAAGTTGTTGGTGAAGATTGCAGTGATGATGATGGCCCCGGCGGCGTTCCGGCGCCACCGGAAGAGAGGGGGAGAGGGCCCCCCTTATTCTTCTTCTTCCTTGACCTTCTCCCTAGATGGGAGAAGGGTTTCCCCTCTGTTCCTTGGTCTCCATGGCATGGGAGGGGAGAGAGCCCCTCCGAGATTGGATCTGTCTCTGTGTATCTCTCTGTTTCTGCGTTCTCAGATCTGGCCTTTCACCGTTTCTTTTATAACCGGAGATCCGTAACTCCGATAAGGCTGAATTTTGGAGACGATCTCTATCCGGAAATTAGCTTTGTTGCGGCGGAAGAAGGGCTCCAACCGCCTTACGGGGTGGCCACGAGGGTCCAGAGCGCGCCTGACCCCCTGGGGCGCGCCCCCCTGCCTCGTGGCCCCCTCGGGCATCGTATCGCATTGATTCATCTTCCCAAAAATCACAAATATTCCAAGAAAATCTCCGTCAGTTTTTATCCAGTTTGGACTCTGTTTGATATGGATTTTCTGTGAAACAAAAAACATGCAACAAACAGGAACTGGCACTGGGCACTGGATCAATATGTTAGTCCCAAAAATAGTATAAAAAGTTGCCAAAAGTATATGAAAGTTGCATAATATTGGCATGGAACAATCAAAAATTATAGATACGACGGAGACGTATCACTCCTAGGGGGATAGATTGGTAGGAAAAGACCATCGCTCGTCCCCGACCGCCACTCATAAGGAAGACAATCAATAAATAAATCATGCTCCGACTTCATCACATAACGGTTCACCATACGTGCATGCTACGGGAATCACAAACTTTAACACAAGTATCTCTCAAATTCACAACTACTCAACTAGCATGACTCTAATATCACCATCTTCATATCTCAAAACAATCATAAGGAATCAAACTTCTCATAGTATTCAATGCACTTTATATGATAGTTTTTATTATACCCATCTTGGATGCTCATCATATTAGGACTAATTTTATAGCCAAAGCAAATTACCATGCTGTTCTAAAAGACTCTCAAAATAATATAAGTGAAGCATGAGAGATCAATAATTTCTATAAAATAAAACCACCACCGTGCTCTAAAAAGATATAAGCGAAGCACTAGAGCAAAATTATCTAGCTCAAAAGATATAAGTGAAGCACATAGAGTATTCTAATAAATTCAGATTCATGTGTGTCTCTCCCAAAAGGTGTGTACAGCAAGGATGATTGTGGTCAAATAAAAAGAAAAGACTCAAATCATACAAGATGCTCCAAGCAAAACACATATCATGTGGTGAATAAAAATATAGCCTCGAGTAAACTTACCGATAGATGAAGACGAAAGAGGGGATGCCTTCCGGGGCATCCCCAAGCTTAGGCTTTTGGTTGTCCTTCAATTTTACCTTGGGATACCTTGGGCATCCCCAATCTTAGGCTCTTGCCACTCTTATTCCAAAAGCCATCAAATCTTTACCCAAAAACTTGAAAACTTCACTACACAAAACTTAAACAGAAAATCTCATGAGGTCCGTTAGTGTAAGAAAACAAACCACCACTTTAAGGTACTATAATAAACTCATTATTTATTTATATTGGTGTTAAACCTACTGTATTCCAACTTCTCTATGGTTCATACCCCCCGATACTATCCATAGATTCATCAAAATATGCAAACAACACACAAAAAACAGAATTTGTCAAAAACAGAACAGTCTGTAATAATCTGTATCAAAAATATACTTATGTAACTCAAAAAATTCGGAAATAAATTGGTGGAAGTGAGGAATTTATCTATTAATCATCTTAAAAAAGAATCAACCTAAAAGCACTCTCCAGTAAAACATGGCAGCTAATCTCGTGAGTGCTAAAGTTTCTGTTTTTTACAGCAAGATCGCAAAGACTTCACTAAAGTCTTCCCAAAGGTTCTACTTGGCACAAAAACTAATTAAAACATAAAACCACATATAATCAGAGGATAGATGAATTATTTATCACTAAACAGTAACAGAAATCAAGGAACGAAAATAAAATTGGGTTGCCTCCCAACAAGCGCTATCGTTTAACGCCCCTAGCTAGGCATTGATAATTTTGATGATGCTCACATGAAACATAGCAATTGAATCACAAAAGAGCATCATATAGCATGTGAAAAACACATCTAAGTCTAACATACTTCCTATACATATGCATCTTATAGGCAAACAAATTATCATAGCAAGCAAAAACTAGCATATGCAAGGAAGAGGAAAGAAACAATAGCAATCTCAACATAACGAGAGGTAATTTAGCAACATGAAAATTTCTACAACCATATTTCCCTCTCTCATAATAATTACATGTGGGATCATAAGAAAATTCAACAATATAGCTATCACAAAGCATATTCTTAACACGATCCACATGTATGCAAACTTGACACTCTTCCAAAATAGTGGGATTATCATTAACTAAAGTCATGACCTGTCCAAACCCACTTTTATCAAAAATACCATAAGATTGAACATTCTCCAAATATGTGGGATCTAAAGTTGACACTCTTCCAAACCCACTTTCAATATTATTGCAAACACTATTATCAATCTCATATTCATCAAGGGGGTTAAATAAATTTTCAAGATCATAAGAAGAATCACCCCAATCATGATCATTGCAACAGGTAGTAGACATAATAAAACTACCAACCCCAAGCTTAGGGTTTTGCATATTATTAGCACAATTGACATCAAGAGAATTTATAGTAAAATCATTGCAATCATGTTTTTTATTCAAGGAGCTATCGTGAATCTCTTCATAAATTTCTTCATCACAATTTTCACATTCACGAATTTCAAGCAAAACCTCATAAAGATAATCTAGTGCACTCAAATCACTAGAAATAGGTTCATCATAATTGGATCTCTTAAAAAGATTAGCAAGGGGATGAGGATCCATATACTTTTAGCAAGCGAAGATGCAAGCAAAAAGAAGGCACATGGTAACACAAGATCGACAGGAAGGAGGGCGAAGAAAAGGCAAAGGTTTTTTGAAAATTGTTTTAGGAGTGGGGGAGAGGAAAACGAGAGGCGAATGGCAAATAATGTAATGCGAGGGAGAAGAGTTTATGATGGGTACTTGGTATGTTGACTTGGCGTAGATCTCCCCGGCAACAGCGCCAGAAATCCTTCTTGCTACCTCTTGAGCACCCGTTGGTTTTCCCTTGAAGAGGAAAGGGTGATGCAGCAAAGTAGCGTAAGTATTTCCCTCAGTTTTTGAGAACCAAGGTATCAATCCAGTAGGAGACTACATGCAAATCGCCTAGTACCTGCACAAACAATCAAGAACCTTGCAACCAACGCGATAAAGGGGTTGTCAATCCCTTCACGGCCACTTGCAAAAGTGAGATCTGATAAAGATAATAAGATAAATATTTTTGGTATATTTGTTGTATAGATTGGAAAGTAAAGATTGCAAAATAAATGACGATAGAAATTGGCAAGTTGACGATAAACTAATATATTGTAAAATAGACCCGGGGGCCATAGGTTTCACTAGTGGCTTCTCGCAAGATAGCATATATTACGGTGGGTGAACAAATTACTGTCGAGCAATTGATAGAAAAGCGCATAGTTATGAGAATATCTAGGCATGATCATGAACATAGGCATCACGTCCGTGTCAAGTAGACCGAAACGATTCTGCATCTACTACTATTACTCCACACATCGACCGCTATCCAGCATGCATCTAGAGTATTAAGTTCATAAGAACAAAGTAACGCATTAAGCAAGATGACATGATGTAAAGGGATAAACTCAAGCAATATGATATAAACCCCATCTTTTTATCCTCGATGGCAACAATACAATACATGCCTTGTTGTCACTGGGAAAGGACACCGCAAGATTGAACCCAAAGCTAAGCACTTCTCCCATTGCAAGAAAGATCAATCTAGTAAGCCAAACTAAACCGATAATTCGAAGAGACTTGCAAAGATATCAAATCATGCATATAAGAATTCAGAGAAGAATCAAATATTGTTCATAGATAATCTTGATCATAAACCCACAATTCATCGGATCTCGACAAACACACCGCAAAAAGTATTACAACGAATACATCTCCAAGAACACCGAGGAGAACTTTGTATTGAGAACCAAAGAGAGAGAAGAAGCCATCTAGCTAATAACTATGGACCCGAAGGTTTGTGGTAAACTACTCACACATCATCGGAGAGGCTATGGTGTTGATGTAGAAGGCCTTCGTGATCGAATCCCCCTCCGACAGATCGCCGGAAAAGGCCCCAAGATGGGATCTCACGGGTACAGAAGGTTGCGGCGGTGGAAAAGTGGTTTCGTGGCTCTCTTGGATGTTTTCAGGGTATAAGAGTATATATAGGCGAAAGAAGTAGGTCGGTGGAGCTAGGAGGGACCCATGAGGGTGGGGGGCGTGCCTTCCTGCCTCGTGGCCGCCTCGTTGCATCTCCGACTTCCACTCCAAGTCTCCTAGATTGCGTTCGTTCCAAGAAAGATCCTCGCGAAGGTTTCGTTCCGTTTGATATTCCTTTTCTGCGAAACACTGAAATAGGCAAAAAACAGCAACTGGCACTGGGCCTCCGGTTAATAGGTTAGTCCCAAAATAATATAAAAGAGCATATTAAAGCCCATTAAACATCCAAAACAGATAATATAATAGCATGGAACGATCAAAAATTATAGATACGTTGGAGACGTATCATGCACGCTGAGCCGTCTCGATGATGTCGGTGCAGATGTCTGGCTCAGGGCCCGGTTTGCCGATCTTGCCAATGAAGACGTGGGTTCCGCCGAAGGGGACCCGGTACCCGTACTCGATTGAGCCGGCCTCGGGGCCCCAGCCTGCATCGTCGATGTAGAGCTTGCCGCGATGACTCTTGGTCATCCGGCCGACAACGTATCCCTTGATCCCTTCGAAGCTGCCCAGTAAGAACTCGAAACCACCGTGCGCAGGCCCCACGGTGGGCGCCAACTGTCGTGGAATTGTCACGGCAGATATCCTAGTGGAAGGACTTAGTCGTGGAGCCATCGCAACTAGGTTAGCTTAAAGGGGTTAAACGGGACAAGGGACACAAAGAGTTTATACTGGTTCGGCCCCTTGCGGTGAAGGTAAAGGCCTAATCCAATTTAAGGTGGTATTGTTTAGGTTTCGATTACCAGGGAGCGAATACGCTTGACCTAGTTCTCTATCTCTTGTTTCTTGCCCTAAACCGCCACCGGGTCGTCCCTTTATATACTCAGGTTGACGCCCAGCGGCTCATAGACTCCCGGCCGGCTCATACACAACGTGTACGGCTCGGTGACTAATTACACTTGCCTTACAATACAAGCTATACATACATGGCGGTTCATCCTCCTGGGCCTTAAATCACCTCTGGGCCTTGGGCTGTCATCCGGCTCGTATGATCCGCCATCTTCATTGGTAAGCCATCAGTGGTATAACCTGGCCCCTCCTGGGTGTTTTATACCCAATAGTTATATCCCCAACAGGTACCCCAAGATAATTAGCTAAACGGGTGGCATAAATCCCACCAAAGAGATCTCCATCTTTAGCATTAAGATGTAACCTCCTCACAATAATAGCTCCCAAGTTATATCGTTTATCACCCATTACCGCACACTTGAGAATGCTAAGATCTGATGCACAAAGGTGGCTATGATCATGTTTACCATTAATGCATCTACCTATGAAGAGAGCAAAATAATGTATGGCAGGAAAGTGAATGCTCCCTATGGTGGCTTGTGTAATATTTCTAGTTTCTCTCACACTGATGCTAGCAAGGAAATCATTGTTTTAAGTTTTGCGAGGCTCACTATGAATGCCCCATTGTGGGATTTTGCATGCATCATTAAAATCTTCTTGGTCCATGGTATATGATTTATCATAAAGATCAAACAAAAAAGAATGAGTGTTACGCTAGGATGTAAATTCGAACCTCCGCACAAAGGAATCAGTAAGCTAATGGTATTGCCTGGACTTATGTGTAATGAAGTCCTCACGGTCAGCGTTTGTATGTACGCATCAAATTCCTCCTTGAAACCAGCATGAACCATGAATTCATCCAACGGCCATTCACAAGGCCACACTTGAGCTTCCCCCAGTGGTTCGAGATTGGGCTCACGTATAGCGAGCCTCGGGGCTTTCTTCCTTGAGGAACCACCTTGATATATTTTCCTAAACATTTTTCTTCCTCTGAAAAATTTCTGAAATTTTTAGTGACTCAAAATAAAAGTGAACCAAACTTAATAAGATTGATAGCAACTACTCCTACAAGTGCCTAGAGGCTATATCATGCATCAAAACTACTTGTGACCATATAAATTTGACATGCAAGCTCAAGAACAAGGTCACCACAGTAGCAAAATTTGCAATATATAAAGCACTAGAACAAAAACTAATTGGACCATTGGAGGAGTCACATACCGAAGAACAATCCACCAAAACAGTTTTGCAAATGGAGCTTTGCACAAGGAGATCAAAAATGGCAGCAAGACAAGCAAGAACACAAGTTTGAACAACGGGATGATTTTTTCTATAGGAAGACGAAGCGGATGGGTGCTAGAATAAGTGAGGGGGCCATGTGGGACCCATAAGCCACCAGGGCACGCGCAGGGGGTGGGTGCGCCCCCAGGGCTTGTGGCCCACTGGTGCAGCCCCCTGGTGTGTTATTAGTGCCAAAAGTTCTCAAATATTCTATAAAAAATCATACTAAATTTTTAGGGCATTTGGAGAACTTTTATTTTCGGGACATTTTTTATTGCACGGATAATTCAGAAAACAAATGGATACTAGTATTTTTGCTTTATTTAATCCAAATAACAGAAAGTAAAAGTTGGGTACAGAAAGTTGTGCCTTCTAAATTCATCCATCTCATGCCCGTCAAAAGGAATCCATTAACAAGGTTGATCAAGTCTTGTTAACAAACTTCTTCCAAATGACATGAAACCGGAGAATTTTCGAATAACACTAGTTTACCTCAACGGGGATATGCATGTCCCCAACAATAAGAATATCATATTTCTTCTTGACAGTAGGGAGAGGGAATTTAAAACCTCCAATAGAAATAGTTGAAATATTTCCAATAGAATTGATGCTATGAACTTGAGGTTGTTTCTTCGGAAAGTGTACCATATGCTCATTACCATTAACATGAAAAGTGACATTGCCTTTGTTGCAATCAATAATAGCCCCTGCAGTATTCAAAAAGGGTCTACCAAGGATGATCGACATACTGTCGTCCTCGGGAATATCAAGAATAATAAAGTTCATTAAAATAGTAACGTTTGCAACCACAACAGGCACATCCTCAGAAATACCGATGGGTATAGCAGTTGATTTATCAGCCATTTGCAAAGAGATTTCAGTAGGTTTCAACTTATTTAAATCAAGTCTACGATACAAAGAGAAAGGCATAACACTAACACCTGCTCCAAGATTACATAAAGCAGTTTTAACATAATTCCTTTTAATGGAGCATGGTATAGTTGGTATTCCTGGATCTCCTAGTTTCTTTGGTATTCCACCTTTAAAAGTCCGGGTTAGTTTCACTCAAATCTTGCAAATTAGAGTCCAAAACAAGGGCAAAAGAGTTTGGAAAAGCAGATACGATGGAGACGTATCAATGATGTTGAGAACGGTCATATTGAATTGACCCAAACTTATTTTTTTATGAATTGGGATAATATCGTCTGTAATCAATTGTAGTCACACGAAGTGTTAACATGTGATTTTGCTCCTCAGACCATGAGAGTATCATGGTCACTTCTTATTGTACAGCGGACTTTGGGGTTGCTGAAACGTCACCTATAACACAATGATCATAACGACAACTTACAAGTTCATCGGAAAGTTTGACAAGTGACTAGATAGCTCGAGAGTGGGATTTGCTCCTCCGACAATGGAGAGATATTCTTAGGGCCCTCTCAGTGTGACGACATACATCATCGTTTGGCCAGACACAAGTGACTATGTCACAGAGATGCCGGAACACAATAACGAGAAAGAAGAACAAAACCGGTAACAAGGATAACAGTATAGTGAGCATGTGATGGCTCAGGAGGATACCAATGCATCCCGTGTTTTGTGAAGTATCGCGAAGCAAAGGGAACATCATATGATAACCAAAGTTTCACTCGAATATCATTCGTGTGCTCAAAGGCATCGATATGGACGTCCACGGTCCCACTGTCGGTCATTGAACGAAGGGGTTTCGTTCATGTCTATGAGTTACCAAACCTACAGGGTCACAAGCTTAAGATAATCATGATATGTTGAATGTAGTAGAATGGGAGTGATGAGAATATATTTTTGGAATTGTTTCATTAATATTCAGAATAGTTTCGAGAGAATCCGGAAGCATTTCGGGGTCACCGGAAGGTTTCAGAGAGTATCGGGTAATACCGGTTATTACTGATAAATAATATATAGGTGGAAAATGTTTCTTGGTCTATTAAATTATATATATATAAGGGTTTGAAAATATTTAGAACAATTTTATATTTAATTTAATATCAATGGGCCTAAAAAGGCCAAGTGGTGGAAGGCAACTTGGGCCACCAAGGCCCAAGTGGGGGAGGCGCCCCCTTTGCCATGGAAGGGGGCCAAATTGGAGAGGGGGGGACTCCTCCTCCCCTCCCTACTAGGGTTTTTCTCTCTATTGAATACACAAGTTATGGAGCCTCCTCTAGTTCTTCTAGTTCTAGTTCTAGTTGGTCCTACTTGACTAACTAGAGCTAGGTCTTGTTCCTCTAATTCTCATAATTAGAAGCCTAGTGTGGTTCTAATCTCCTCTGTCTTATTCTCTGGTGACAATTAGCTTTGGACCGCGAAGCACTGCAGGATCGGGAAGACTGCACACTTGCAACCAAGTAGAGAGGCCGTGCTTTCGGAGTTCAGTTCAAGGGACTGTTCATGGACGGTTCGCGGGATCGTTCATCGACGGTTCGAGGGACTCCAAGTACAGTCTACACCGACACGTTCTACTTCCGCTGCAACTCAGTGATGGTAACGATCGTGGTCCCAACCCGTATGCATCTTCATATTGATCTTGGGTGTGCGTAGGCACGCTTTGTTTGTATTCTACTGTGTTTCCCAACAGTTTTAGCTCTTCGAGAGGGCCCGAACCTGGGTAAACATCGCCTCCCTTCGTACCCAGTTACCATTGCTCCTAGACATATAGCTCAGGACCCCCTACCCGAGATATGTCGGTTTGCACTAACATCGTCCGCGCCACCCACACCAGTGCATTGCACCAGGACCATTGGCGAGGCCCGTGCCCATTACATGGACATGGTGCGGGAGGAGCAGTTCCAGGAGGCGCAGGATGACACCGCCTACAACCACCAGCTTCTCCAGGAGCACCAGCAGGCGGAAGAGCAGCTCACCATTGATAGAGAGATCGCGTCGGACGCGAACGTGGCGAAGCAGGCGGTGCTGCTCGAGTCCTACCACTCCGCCTGCGAGATTCGCCTCGCCCGCTGGCGGTACCACCAGCGTCAGGCGGAACTGGAGGCCGCCTACGAGGAGTTCGACGAGGTGACAGACAAGGTGTGGGGCAAGACCGACGACGAGGAGGACATCCCCGGCACCATTGAGACTACGCCCCACCGCCACAACCACGAAGCCGGCACGTCTGCGGGAGCCGCCGGCAGCAAGGAAGAGTAGTGCATGGTAGGTCGCCGCCACTCGTATCCCAAGAAATACACCGCTCCTCCCCTTCCGTTGAAGGCAAGTTTGGTGGGCTGAGCATCATCGGCCGATTAGTCGCTTGATGGTGACAGTGAGGCGGAACACTTCACTTCCCGGGGCTCCGGAGGCGGAGGTTATAGAGGCGGAGCTGGAGAGCGTCGACGCAGAACTGGAGAAGAGGAAGCTTTGGTTCTCGGGGCTTGTTGGGGATATAACTATTGGGTATGACCCGCCCAGGAGGGGCCGGGTCATACCACTGGCGAGTTAAAGATGAAGATGGCGGGTTATGAAGCAAGCCTATTGAAGGCCCAAGACCCGGAGGCGACTTAAGGACCAAGAGGATGAACCGCCATATGTTTAACTTGTATTGTAAGGCAAGCTTAGTTAGTCACCGAGCCGGACACATTGTGTATGAGCCGGTCGGGACTCTGTAAGCCGCCGGGCATCAACCTGTGTATATAAAGGGGTGACCCGGCGGCGGGTTAGGACAGGTAACAATCGATCGAAAGCTAGGTCAAGCGTATGCGCTTCTTGGTAATCGAAACCCAAGCAATACAACCTAAAGCAGCAGTAGGCTTTTACCTCGTTGAGAGGGGCCGAACCTGGGTAAACTCTCTGTGTCCTTTGTCCCGTTTAACCCCTTCAAGCTAACCTAGTTGCGATGGCTCCACACCTAAGTCCTTTTGCTAGGGCACTTCCTTGTTAACTCCACGACAGGGCTCATGACCGGACATGGAGAATGGGCGCTGGCAATCATTTAGTTTAGGTATTATACCTCTAGGGTTGGAGGAGCTCCGTCGTTAGTTGAAATATGTAATGAATTTTGTCGTGTTATATAAAATCTGTCGTGCTTGCACGAATCTCTTCCGGTTTATATCAAATCCGCCATATTTGCATGAATTATGGCCGGTTGGTTCAAAAAAGTTAAAATGTGTGCGGACAACATTGGATGGTCGGTTCCCGCATCCGTGTCCGCGGACTGGTCCTCCTGTCCGCGGACTGGTCCTCCTGTCCGCGGACGGATGCAGGATGAAATTTGCAGGTCGGCATTGGAGATGCTCTAAATAAGTTAGTGGAGACGACTCTTAGAGCATTTACAGCCAGACTTGGCAAATCCGGCCCTTTAAACGTTCACGGCCACTGATCGGACACCCCTCAAATAATGTAATCCACATCCAGACACCTCAATTACTATATCTCAAATCCATACAAACTCATGCAACTACCTCGTTGCACATGCATCATCCGGCTAATCCATCACACTACACTAAACATGCCATCGGACTACCAAAATTTGGCATGTTTGGCTATGGTGGAGTTCATCCACGGCTGCCCTTGCCATTCCCGACGCCCTTGTTATCCTTCTCGCAGAAGTACCGGTTGAAGACGCAGTACGGATCGAGTCGTTTCTGCTCGTCGCCGGAGCTGTCCTCGTCGTCGCTGTCCCTCCTTCGGTTGCAGTTCGGCCATGGCATGGACCGCTCAATTCTGCTCTCGTGCGAGGGCGCGCGTGTTCCTCCACTGTCGTTTCTTCACAATGCGGGCGCGGGTGGCTTCCTCCTCTACGGCTGCCGCGCCGCCGCCATTTCCGCCGCGATACGGGCCTCAGCAGCCCTTATCTCTCCTTCCCACGGCGGGCTGCCCGTTCCCGATGGGACTCATACTTTGCCCGACCGGTGATGGGTAAGGAGAGGTGTTCCGGCCGGGACCGCGAGGATCCAACACCAGAGGACCCAAGCGCCCGGTGAGCCGACGCTATGGCGTCGAGGCGGACGGATCCGTCTGTCGGCCGGGCGCCGTCCTCCGGGGAGCGGCGGAGTGCCATTGCCTCCTCCAACCCACACGGGATGACACCCAGTCGACGGATCCGGACTGGTCGGAGTCCGATCCGCTGCCTGCCATGGCGGGGAAAGCTGGAAACCGCGGGAGGTGAGCTCGGGTAGCAGAGGGGACTGGAGGGGACTGGAGTGAAGTGATTAGGGTTTGCTCCGGCGAGCGGATGAGGACGAATATAAGTGAGGTCGGGTGGGCCAGCATGGGCCGGGTCTGACGTTGCGGGCGTGCCCGGGCGCCCCCATATCTGCCCCATATTTGGGCTGGATACGGGGGTGCCGGTCAACCCGGGCGTTTGAGGCCCATTTGAGACGTCCGTTTGAGTCCAAAAAAAAGGGTGACAGGTCAGTGACCGGGTGGCCCGCCCGGGCGTATGAGCCGGGTTTGAGAGGTCCGGCTGTAGATGCTCTTAGGTGTATAGAATATGTACATGCACTCCAAGTTCATAGCGTAATTAACCCATTTTCTTTCGATTCACGAATGGTTAATCACATGAATCAAACACCCTCTTCTAGAAGCCCTTGCAGTGCATGCATGCTCGATGCTCCGGATGTGCCTCGTTATTCTAGACACCTTGGTTGACACGAACACTCCTGCAAAATAGAAAATCGGCTCAAAAGACGAACACATCGTGATCAAAGCGAACTCAAGTGTCGTTTTATTTGTACTTGCAACACGCATCATGCATCGGCAACTGGCCCCTACCTAACTGCCAACCGAACAAGTCAACACATTGCCATGTACTACCAAAAACTACCAATATGCTCCTGGATTAGTCCCACACATGCTGATGCAGCCCTAACCAATTGTATATCCCTGTATTAATTTTTGACGCTGGCGCACTTGGCTTTGACCAGAGGTCCGCTTGGAGTTGAGAAAATTCTGACGCCACGCCGGCGACCGGAGTCGGGTCCAAGGCCCGCATGCAGTCCAAAAGCTGCGTCGATCAGGTCGGTACGTGCTATTAAACTACGGCTGCGCCAGTTGTGCATGACTCAAGGCAGTCGAAGGGTCGATATATGTACTTCAAAAAGGTGAAAAGTAATTTGAGTCAAAGACGTTGATTGAGCCTAATTAGTGAGCAATTAGCAGACCAAACAAGGCTGCGTGAGATTAGTTTGCACCTCCAAGCTAGACCAGAAATGTTCTGCTGCGTGCAAACGTTTTCGTTAGAGAAAAAGAGAGTTCTTCCTATGTGAGAGAGAAAAAAAAAGTATTTTTAACACAGTATAAACGCAATACATAAACTCGTGTGTACAAAATGAAAGCACATATGCACACCCTACTTCTATGAATACTTTCGAAAGATTGAGACTGCAAATCTGAGACTGGTGTAGTCAGCATAAGCGCCTTGCCGTCGACTGGTATGTCACATATCGCTAAAAGGATAAAAATCATATACCATAAAAAATATGAAAATCAATGTCAAGTCTGGTACTTTAATTTCGATGGACAATTTTCATCACACGGAACCTAACCAACCGAGAAATGCTCGGTTCGCAAAGAAAAAAAAAAGAGAATCAATTTGTGTGTGTATAACCAAACATAGTATGCAGCTCTTCAAGATTGATGAGTCCTCTTTTTAGAGTGATTTCCATTTTTTACATGTTTATTTCACATTTGTGACAAATATTACCTCAATTAGGGAAAATCTCATTTTTTTTTAAACTTAATTTAGCCAACTTGTGTTGCATTTTTAGTTTTTTTTCTCAATTTTTCTTTTGACTGTACCTACCACATATGCAGTTTATTTTTCTCTGATTTTTCCTCTGTGCATCAGTAAACCGGACCAGCGCACTGCACCACCTGGTTCCGCCCTCACATGGTTCAGCCACACCATCGACTCAGGCACCAACCTGGTCCGGCTGCAACTGGTCGTCCTTGCGCACCCGCTCGCTCCTGAACTTTGTCGAGACTAACATCGCGCCCGCTTGCTCATGTGCTTGGCCGAGACCAATCGTGCAACCACCGTTCCTGTACTTTGTGGAGACCAATATGCCCGGTCCTCCAGATACTTTCTTTTCTTCCCTTTTCATCCTCTCCTTCATTTCCTTTCTCGGCGACGGGGATACCGCGGCCATCAAGGTGATCGCCGGTGATCTGTAGCATGATTGGCATCCAAAGGTAACATCTCTTCTGTCCCATCTGAAGTTCCTTTGCCATCTACACATCTCCCCCAACTGCTGTTGCATTTTTGGTGGAGAAGTAGAGAGTTGGCCGGTAGATTTTGGTTCAAAAGAAGTTGAACTTGTTGGGGGGGGGGGGGGTATATTTTTTTCGTTGTGTAAAGTTCAGATCTATGTTATGTGCACTACTAGTCAGTGAAATCCATAGTTTTTGTGGGAAAACTAGGAACCCTTGCAATCTGAATGTTTTGCCAAAAGGAGAAGGGTTTTAGAAGCGATAGAGGTTGTGTTTTGATGATGTGTGCTTGTTTCTTTTGTTGGAAGATGTTTCATGTTTATGATTTTCAAAAAAGAGAAGGATTTAGGAGAGATCAAACTTGGGATTTAGGATTTAAGGAGGAAAATGCATTTTTCTGTCAAAAAATTCAGTATGAGGTTTCAAGAAATTTTGTTTCAGATGCACTGAATATATGTTGATTTTGTCTGTTACAAATAGGAGAGGTATGGATGCTTAGGTTCATTCTGCATGAAAAAGCAAGAACTCCAGACCCTGAACCTGATATTTGGCCAAGTGATTTACTCGGTTTTTTTATTTTAAGGAACATCTCTTTCATTTGGGGTTTAGGGGAACTTACTGCATGTACAATTGGATAAGAGGACCAAAAGGTAATACCATCATGGTTGCAATCTCCAATGATGTTTCGGTTAGAAGATGCTTGAAAAATTTCAAACACTGAAAATGGTTGATTCCAATTGCTAGAGGACAACTGAATTAGGTATACATCCTGATCCAATTATTGTTGTTCCCATTGTTTATTGCTTCTCCTGGTCATAACAATGATGTGTCTTTGTCCTAAAAATGTGTAAGTTATGTCTAGTGAGCAATACAATTCAGGGCTTGTTGCTAATGCAAGGTAATAGAAAGAAATTCAAGTAAGTGAAGCAATGTTGAAGATGATTGTCATTTTCTTTTAGATGTGGTGTATGGTGATGCATCTGAATATTGGAAACATGTTTATGCCAAAGATCTTTCTATTGTTTCAAGTGATGATAAGGACTTTGATCTTCATGTAGAGACAAGGAGAATAAAAGAATTGTATGCACTGAAAAAGTAGAAGAGCACGTAAAAAAGGGTGTTCATTCAGAGGATAAGTATGAGGTTTTGTTTGTAGATGAGGATGTTCATGCAATAGATAGACTAGAAACACAAATATTAAAAGAGATTGCTTTTGCAAAGGTAGAGGAGGCAAGACAGAAAAATGAGAAAGCAAATAAGAAATTGTCTTTGGCCAAAAGAAGGGAACAGGAGGAAATTAAAGTTGATGAATACTTGGAGCTATGAGATCCTCCAAGTTTAGATGGCGGAGATGGCCCTTTGTCAAAAGATAGTGATTACGAGGAGAAGGTCCAGGGTTGTATTCCAGTAGAGAAAAAGGAAAAGGGCTAAGAGATTGATAACCCTAGACTGCAATTTGATGATGCTAATAAGATGTCAACTCAATTGAAAGAGTCTAATACAATGTGGTGGGTGAAGTGTTGGGCAAAAGTGTGTGCAATTGTGGTCAATATGAAAGCATGCAAGGAGTCATGTACAATCGAGTCTATTCTTGGGTAAATGTGCTACTCAATGTGGTCAATCATGGTGCTAATTCTGTTAACCGAAACTTTGCTAAATTTGGTTTGTGAAATTGTGCTAGATGAATTTTGTTAATTGAAAATTTCAGTCACCAGCATAAAAAATCAATTTTACACAATCTGTTATTCACATTGCAATCACTAATTTTATTTGACTCCAACCCATAATTCACAATGCATATAACAAACAATTCATTGTCAAAAAAATTAGTTCATTTCAAATAATTTAGTGGCAAAAAAATAAGTTTGAGTTTGAGTGTCAAAAGTTCAATTCGGTTTAGAATAATTCATGTCAAAAATTCAGTACATTTCAGACCAATTCAGTGTCAAAAAAATTCAATTTGTGTTTCTAAAGATTTAATTTGACTCAAATTCAATGCAAGTGTTAGAAAATTCATACTCTTGTGTCAAAAGTTCAGTTTCACTCAAATTTAGTCTCAGGGGTCAACAAATACTGTCCTGGGTACTATTTCACTCAACCCATAATTCACATGGCATACAAAACATAACTTCGATTGCATAATAGCATCATAACTAACCATTGTGACAATCGTCACTCCATCATTTAGTTCACAAATGCGTCTTACTTGGCTGACTATACATACATTGAAACTACATTACTTCATCAGCATCACCCACATCACCCCACACTTGCAATGCCCTTTCTAAACATAATGCAATTTACTTCATCACTACTAAAACACTTCACTAAGCAGTATAAGGCACATGTTTCATCACTACTAGTACTCATGGATGCTTACAACTATCACATCATCTGCAAACAACATGAACATGATGAAAACCATCAATCCTTCCTCGTCTTGCTCAGCTCTATCTTCATCTTGCGCAACTCCTCCTTATCATCTTCATCATCCAATGGCGACATCGCACCAGCAACATTGACTGCACTAGAGTTGTTATATGCAAAACCTGAGGAGCTCCTCCTTCTCATGTTGTGCTAGAAAACAGAGGCACTAGACAAGTTGTACACACCCTGTGATAAAATTAAAACTTTCTTGTTAGGAATCCTAACCAAAGTGACCGAGCAAGCATGAGGTAGCATGGATATGCATGAACCAAGCAAAAGTGCGGTCATCGCCCAAAAACTTACCATGAATGTGCTCCTGGACGCCTCTGCTTCCCACCTATAACTGGTCATCGACTAGATGGATGCCCCTCTCGGCAATTCACCCCCAGATCCAGATCTTGGTGTTGTCAGTTCCAACAGAAGAGAACGAGCCCGAGCCACCCACTGTTACACCCATCACCGCCGACACGATCAAAGGCCCTAAGAATCTTCCCACCGTCCCCATCATAGCATGCTAACCACGAACGAAAAAAGCAGAACATGCCTCCTCCCACTCCATGCTCGACATCAGCCAGCAAGTCATAGTGATCAAGCGTCAATGTGCAACACTTGCATCCCCGTCCAGTCCCTGTGGATCGGGGGAGACCTAGTGACTAGCAACAACCATCGTCGGGCAAGTCCCGGCCATAACCCTCTGTCATTGGTCAAGTCGAGCCCGCATGACATCACGCCCGTGGCCATTAGCAATGATCCATCCGACGACAAAACAAACCCTCTCGATCCTCCACCAATGCTATAATGTGTGGAAGCCTCCCCAAAGAATCCGCAAGATCTCGCCTCGATGTGAACAGAGGTGGCCTAGAGTCGAGAAACACGAATCAAAGTCGACCGAACATCATAACATGCACGAGGCTCAACCAGCCATGGGCAATAGCACCACACCATACTCCTACACCAATGGCTAGCCTGCACCCCCAGCCCTCTACCAGCTTGAGCAACCTGGAAGAGTGGTCGCTTCCCATCAGATATGGCCCAAAAGATCCATATGGAGGGATGTCCCTGGTAACCGACATCTACGGCTGTCGAGCAGCCACCCCCAAGCAGGTCGTGCCCTCCATCGGCTCCCCATGACTCATGCTTCCTCCACTGTCAACCATTCAGGAATACTGCCACCTTGGACATACCCTTCCCCACACGCCTTCAGGAAGGGACCACAACCACCACTACCTGAGATGACACACGCCATCGAGAGGAGGTCTAGTCACCGCTGTCATGCCCGCCGTGAACCTATGGAGCTCAAACCGCCCCCTACAACACGGACCACCCACATGCCACCCGACCAATACCTGATTACCTTTGATCCGGTTTTGGAGGTACATAGTTCTACCTTTTGCCCCAGAGGTCACCCTGGGTTATCGAACACACACGGATGTTTTCTAATTGTAAGGAGATTCTGGCAAGTTGTCGCCATCGCTAGAAGTTCCAGTTTTCTGGTCCGAAATTGCACAGTTCTAGAGAAAATAATAATAGGAAAATAGGCTAGGGCTTAAGAACTTTGCTTGAAGCATACTTGGACTTCAGATTTTCTCTATATGTGCAACATGGTTCTAATAAACATTGTTACTATGTGTTGTCAACGCGAAGGTGTGGGGGATGTGCCCTAATATAACCTCATGGACAAAAATATGCAGTCGTATCGTGATTCTATTTCCCACGATTATAAAGGATTTCTCCAGAACAACACATTTAATTAATGAATGTACACTAGCCACCCACACGCCACCACGCCACATGTCGGAATCCCCAACACCACTAACCCCCGGCCAATGCCTAATTACCTTTGATCCGGTTTCGAGGGTAGATAATTTTGCCCTTCTTCCCAGAGGTGACCCTGGGTTGTCGAATCCACATGAGGAATTGCTAATTGTAATGTGATTCTCACAAGCTCTCATCGTGGCTAGAAGTTCTAGTTTACTGGACCAAAATCGCATAGTTCTAGATGAAAGAATAATAGAAAATTAGGCTAGGGCTTAAGGACTTTGCTTGCAACCTTATACTTACACTTGAGATTTAACCTATATATCCAACATGGTCCCGGTAAACATCATTACTATGTGTTTTCAACATGAAGGTGTGGGGGATGCGCCCTAATAACCTCACGACCAAACATGTAGTCGAATCATAATTCTACTATCCTCAATTACAAAGGATTTCTCTAGACCAACACATTGTATGTTTAATGAATATACCTCTCCTATCCCAGGGAATCACTTTCGACTACCTCACTAATCCTTACTATCACTGGCGTTCGGCATAGCCTTCCACTCGTCCCTATTCTTTACCCCCTCCTTGATTGATCCTTCGGATCACGTGTACTTGCGAGGCCTTTGTAATGTCGTGACAAAATGGACCGTTTGTGGCCATTGTGCCTGGGATCTAGATTTGCCCACAAACCAACACTAGTATTTTATGTGCACTTTGTCCCCGTGCCCAACCGGGATCAACTTTTCGGTTGGTCACTCATCTCCAAATTACTCAAAGCAAAGCACAGTTAACTTGGAGGTTCTTTTTGGATAGGCTCCTAGAAAAAAAGGTGCACTTTGTTTACATGAGTTGTCTATCATTCCTATTACGTTGGATGGCACATACCCCCTCCCCTCAAAGGAACCGATGTCCCCATCGACCCAGCAGGAACGTTCCCTCTTGGAACACTTTGTGTGTCACTACAAAAAAAAGACACATCTGTGACATTTTGGGTCGAACGAATTTTTTCTGTCATATTTATGACACTTCTATGACAATAATTATGACAAAACACGGTATCATCATAGATGTGGTGGGGTCCTACTTCTATGACAAAAAATCATGACAGAAAATGGGCTTTTCATCCTGGGCGGGCCGGAGACGCAGCTGCATGACATTCTTCGGGCCGTCCATGACGGAAAAAACCGTGGTAGAAGCGAGGGCGAGGAAAATATCGGGGTGTTCCCGGTTACGGTGGGTGGTCGGGGCCGAGCGATGCGCGTTTCTCTCATACACGCACGCGCGTGGGTGCAAGGCGTTGGGCTCTAACTGAACCCGAGCGAGGCGTTGGGCTCTAACTGAACCCGAGTGATTGCACTGCAGGCTACGCGTTACTGAACCCGAGCAATCGATCGATGGCTGCTGAACCCGATCGAGCGATTCCTTGGCTACTGCTGCTAACTGAAGCCGATCGATGCTGCCTCTGGATGAACAGTGAGCGTTGCTGGGGGGTTTGGATGAACAGTTCCCGGTGGGGGTGGATGAACAGGACCCCGTGGTGTTGCGTCTGGATGAACAGGACCCCGATCGATTGAGCTGGTTGGGGCTGGATGAACAGGACCCCGTGGAGGGCAAGATGAACAGGACCACCCCGTGGAGGGCAGGATGAACAGTAGACGATGGAGGGCTGGATGAACAGTAGCCCGTGGAGGGGTGGTTGAACAAGAGCCCGTGGAGAGGGCTGGTTGAACAGTAGCCGGTGGTGTAGCGCGCGGTGGAGGCTGCATGAACAGGAGCCCGTGGATGAACAGTCGCGGGTGGAGGCTGGAGGAGGTCGACGGTGGATGAACAGTAGCCCGTGGAGGCTGGAGGGGGTCGACGGTGGAGATGAACAGTATCCCGTGGAGTCCCGTTTTGCGGTACACCACACCCCTCCCGATGAACAGGACCCCCGTTTCGACCGTAGCGCTCCAACACAAGTCCGTTTCCTCCGTTTTATGGTACGCCACACCCCTCCCGATCAACAGGACCCCCGTTTCGACCGTAGGAGGTCCGTTTCCTCCGTTTTGCGGTACGCCAGACCCCTCCTGATGAACAGGATCCCGTTTCGAACATGGCTGGTCGAACACAAGGCCGTTTCCTCCGTTCTGCGGTACACCAGGCCTCGTTTCCATCGGCTGTTCCGTCCAAGCCGGATGGCTCCCACGCGTTCCGTTGCCTCCCGATGAACACGACGCATTCCGTTGCCTCCCCATGAACACGACGACGACGCTGTTTCTCCGTTCTGACCCAGCCATGTACACGAGCCCTAGCCCTACGTACGCGCGAGTAGGTGTTCGAGACCCCGCCCGTATGTATGTACGTGGCCGTATTTACTTTCTTGTACCCTGGCCGCTGTACGTACGTGTACATGCTACGTGCGCGCCTCTACTACGACACATGCGCGCCTCTACATCGACCAGTATGTACGTACACGTTCACGACCAGAATGACAACGCTACGTACGCTTCGACCAGGTGGGTCCCGACTGTCAGGCACTTCCTTGCCTGCGAAGATGTAGCTGGTGGGTCCCAGCAGTCAGGGGGGCGAATCATTTTTTTCCTGGACGCACTTCCTTGCGTGCGAAGATGTAGCTGGTGGGTCCTAGCAGTCAGGTGGAAATGTTTTTTTTCGCGAAATATGGTGGCCCGTCCGGTGGGTCCCCGCCGTCAGGTGGAGGAATAATTATTTTGCGCGTAATAAGGAGGCACTTCCTTGCTGCAGCCGTGGACCCAGCTGTCAGCCTCTCCACGTACAGTACTCTTCCGATGGAAGCCGTTCCTTGACCATGTTGACCACGCTGCGCCGAGAGCACCAGGGCGGTGGACGACGGCGAGGCCTAGGAAGGGGACGATGTGGAGCCGGGGAAGACACGACAGTGGAAGCCCGCGCGGAGAGGAGTACGAGGGTTCACTGGTTCGGCTGCAGTGTGAGGCTGTCGTCGCCGCAGGGCCTGGCCAGCGGTAGGAATAGTAGGGGGCGGTGAGGCCTCCGCGGCAACACAGCTGGCCACGGGAGGCAGGAGCATGCGGCACGACCGGCGCTGCTTTGGGCGGCTGGAGCAAGAAGGCCAGAGCTTGAAGAAGCACTACGGCCGTTGGATTGACATCGTACGGTCACTGGAGCTAGAATCATTCATATTGACTAAGTTGACAAAGCACTCCGTCCCCGTCAACTTAGTAGGCCCACAAGTCAGCCTCCGACCAAGGTGGGTCCCAACTAGCAGGGGGAGTATTCATTTTTTTGTGTAATAAGGAGGCACTTCTGGTGGGTCCGAGCTGACAGAGGGGGGAACATTTTTTTCGCGAAATACGGTGGCCCGTCCGGTGGGTCCCAGCAGTTAGGGGGGAAACGTTTTTTTTTCAAATACGGTGGCCCGTCCGGTGGGTCCCTGCTGTCAGGTGGAGGAATAATTATTTTCCGTGTAATAAGGAGGCACTTCCTTGCGGCTGCCGTGGACCCAGCTGTCAGCCTGTCCACGACAGTACTCTTCCGATGGAAGTCGTTCCTTGACCACGTTGACCACGCCGCGCCAAGAGCACCAGGGCGGTGGACGACGGCGAGGCCTAGGAAGGGGACGATGCGGAGCCGGGGAAGACGCGGTAGTGGATGCCCACGCGGAGAGGAGTACGAGGGTTCACTGGTTCGGCTGCGGTGTGAGGCTGCCGTCGCCGCAGAATAACAGGGGGTGTGGGTGAGTAGAGGGATGCCCTGGCCAGCGGTGGGAGTAGTAGGGGGCGGTGAGGCCTGCACGGCAGCCGGGAGCAGGCGGTCCCGCCGGCGCTGAATTTGGCGGCTGGAGCAAGAAGATCAGAGATTGAAGAAACACGATGGCCGTTGGATTGTCATCCAACGGTTACGTCTGCTAGAATCGTTTGTTGACGTATATAATAACTAAAAAAATGTTGCATACGGGTCAACTGAATAGGCCCATAAGTCAGAACATTCCCTCTTTATTTAATAATTTATATATAGCTCATTGCGACTTCTTATGCAATTTATTGCAGTCTGTTTTTTTGTTGGCCAGGGCCAATTTCGCATATTTCTGTGGGTTCCAAACTATTTTTAATACCAAAATGTCAAGCCAGATTTAAAGTACTTTGAAGATATATTTAAATTAGGTTAATGCCCAGTGAAATAGGAATATAAAAATGTGAAAAAATTCAGAAATTATAAAGTAATTGCCAATTTGTCATATGTTTTTATATTTACAACCCATTTCATATTACTTTCAAGATTTGCAGGCATCTTGAAAGAGTTGCAGCCCATCAGGGCGTAGAAATATAAGTAGGCCTGGATTGGGTATTCTTCACAAAAATAAACTGGGCTCATTTTCACAAAGAAAAAATAGATGGGCTGGTCACATGGTGAACATAAAATATAAACATGGGCTAGACGGGCCACAGCTCAGTTCAAACCCTACTCCGTCTCAACAATAACAAAAAAAATACTGCTCGAGCTGCTACGTCCTAGGTGTCAGCCGATCTTGTGCTGTTCTCTAGTCTATTGACTATATACGCTCACAATGTCGTGGGTCCCAGATGTCAGGAAAACACTAGGAGGAAGCATTTTATTTTTTCATACGCTCACATGGTGGGCCCTAATGTCATCCTCTCCACGTACTTCTGCCGATTCCTGTTGTTTGTTGACCATGTTGACAACGCGAGAGGGCGGCGCCGCGGCGAGCGCACCAAAGCGCGCGGAGGACGACGGTGAGGCCTCGGACGTCGGCGTTAACGATTTAGTAGACGGTGGGGCGGCGATGCGTGCGCTGAGGCGCAGCCAGCCGTGGGAGGCGGAAGCAGGCGGCCCCGCCGGCGCTGGTTTGGTTTTGGCGGATGGAGGAAGACAGGACTGAAGAAACACGACAAACTGTAAAAGCAGCAGGAGTACTTAACAACCTTAACTGAAACCAGCAGGGGCGCTTAACAACCATAGCTGAAAGCAGTATGAGTACTTATACAGATTTAATCGTACAAAGCACGCCTCGAACAGTGCTACTTTGCCTACAGTTAAGCAAGGGTGAGGCCGCCAAGCCCCAGGACAAGGCCCAGGCGCCACCCCGCGCATCCACAACCTTCTGAAAGCGGCTTCATCTCGCAATATGGTCAATAAATAGGATATTCGCTTTAGATCCATGGAAAAGCAGGAACATAATCTTCTGTCCTATTCTCCAAGATGGACGGGCCTTCATTATTTGAGACCACCCATGAATAAGTATCTTTTCACCTCCAAGGGGAATGGAGTAGGTCGACATAAACATCATGTTGTGACCAAGCGCAAGTCTGACCCGACCATGGTCAGGCATCTGTGTA
The DNA here is from genome assembly GCF_018294505.1 of Triticum aestivum. NCBI lineage: Eukaryota > Viridiplantae > Streptophyta > Magnoliopsida > Poales > Poaceae > Triticum > Triticum aestivum. The sequence continues at coordinate 315,715,055 of NC_057805.1, forward strand.
GGAACAATAGAACTGGGCAGTTTCTGTTTCAAGAAGATCACAACTGTAAAACTGTGTATAAGCAATAGTTTATGAACAACATATATAACAGAAAATAGCTCGTACCATAAGTTTCACGACATAGTTGGACCTGTTCAATGAGTGCAGCAGTGGCACACATATCCCACGTGGCCTTCCACCATTGAAACGAACCACAAGGACCTCAAGACGGTCAATAAAGTGTAGGAACTTGTGGATGTCATCCCAGTCAACTTCAGTGCCATCAGTAACAGCCAAGTTGTTACATAATAACAAACGAGTAGCCTGCTTAACTCTAAAAAAAATCTACACATGCCACCAATTATAAGAAAATATTAGTTAGAAGTAGCATCTTCGTGAGAGATTCGTTGCTACTTCTAAAGTTAAATTGTGATCAGTTAGACAGAATAGGTGGATTAAGAAGTAATCGAGGCAACAAGCAAGAACCAGATACAAAACTAACATGGATGAACAATTGGAACGACGTCGGGGTGGAAGATCGCAGTGAAGATGAGACCAGGTTCTGCTATTTCCATCAACATTCGTGCGCCAACTTTTAGTCTGTAACACTTGAGAAAGTTTATCCAAGTTCGGCCATAAAAAAGCAGCGATCTTCTTGGTTCATGAACCCAACTCGAAACTTATATCCATGGCTTGTCTTCACTGTTACCATTAAACTGGTGTATTCAGTTATGGCAAGGCCGAGCATTTTGAGTACATGTGTTCTGGCAGAGCAAGGAATGCACTGTAGGAAAAATAATATGAGAACACAATGTATTCCCTATATCCAAATCTAGAAATACTTTCCTCCTTGACGTCAGTGTTGACCATGGTACTAGTACGTTTTATCCAAATATAGCAATCCAAATTTCCAAATTAGTCGACATCATGTTCAAAAAACCCCACCCTCCTGGATAGAAAAGAGGATTCTAGGAACATACTGTGCGCGTTTTAAAATCCTATGTTAGGATGAGAAGGAACAAGTGTGGCGTCTCGCCGAGGGCGCAGAAACCTGTAGAGTCCTCGCACTTTGGGCACTGCAAATGAAACACACTAGATTCAGTAGGAAGAAAAATGCATCAACGGCGGCGACTGCCATCCTAGGAGTACCCGCGACCAAGGGACTTGGATTTATCGGGGATGGATGAAGAATTCGTACCAGGTTCTCCATGAGAAAACCCTATGCAATCGCCGAGCGGGGTTTTTCTCTGAACAAGCAGACAAGGGAGAAGGGATTCAGGCCGAGTGAAATATTGCCGCTTCGTCCGTCCAGCTTACTGCTAAAGCTGGAAAGGTGGGGTTTTTTGTGATTTGACGGCTCATTGGGCATTAATGCGGCGCTACGACCGAGGTGTGTCTACCGTGCAGTTGTGCACTCTAATTTGGTGCATATGGCATGTCGACCCCGTTGCTGGATGCCCCACATATCAGCGCAAGGAAGTAGAAAGACAGGAGTAACTAGTTATTACACATAAATATATTTTTGATAGAGAGATATTCCCTCTGTAAAGAAATATAAAGATCTTTTATATCACAACTTTATACATAAGAAAAATCAAGGGGAATATATATAACATATATAATTATAAAAAACAGAGTTTTTTTAACATGGTATAGACGAGTTGGTGATGATGGTGTGCCTGTCATCCTGCAATATAGGCCGTCCGATTTATATCTGACGGATAGGAAGGAAACTATGGCAATTTTGCAAAAAGGTACCCACACACCTCTCCGCATTTGCAAATAAGGCCTTCCCTCGTTCATCCTTTTCTCTCATAAGATAAAATACTCATACAAATGCATCTTGATGTTACGTGCAACGCACGGGCATTATGGGGATTCAGCTGAGAAATACTCACACAGGCTCACGGTTCTGGACTTTGGGACATAGGCCGGTGGGCCTGCATGTTTGGGGGCCCATGTGTTCTACCTCGGCGATTTTCATATTGCAAGCGGTCAGTACGGCGCTGGTTTTAGATGCTGTAGCAAGGCGAATACACAAAATTGAATAAAGCACAGCAGCTGTTGGAATGAAATCAAACGAAAGTTCCTAACCAGCAATCAGAGTTGCAATTCTATCAATGATACTGTCGTACTACTTATACACACAGGACACTTGTTTCACCATGCCAGAGTATTACATCAAAATCTCTCGGCGGATAGATCAGTTCGGCAGTACTGAAGAATTTCAAAGTTGATTTGGACCAGCTCTCCTTGCCGAGAAAGTTCGATTTTGACATCATCCCCTACCGCAAGATATGATTTAGATTTGAACCTTGACCATCCTTTAGCATCAATCATCATGCGACCATCCTTTGTACTTACGGTATATTGAGCAGGTTCATTCACACCAAGGCTGCGCATGGTAAGAGAAACTTGGCCGCTGTCGCCCGGATTGTTGAACGACTCCCTCGTTGCTCTAGGAATTCTCTGTTTGCAAACAAGAAGACATACCCAAACAGTTAGATCAACACAGTGAATCATGCGAAACAACATGGAAATAAAAAAGAACGAAACACTTGGGCGGCCAATGCTTACCAAAAAGGTGGACATGTCGGTTTTTGCAAGGGCTTTGGTACATGAAGTGCGAACTGTAGCCCAGTCTGTTGCCGGTGCAACTGCTTGTTCGGTTGCCACCGCACGGGCCGGAGCAGATGCAAGTGCAAGTGTTCGTGCAGGTGCCGAAGCCGCTGCTGCTGCCGGAGATGCTGCTCCTTGTAGAGCTGGTGCCGGTGTCGGAGCAGGTGCCGGTGTCGATGCCCGATCCTCCGGTAGATCAGCCTGATCCGCTGACGCGGTCGGTGCCCAATCCTCAGCTGGATCAGACTGAGCTGCTGTCGCTGTCAGTGCTAGAGCAACTGCCGGTGCTCGATCTGTTGCTGAAGGTGGTACCGATGTGCGAGACAGCGGTGATCGTGTCTGGTCTGCTATGATCAGCTTTCTAACTTGACTAGGCTTCGTGATCGTGATCCAGTAGTTTCTTCATTTCTTTTAAACGTGAGAAGGACTAATTGTGGCATTTTTGTTAAACCAAACTGTAGTTCATCATAGGGATTCAGCTTGTACTCAGACAACAGACTGATCCAATTTTTTCCAATAATATAAGTGATGGACAGTGCCGTCGTTACTGACACGACATAAGAAGTGAAACCTGCAAAAATAGCCATCGTAGAGCAAACCAAACGGTTTATTCTGTGATGAATGTCACATGGCAAAACCTGCATCGTAAAATTGCAGGAAAAGAAAGAAAACATGACATTAAATCAATAAGATTTAGAATGTAAATCAATAAGATTTAGAATGTAAATCAATAAGATTTACTTGATGTGACACGAGTGAATCCTTACTAGGAAATCACTATGTGGAAGTACTAAACAAAAGATTGATCGTCCAACTACAGGTGGCATGCAGGGGCCCCGCCTACTCCCACGACCAGGATAGTCCAAAGGTCGTGACAAATCGTATGGACCAAACATCCATGGGACTGGAAATCCTGGTGGGTGCGACAAAACCCTGCAATGCATACAGATATTGGAGTGTAACCATAATTGATAAACCGTCCTCACAAAAAAGATGATCTGGATACTTCAAAATATACAGACTGAATTGAGTGGATAGACATTAACATAGACCGTTCTCAGGACTGACCACACACCAAAAGCGGCAGTACTAATAAACAATACAGGGTTCAAAACACAAATCAAGTACCGAACAATAGTACTTACTACAGACAAGCAAAGTTGCACTAATTAGACTCTGCAGACTATTTCTTGCCACCGACCTACGGGATGAGCCCCGCATAACTGACTAGGCCATGGACTTCGTGAGAGATGTCTACATGCACCATCACCATCTTGTCAACCTTGGAGAACCTAACAGAGTGGTCTTTCCACTCATAAACATGACCATGAAGACATGTCGCATCAGATTTGTTGGGAAGCTTTACAAGAACCACACCGTTCGTAATCAAAGGCACAACCAGGAAATTGTTGTGGTCAAGTACAGCCTCGAGAACACACATGACAACAATGCTACAGGAAAACACTAGTTCAGGACACGTGGCGACAAGGACACAACAGCTGGATAGTTTAGCAGTAGAACTCATCCTCAGGTCTTCCAGTTCACATGGCATGACTTTGAGAACTTCGTCTCCACCACGGACCTGGTTCTAATTCAAATAGAAACCATATTTTATTACTACCTCCATTCAGAAATACAAGATGATTTTCGATATTATACTCCATATATGACTACATATACACACAGAAATGAGTGAACAAAGACACTAGAACATGTCTTCAAAGGCATGACAGCAGAGGGATTACTTGCAATATCCATAACACAAGTTACTGAGGCAAATATGCCCTCTTCAAAGGTAGCATTGATGTTCATAAAGTACTCCCTCCGTCCCAAAATTCTTGTCTTAGATTTGTCTAGATACGGAAGTATCAAGTCACATTTTAGTATTAGATACATCCGTATCTAGACAAATCTAAGACAAGAAATTTGGGACAGAGGGAGTAGTTGAAAGTAATCTATAAGAAATCAGTGTCAACCTCTCGCATGTTTTGGTCAAAAGAGGAATTTAGAACCGTCATTTGGCACACAAAAATTGATGGATTATGGATGGGCTTAGGCCCATATAATACAATAATCCCTAGTTAATCTCTAAGGCCCATGCATATGTACGGCAAGTGTGGGAAGTTTAGTCCCATACTGCTACAGTAAGAAGAGTGAGACCTCTTTATAAGGGCTGCTCTACCACTTGCTATTGGGAGCTTGGGAATAGGAGCTGTACACGCGCGCTCCTCCTCCTCCGCCGCCCGCCTCGCCTCGCCACGCCTCGCCTCGTCACGACGCGCGCGGGCCGCGGGTTGCGGGAATGAGCCGAGCCGAAGCTTATTTTTGCCCGTCAAGAATGGTTAATTAATCTCGTATTAATTAACGAGTCGCTTATGGAAACGCCACTATCCGAGACGTTGGACCGTGGGTTGTTCTCGGACTTGGTCGTGGGCCTGGCCCAGGCCCATCTACCTGATGGCCTATATAAGAAGGCGTTGGCCACTGGAGTGAACTCTAACTCAGTTCACTCACTGCCTCTCGTACAACCCTAGCCGGCATCTACTGATACTCTCACCGTGCTGCCTCCGGCGATCCCATCCCGACGACCGCGTGCACGGTTGGTCGGGAGAGCAGGTGCCTCCGAAACCCTGTCGTTCGAGATCCTGCCCGGGAGAACGGCAATTAGGTTTTTGGGGAGCGTCTCTACGCGACTGCTCCCGATCCGTCCCCGTCTTCGTCCGCCTCTGCTTCCACTACTTCCTCTACATCGACTCCATGGTTGACGACGAAGTCGCCAAGAAGAAGGCCTTGGCTGCTGCTGCCGCCGCCGCGTTGGCCTGGCCAACCGGAGGGTATGACTCGTCCATCCCCTATTTGCTCGTTCATGTGCTAGCCGTATATATGCTGTTCATAGATGGTTCGGTTCTATGTACTGTACGTGCTCACATGCTTACGTATCGGTATGAGATGCATACCGTATTTTCCATGTTTACTGTCTACTCGTGGATTAGATTATTCGAGAAAGTGCTAATATTTCCAACAATCCAAAAACCTTATTTTAGGCACTTCTCAACTCATGGCTTCGTTGCTACTCTGAAACCGGAAAAGTTTACTGGAACGCATTTTAAGCGTTGGCAGACGAGGACCACCTTGTGGCTCACAGCAATGAACGTGTTCTGGGTTAGTGGTGTGTCACCCATGGTAGCGATTTCTCCTGAACAGGAGAATGTGTTTAGGGAGGCAACCACCATCTTTCTGGGAGCCGTTCTTACTGTGATCGGAGACAAGCTTGTGGACGCATATCTCCATATGCGCGTTGCCAAGAATTTGTGGGATGCGCTCGAAGCTAAATTCGGCGCAACCGATGCTGAAAGCGAGTTGTATGCTATGGATTAGTTCCATGATTACAAAATGGTTGATAACCGTTCTGTATTGGACCAGGCCCATGAGATACAATGCATCGCTAAGGAGCTGGAGCTCCTGAAGTGTGAGTTACCGGACAAGTTTGTCGCGGGTTGCATTATTGCAAAACTCCCTCCTGGATGGAGGAACTTTGCTACTTCTCTCAAGCACTTGAGACGTGAATTCTCTGTTGAGGATGTCATCGGTCATCTAAGTATTGAGCAGAACTCGAGAGCAAAGGACTCACACGTGAAAGGGGCAGAGGGTTCTTCTAGCGCCAATATGGTGCAGAAGAACTCCCACAAGTTCAAGGGAAAGAACTCTGTCCAGCAGAATACTACCTTCAAGAAGAAGGATAAGAAGAAAAACAAGTATAAGAAGTCAGGACAGGACGCAAAGTCTGTCAATGTCACTTTGAGCAACTATGATGGGGCAACTGGGTATGGTAATCTGTTTACCGTACTTTCAGTTTGTCAGTCCACCGATTGGTGGGTTGACACTGGGGCCAATATTCATGTGTGTGCTGATGTGTCCTTGTTTTCTTCTTACCAGATCACACGACATTGTTCCGTCTTGATGGGGAACGGCTCGCATGCTTCTGTTCATGGTGTTGGCAGGGTAGATCTAAAGTTTACTTCGGGAAAGATCGTGCAACTGAAGAACGTGCAGCATGTCCCCGCGATCAAGAAGAATCTCGTTAGTGGCTCCCTTCTATGTAAAGAAGGGTTTAAGTTAGTATTTGAGTCTAACAAAGTAGTCGTATCTCGTTATGGACTATTTGTTGGAAAAGGATATGATTGTGGTGGTTTGTTCCGCCTTTCCCTGGAGGATTTCTGTAATAAAGTCGTGAACCAAATTCATTCCAATGTGAACGAATGTGAGGTTTGGCATTCACGTCTTTGTCACATAAATTTCGGTTGTATGATGCGGCTAGCTAAGATGAATCTAATCCCGAGTTTCACTTTTTCCAAAGGCTCTAAGTGCCATGCGTGTGTGCAAGCAAAGCAACCTCGTAAGCCTCACAAGCCTGTGAAGGAGAGACACCTGGCACCACTAGAGCTCATACATTCAGATCTCTATGAGATGAATGGTGTGTTGACTAAAGGTGGAAAGAGATACTTCATGACTTTGATTGATGATTCCACTAGATTCTGTTATGTGTATTTTTTAAACACAAAGGATGAGCTCTACACTACTTTAAAATCTATAAGGCTGAAATTGAGAACCAACTTGAGAAGAAAATTAAACGAGTCCGGTCTGATCGTGGTGGAGAGTACTTTTCTAGTGAGTTTGATTTATTCTGTGCGGAACATGGTATTATTCATGAGAGGACGCCTCCCTATTCACCCCAGTCAAACGGGGTTGCCGAACGGAAAAACCGTACTCTAACTGATTTGGATAACGCCATGTTAGATACATCGGGTTTATCCAAGGCATGGTGGGCGGAGGCTGTATTGACATCATGTCATGTCCTGAATAAAGTTCCCACAAAGGATAATGAGACTACTCCCTATGAGCAATGGGAAAAGAAAAGAACTACACTCTCTTACTTGCACACTTGGGGCTATTTGGCTAAAGTCAATGTGCCGATCCCCAAGAAGCGTAAGCTTGGTCCGAAGACCGTGGACTGCGTTAATTTGGGCTACGCTAAGAATAGCGTTGGCTATAGATTTCTAGTAGTGAAATCTGAGGTACCTGACCAGAAGGTCAATACAATTCTAGAGTCTAAAGATGCTACATTCTTTGAGGATATTTTCCCCATGAGATATGCAAAGCACTTGTAGACTGGAATCTGATGAGACTCCTGAACCTGCCATTCCGATGGAATACTATGAACACAAAAGTGACGAAAGTTCCACAGAGGATGATGAGGAAGCTCCTGTTAGGAGCAAGAGACAAAGGACTGCAAAGTCTTTTGGTGATGATTTCCTCGTGTACCTCGTCGATGATGACACTCCCAGTTCCATTTCAGAAGCTTATGCATCTTCGGATGCTGACTACTGGAAGGATGCGGTCCGTAGCGAGATGGATTCCATCATGGCTAACAGGACATGGGAGATCACTGATCGTCCTTATGGTTGCCAACCATTGGGATGTAAGTGGGTGTTCAAGAGGAAGCTTAGGCCCGATTGTACTGTTGAGAAGTACAAGGCTAGGCTTGTGGCCAAGGGTTATACCCAAAAAGAAGAAGAGGAATTCTTTGATACTTACTCACCTATGGCTAGATTGACAACCATTCGAGTGTTACTCGCATTGGCTGCCTCGCATGGTCTTCTCTTTCATCAGATGGACGTTAAGACGGCTTTCCTTAACGGAGAGCTAGACGAGGAAATTTACATGCAACAACCAGATGGCTTTGTAGTAAATGGTCAGGAAAGAAAGTGTGTAAGCTAGTGAAATCTTTGTATGGCCTAAAACAAGCGCCTAAGCAATGGCATGAGAAGTTTAATACAACTTTGACATCTGCTGGCTTTGTTGTTAACGAAGCTGACAAATGTGTATACTATTGCTATGGTGGGGGCGAAGGAGTTATACCGTGTCTGTATGTCGATGACATACTAATATTTGGGACCCACCTCAAGGTCATTGAGGAGGCCAAGGCTTTTCTATCTCATAACTTTGAGATGAAAGACCTGGGGGTGGCTGATGTTATCTTGAACATCAAGCTACTAAGAAATACTGAGGGTGGAATTACACTTTTGCAATCCCACTATGTTGAGAAGATTTTGAGCCGTTTTGGATATTCGGACTGCAAACCTTCTGCAACACCATATGATCCTAGCGTGCGGATTCGAAAGTTCGAAGGCACGGCTGTAGATCAATTGAGATATTCTCAAGTGGTTGGTTCACTCATGTACCTAGCTTGTGCTACTCGCCCTGACATCTCATTTGCTGTGTGCAAACTGAGCCGGTTTGTTTCCAATCCGGGAGATGTGCATTGGCATGTTGTTGAGCAAGTGATGCGCTATTTGCAAGGTACTGTGAACTATGGGATTCACTATTCTGGGTACCCGACGGTACTTGAGGGGTATAATGATTCTAACTGGATATCTGATGCTGATGAGATGAAAGCCACAAGTGGATATGTCTTCACACTTGGTGGTGGTGCTGTTTCCTGGAAGTCTTGCAAGCAGACGATCTTAACCAGATCGACGATGGAAGCATGACTCACAACATTAGACACATCATGCGTCGAAGCAGAATGGCTTCGAGAGCTTTTGATGGATTTGCCGGTGGTTGATAAACTAGTCCCGGTTGTCCTTATGAACTGTGACAATCAAACAGTGATTGCGAAGGCTAAGAGTTCAAAGGACAACTTGAAATCCACAAAGCACATAAGAAGAAGATTAAAATCTGTCAGAAAATCAAGAAACTCCGGAGTAATAGCATTGGATTATATCCAAACGGCTAAGAATCTGGCAGACCCTTTTACAAAAGGGCTATCACGGATTGTGATAGAAAATGCATCGAGGGAGATGGGTATGAGACCCACGTAAGTTGCCATGGGGGTAACCCAACCTATGTGACCAGAGATCCCGTGAATTAGGACCTGGGAAAACAATCCAGCGGTCAACTGAGGAGAGTATCCTTAATTAACCCACTCTGTTGGAGATGCAATAATACTCACAATTCTGTAAGGCAGGCTGACTTTTGTCTTATTGTGTTCCAAAGCTTATGTAAGCAAGATGCTAACCTACAGAGCATTCTTTGGAGAAACACACCTATGTGAGCCCGACTGCTGGTCACAGTCTATGAGATTGGGTGATCTCTAGGAAGCTCATGAGAAGGTACGGAGTATGACTAATAAGCTCCACCCGAGGGGTTTAGCCTTCGGTAGCCACGTATCAGAGACAATAGGCGAAACTTCTACACGCCAAACTGACAATTCAAGGCATAGTCCATTGTTCAGTTGTGAAGAAGTCTAATCCTATTGCTCTAGGTGGAAGTTCAACTTAATAGTCTGCACTGAAAATTCTAGTATATCAAACATTGTTTGGAACAGTTGACAAACTTATGTGCCTCGAGATCTGGTGGGGGATTGATGGATTATGGATGGGCTTAGGCCCATATAAGACAATAATCCCTAGTTAATCTCTAAGGCCCATGCATGTGTACGACAAGTGTGGGAAGTTTAGTCCCATACTGCTACAGTAAGAAGAGTGAGACCTCTTTATAAGGGCTGCTCTACCACTTGCTATTGAGAGCTTGGGAATAGAAGCTGTACACGCGCGCTCCTCCTCCTCCGCTGCCCGCCTCGCCTCGCCACGCCTCGCCTCGTCACGACGCGCGCGCGTGCGCCGCGGGTTGCGGGAATGAGCCGAGCCGAAGCTTATTTTTGCCGGTCAAGAATGGTTAATTAATCTCGTATTAATTATTGAGTCGCTTACAGAAGCGCCACTATCCGAGACATTGGACCGTGGGCTGTTCGCGGACTTGGTCGTGGGCCTGACCCAGGCCCATCTACCTGATGGCCTATATAAGAAGGCGTTGGCCACTGGAGTGAACCCTAACTCAGTTCACTCACTCCCACTCGTACAACACTAGCCATCATCTATTGTTCCTCTCACTGTGCTACCTCCGGAGATCCCATCCCGACGACCGCGTGCATGGTTGGTCGGGAGAGTAGGTGCCTCCGAAACCCTGTCGTTCGAGATCCTGCCCAGGAGAACGGCACTAAGGTTTTTGCGGAGCGTCTTGACGCGACTGCTCCCGATCCGTCCCCATCTTCGTCCGCCTCTGCTTCCACTACTTCCTCTACATCGACTCCATGGTTGACGACGAAGTCTCCAAGAAGAAGGCCTTGGCTGATGCCAAGGCTACTGCTACTGCCGCCGCGTTGGCCTGGCCAACCGGAGGGTATGACTCGTTCATCCCCTATTTGCTCGTTCATGTGCTAGCCGTATATATGTTGTTCATAGATGGTTCGGCTCTATGTACTGTACGTGCTCACATGCTTAGGTATCGGTATGAGATGCATACCGTATTTTCCATGTTTACTGTCTACTCGTGGATTAGATTATTCGAGAAAGTGCTAATATTTCCAACAAAAATCACACGCAAGATCACCCAGAAAGTTGTACTACTAGTACTAGTACTGCGTGTTAGATGAAAAAACACGATCAAGATCGAGAAAAAGATCGTCAAGAAGAGATATTACCTGGACTTGCTTAATGAGGGATCCCGGAGAGGGGGGCTTGGACAGGGCGATGGCTTTGATCTTGTTTGCGGTAGTCTCGGCGGGGTGCTTGCGCTTCTTCGTACCATGAGCCTCGACGGTTTTGGCCAGAGCCATAGACATCACTTCGGCCGGTGCTCCAGCGTCCATCAAGAAACTGTCAAATAGAAATAAAAGAAAAGAAACCATAATCACAAACCCAAAATAAGAAAAGAGAGAGAGTTATAGGATCAGTCCCGGGGTTGCAAGACCGGGCCTTGGCCAGAATCAACACCATTGATGGGCTCACCTTTCCTTCTTTGGGAGAGAAGAACAATGGCAGAAGTAGGTCGGTGTTTTCTTGAAGAAATGAGGAACAAGATGAGGGAGAAGCGAGGGTTGGGTAGAGAGGAAGCTGAGAGAGAAGAGTGAAATGATTGTTGCTTCGGCCGTCCAACTTACTGCTGGAAAGGAGGGGGTTTTGTGATTTGACGGCTCATTGGGCATTACTGCGGCGCTTCGATCGGGGTAGTCTACCGTCACTCTACTACGGAGTAATTTAGTGCATGGCTGGTGGACCTCGATGCTGGCTGTCCCACACGTCGGTGAAAGTGAGTAATTTAGTGCATGGCTGGAGGAGGATCCGCACGGTAGAGCATGTCCACTGTTTTTCTGAAGAAAAAAATGATTACAGCAAGCGTTTCCACTCTTATGACGGAGGAGTGCGAAACACGGTAGCCACTTGAACATACACAGTGCTCCTACTACTAGGCATGTGCAGTTCATACGTCAGTACTACATAATCTTGTTGCTAGTGTAGTAAGATATGATGACAACAAATGATGTTGTGCGCATGTCAACTATATGAACAGTAATGTGGTAACATAGTACCGCTTTCTCGACTGTCCGGTCGAGAATGAACGGTGAGATCAATGTTAACAGAACTAGGTCTACAGCGCACGGAGAGTACGGTGCTACAGTACTCCATGAAACATGAACCATATGAAGCACGAATAGTGTTAGGCAGGGTGTATGAAGGGTGCACGGGATGGGAGCAAAAGTTCCCTTCTCGACCCACTTTTGGGTGTTTGGCAGAGTGCATGAAGGGTGCATGAGTCCACACTAGTAGGTTAACACAAATACACGAAGAGGAAACAACTACTCCATCTAGGTGTGTAAGTCATCTTACGTTGTGCACTGCGACCAAGGCGGAGAGGAAAACGAGAAAACTCAATGTCTTTTTGCTAATTAATAGCATTGCATGCGATGAACTAACCACTGCATGTCATGTTTATTAGTCTCAAGTCATTGAAAGCATGCATGGCCTCGTCTCTTATTGGTTGATATGTCACAAAACAAGAAACGGGAAGGGAGTTAATGTACCGTGCCTAAGTGTTTTGGGATTATTTGGTTTTCGTAAGGTGACTTACACACTATATTGAGATGAGAATGCAACCAAACACACCCACACGCTTTGTGCTACAGTGACTGGTCTGCACCGTCTGAGTTTGATCCAACGGTCATGTTGCACCGAGACATGGACATTCCCATGCAGAGGGCGCCTAAACACCACTGAAGTCCCTCTGCTTCTCGAGGCGCACGACGTTGGTGATGCAGGGGGCGGAACGGTTGAAAGGCAATGCAATCTATGGGAAGGCGGAGGGAGCCACCCGAGGAGCGGGGAATCTTTTGGTTTTCACCATGGTAAAACACCAGTCGACGACTTCTCACATCAGGGAGCAGTGGGTTTTACAGGCGGAGTCATCGTGACTAATTGCTGCCGCGCCTGCTCCCGTCAATCAAAAAATTAAAAATCCTGCCGTGCCTGCTCCTGTCAATCAAAAAATTTAAAATCATGCCGCACTCAAACACCAGAGCAACTCCGCGGTGGATGTTTAAATTTACCTACCAGCAAGTAGATAAAAAAAGGGTGAAAAAACAAAAGTGGCGGCGGCCTAGCTAATCGGTCGAACTAGCCCAACTAGCTAGCCATCGTGCTTCACTGATGTACTCTGCGGGAAAAGTGGTCTTTCGTGATTTGACGACTCATTTATTTACTTGCTTCGGCAAAAACGCGCGGTAGGGTGTCCCACGTCAGGAAGAATATATGTGTGCACCACCTGGGAGGACCCCAAAACCGCGCGGTAGGGTGTGCCATGTCTCGGCACAGAGGAAAAATGTGCGTGTAAAAATTTACTGTACCAGACGTAGTACCTATGGTTCAACCTCGGGACCCAGCCAGTCGGTCGAAAACACCCCACTAGCCACACAACTTCATCATGCTAACATGGCACGGAGGATAGGTGTGGTTAGCTCCGTCTCGACCAGCCACAACGTCTCTTGTTCTAGGCGATTCTTCTATTTTCCAAGCTTTTTTTAGTTGTAATAACACCACGGCAAGCTAGCGCCGCTCTTCGTGTGTGCCCGTGCAAAGATTAGATGATGGAGAGAAGATAGAGATCGCAGACCTGGGACCCACCAGTAAGTGAGTCAACGGTCATGCACGTGTAGACGAGGCACTCCCTCTACTCTACTCAACGTAATACTGTATAAAATCAAGTTATGGGACAAAGCCAACAACCGTTGTTGTTTCAGGCTATCGACTTACGCTTTGTAGTCCAGGTTGCCAGTTTGAATCTCGTCTTTCAGATTTGTTAGTTTTAGGTCCAAATTTGATTAATGACAAGTGGGACCCCGTGTGTTGTTTCGATATTTCAGTGTAGGATGGTTTTTTTCAACAAACACTTTGCGCGGTTAGACAAGTAACGGCACAAGTTACACATATTTTGCAAGTTTACGAACAAAAATGACAGCGGCATAGAATATCACATCCACCCCGCAGCTTAGATGCTATGGTGATACGAGTTTTTACACCGTTGGAAGTGAGATCCAATGGCTTGGGAGTAGTCTTTGTAATTATGCGCAATTTCCAAACTCTCCAAAGGTTTTTTGCAAATAAAACATTCAGGCCTCGTGTGTGCCGCTGCATCTTGGATCCAACGGCTCCCCGTTGCTCATATTAGGTGCTCCCCGTAGCTTAATTACCCGCTACGGTGATATGAGCATCTAGGTCGTATGATCAGTGATCAGATGGCACATGCGTAGTACTTGTACTTTCTGCGCAATTCCCAAACTCTCTCAGCCGTATATTGCAAAAACATTCAAACCTCCTACTGTGGGCCGTTAGATCTCCGTGAACTCGTATCACCATAGAATCTACGGTGCGGGAGCACCTCATATTCTCCCGTGCGAGAAAACATAAGGTGCTCTCGCAGCTTGGATGCTACGGTGATACGAGCTTCGAGGTCGTTTGATCTGAGATCCAATGGCATCTGAGCAGTCTTTGTGCTTGTAAGCAGTGGCCGAACTCTTTGGGGGCTTTTCTGCAAAAAACCATTCGAACCACCGAGGAGGCGTTGGGTCACAAATCCAACGGCTCCGAAGAGCTTGTATCACCAAAGCATCTAAGGTGTGGTAGCACATGATATTCTTACATACAGGAGAATATGATGTCCTCCTTCATCTTAGATGCTACGGTGATACGAGCTTCGAGGTCGTTGGATATGGGATCCAAGGGCATCTGAGTAGTTTTTGTACAAATTGTGTGCAATTCTCAAACTCATCAAGGTTTCCTGTAAAAATATTAAGACATCATGTGAGCTGCTATATCTCAGATCTACAAGCTCCAAGCAACTCGTATCGGCATATAGCATCTAAGGTATGGGGGCACATGATATTCTCCCGGGGAGGAGGGGTGGGGGTGCACAACCAATCGGTGGTTGGGAGGGTGGGGACAAATATAATCTAAACAACCCTAAACAGAGCTTCACAATTTTATCTAAGGTCGAGGGGGTGACCCCCGACAATCATAGCTCCGCCTAATTAAACACAACATTTGCATGTACTGTAGTACTAGACTTAATATTCATGTTTCAGTTTCATGTTCGTTTTAAATATTGAATTGAGGACCATGCATGTCTTACATTTTACTCCCTTCGTTCCTAAATATTAGTCTTTTTAGAGATTTCAAGTGGACTGGCACATACGGATGTATATAGACATATTTTAGAGTGTAGATTCACTCATTTTGCTCCGTATGTAGTCGCTTGTTGAAATCTCTAAAAGACTAATATTTAGGAACAGAAGGAGTATTTTTGAATTCGTGTCATACATGCATGGTTTGGAAAAATAGATGCACTATACTTATTGGATGGGTGTCTGTGTGTGTGTGTGTGTGGTCATATGCTTGATACATACAAAGTTTTCTCACCTCCATATTGTTCATCTTTTAAATTTGAATTTGCATTGAAAAACTTAGCAGGGATACCATGAAATGTGAAATCCACGTTGAGATCACTATATCACAAACTCACTCTAATTCAACAACTCGTCATAAATCAATTACCACGTTGAGATTAGTATTTGCAAGGAAAATACGGGCATTGTAATACACATAGATTCGTTCGGCAACTTCAAAGGTTCCTTTCGTATTCTCGAACGGTAGGACCCAACGGCGTACCAGCCAGACCTTGGCTCGTGTTGATCCTAAAAAAAACCGGGCTCGTGTCCTTCTGGTGGCGTGCGTGGTACGCACATTAGGCAACCCCAACCAGTCGAGCCTCCGCGTTTCGAGTCGAAATATCTGGCGGCCAGAATTCCAGCCCTAGGAAATTCCCCTCATGTCCCCGGTCCATAATGACTACCGATGAACAACGGAGGGATGCTTTAGTAACTAGACAACGTTGTGTTAAAAAAAGTAACTAGACAACGTTACCTACCATGCCGAGCACGGTTCAATTCCCTCGGTCGCCGCTCGCCAAGGTCACCCGTCAACTGCATTGCCTAGTACTACTACTACACCAGGATGAGCACAGAATTGAGCCCGTTTGTTCGTGCCTAGTACTTGAGTTAATATATCAGGCAATGCACTGGTACGGAGGGATTATCCTTTTGCTCTGCATATATAACTTGTCTGAAGTCTAACTAAGAAAAATGTTTGACCAAATCCTTTCTTAAGAAATACAGCAGGACAGATGTATGGCTTGAAAATTTATTGCATGATGCAGGTTATGATATTGTTTCGAATCCTGGATCTTAAATTTCAGAAAAATCCAAAAAGTGACCATAAATTCTCTGAACTGAGCATGGTCACGTGATATGGCACAAATATTACTTTCGTAATTTTTTTCTTCAATTTGAGCAAGTTGCTTATGACAAGTTGCACAAATGAAGAGCCAAGGTATTTTGGAACAAAGACCTATCACGTTAAGGCGAACACTTTCACTATTGAAACCGTGGGCGTTTATGTGCCGCCACGAGTCCCGCTTCTCATCGGCAGGTGCCGTCCGAGCAAGCGTGTGAGTCCGACGGGAAGGCATGCGAGCAGACCGTTGTGCGTGGCTGAGAGGAAGGCGTGCGAGCAGACCACTGTGCAGGCTCACCGGGAGGGCGAGCCCTTTGACCAGGCTCCGCCGCCCACCTTTGTCCCAACTGCTCCCACTTTTAATGTCGCCGGCGCCGCAGTTTAAAATCAACCCCGCACTACCCGGTATCGCTACAATCTTCTCTCTTCCTCTCCGATTCTCTTGTCGTCTACCTCCAACCAGCCTGACCTAAACGTACGCCATGCCGCGTCACGATGGTCTGCCCTTAGTCTTCTTGTTTCCTGAGGAAGACACCCAGCCGGAGTCTCAAGAACATAAGGCGCTTTGGGACGAGCTTGAACTGGCCTTGCGGGAAGACGCCGCGCCTGTCCCCGCTCCCGTTCCGGCTCCCGTCGCCCCGACTGGCGCCAGCGCCCATCCCCCGTGGGATTGATGGGCTGGGAGCCGCACATTGTCGCCGAACTTGATGCCACGGGGTTCCACAAGGTCCCCACCGACTTTCACGCGCCCGTGCACTTGCCAGCGCATGCACCTGCGCGTGCACTGACGCGCACGCCCGTGCCAGTGCCCGTGCACCTGCCAGCGCATGCGCCTGTGTGTGCACTGACGTGCGTGCCCGTGCCCGTGCCCGTGCACACGAATGTCTCCGCCGCGCCGTTGACAGCGCCTGTCCCCGGCGCGGGTGCCAGTGCCCCCCTCAGCGGCATGGATGGCCGTCGTCGACCGCTTCCTTGCACCAACGCCAGTCGCCTCCTCCCGCCAGTTGACTCGCTCCTGGAGACCGATGTCCAGAACATTGTGGCCTTCCTTGAAGCTAAGGGCCAACGTCCAGGAGTACGCCAACAACGGCGCAAGACGCCGCCGCCGCCGTCGGTCAGTGGCCCGACGACATACAGAGCACGGCAGAGGAGCCGCTTCCCACTGCAAGACGCCCCCGCCGCCGCCGCGTAATCTAAATTTGCCATGAAAAACGTTGGATTGCTATGCTTAAAATCCGAACGTTTATCATTTCCATTTATTTTAGATCGATCGTCGTATAATTTAAAGTTGGAGTCAGACTGAACAAAATGTATGGTTTGATCGATTGAATGTTCTGCTAGAGTCGTATCAAATTAAATATAAATGTCATCAAGCCACATGTATTCCTTGTCATCCAACGACCTAGACTGCCTCAATGTCGAGCGCTCAACACGTTTAGCGTGCAGTTAATTTCATGCCAAAAATAGTGCTAATCACATAATAACACGCAAATAATATCCAACTTAATATCCGCATGCACTTAATATACTTCCAAATTAACGTGCATTGCACGTACACACTGACTAGTGCTGCTAGCACCTGAAACTAGTGCCGTAACTTATGAATGCGTCCAGATATGGTCAACGGCAACATCGCCCGCGAGTTCTTCGTGTTTGCCCATGCGTCTAAACGCAGAAGGGGAGGAGAGACACAGAGCACACATGGAACCCACCAGTAAGTGAAGGCGAATAGTACTAAAAATAATATTACATGTTATAATTAAATAGGCTATGGTACTATAAAACATTATGTGAAAAAGGGAGGTACAACAAACATTGCTGTTCTACGTATGTTGCCTATTGACGTGCGGCTTGAAGGCCCTGGTCGCATGTTCGATCCTCGTCCTTTATTTTTTAATTTGTATATGGGTCCAAATTTGTTTCATGACATGTGGGGCCCTCGGTGTGTAGTTTGTAGCACTTTAATTTGTGGGTCCAAATTTGTTCCATTCCAAGTGGACTATCGGTGTGTAGTTTTGTAGCTTATTTATAATAATTAAAGAGAACAACAGAGTTTTTTGCAATAATACCATGGTGCGACGTTGAAGGCGAGGAAAGGACGTGCGAGAGAGCGATGACCGAGCCAGAGGGAAATCAACTAGGGGAGTTGCGGGGGTTGCAGCGGTGTTTCGAGTAGTTGTGGGCCAAATGCTACAAAAATATAATCTAAACCGACTAGAATAAATGCCTACACAAATTAATCCAAGGTTGGAGTGCCCCTCGCAATGTAAATAGCTCCCGTTTGCGAGGGATGGAGAGGTAGCTTCAATGTGTGGAAGATACGGCGTGAGAAAGCGAGGTCCATCGAGAGACATATAGATAGAGAGACAAAGTGAGTGTGGTCCACATTCATCGGAACAAATATATATGCTCTGGAGAGATATTGTCCGATCGAAGCTTTTTGGCAAGGGTGAGCTGGCTGTAAGATAGAGCTTGTGGGATGATCCAGTCACACGACAGTGTAGATATTATTTGGTGCGTGGGAGGAAGCAAGGGTCAATCGATCACAGTAAGGGTCGTCGTGCGATCGAAAGAGTGAGACGGGTTGGAGAGAGTGGACCTAGATAGACAATTGTGCGCTGAGAGAGTATACAATGTGAATAAGTCGAATTGGGCTCAAACATGGTGATATATCGTTTTTGTTCCGAGAAAGAGCGAGGTCAATCGAGACATACAAAGAGAGAGAGAGGGAGAGAGATGAGCGGGCGTGGCTCGCCCGTGCGGCAGAAAAGAGTGAGACTCTCGAGGGAGTTTACCTAAGATTGACAACATTCGTGCGTGCGCACGAGAGGTTGGGGCTAGATAGGCAATGCATGTATTTAGCGCGAGAGGTGAGAGGGAGAGGAGAGAGAGAGAGCTCGGCATGGGGTGCAATGGCGGGTGTGTGAGGTAAATACATTTCGTAACAGAGTGGAAAAAGGGGGTTGTGTAGTTGAGAGAGTTAGAGATCGAAACATGGAGAGAAAGAATGGATGTGTGTTGGAAACCGATAGCTTCCTAAGGTGGTTAGGAGAGGAAGATTGACCGATACAGGAAGTATGTAGCGTGTGTGCGGGGGGGGGGGGGCTAAAAACAACATTTGAATGTAGATAGTACGAGACTTAATATCGATGTTTCAATTCGGTGTACATTGTAAGATTTGAACTGAGGACCATGCATATGGGTAATTATTTCGAATTCGTGCCATACTAGGTTTCGAAAAGTTGACATTGACTCGATTTGTTGTGCTATTTTGTAGGTCATATGTTTGAATCCATCCAAAAGTTTTCTCACTACCATGGTGTTCATCATATACATATGAATTTGTATTAAAAAAGTAGCGTGGATACAGTGAAATGCGAAATCCACGTTAGAATTGGAGATCGCTATGTGACACACACTCTAATTCAAATAACTAATTATGTGACACACACTCTAATCCACGTTAGCGTGGATACCGTTTCGATTTTTTTTCAAATAACTCCTCATTAATTAATTTATAGTATCTCGTTTCGAATGACTAATTATTGCAAGGAAAACACGGGCATGGTAATACATACAGATTCGTTTGCAAATGAAAGAAGATTCGTTTGCATTCTCAAATGTAGGCGCACCAGCAGGGTCGTGTCGTGGTGGTCGCGTGTGTCGGACGGACGCGTAGCACCCAGCCACCCACCCCCTCCCTCCCCCCTCCCCCCCAAAAAAAGGACGACGACAAAATAAGTTCGCGCTTCCACGTTTCGGATTGAAATATCTGGCGGCCCCAATTCCAGCCCTGCAAAATCTCCCTTCTCCACCGTCCCCTTCCGCGCCCAGATTGCTCAAATCCCTAATTCGCCGCCAACCCAAGCAAAGTTCGAATCGCCCCTCGTCTCGTCTCTTCCCCACCTCTGTGCCGGACGACGACGACGAAGACGACGGTCGCGCTTCACCACCGCACCGGAGCTACCTCATCTACGCCCTCGTCCACCGCACCGGGTGGTCCACCGACAACGTCGGCCGCCGCAACCGACGTGCCTCACAGACACCGACTTCCACCGCATCAGGTGCGCTTCACCGACGCCGTCTCCCAGCTCACCGGGGCTACTTCACCGAGCACATCGTCGCGCCTCCGCCCCCCGAGGCTGCCGGGGCTTCACCAACGGTCTCGTCCACCGCATCGTAGCGCTCCGCTGCCACTCAAGATCTGCATCCGTGCGCGGCTAGCCAACGCCAGCGCATCACCCTGAACGGCTCTGAAGTGACCCGCACTCTAGCTAGGCGAGCATGCCCAAACGCCGGCCCGAACTAGGTACCCACACATCACTCCCTTGTGCACTGTTCCGACGATGTTTGGATATCCTTTCACTGCTCTCTTAGCTTACACGCCTATCCAACTCTGACTTTAACTCTTATTTCTTCTGGAGATATCATCTGAAACAAGCAAATCCATTTTTTAGCGAAGCATGACGGCGCTACGGGATCTGGTACACATCCTGCACACCCGTATAACCTTGTAAGTATCTGTCCTCCGGTACAACAGCAAGGTCGATTCCTCTTATTTGATCAGCCATTCGCCGTGTCAAAAATGCAGAGGGGGATGCAAGGAGCACAAGGCCTGCACATCCAAGCAAGTGGTAACATGGACTTGTACATGGAACATCCCAAGCGCAAGCAGAGCTGCAGTGAGCCTGTACAACGAGCTAGCGTAAGTCCCTGCATTTCATTTAATTCGTACTGGCATTCGTGTATGATTTGTGTGCAGTGGCGGATCCACGAATTCAAGTTACCAGGGGCGAACATTTAACTTAAAAAATACGAAGGCACTTGCACTCCGGAAATCAACATAACTTGAGAAATGTGAAGCTACATGCACTTTGAAAACCAGCTAATGATCCAAAGTAGTTCAGATTATAAACACTAAATGATGCAAGCACCAAAAAACACAAAATGCAACATGGTGTACAAGGACTACAAACATGGTCTGTACCTGCTTGAATTATTCGTTCTCTGGCTGAAAATATCGAAGTGTAATTGCACCTATAACCAGTGCGCAAACTGCATATCAATATATCTATCCTGCACAAGTATGCCAATAGTTTCAAACAACAGATTAGAAAAGTATTTATGCTACGTTGTCATGATACGGGGACTTTCTGGTAGATGGCCTCGACGTTTCCTCAAGCCATGAAAATGCACTATAATTTGCTTGTCATCAATGCCTGCAAATCTCTATGTCTCTCTCAACATAGCAGATCATCATTAGACACTAAATCCTTCAATGGGAGCTTGCAAAATGCTTGCATTAGATGCCTCATTAGACACTATATGTTCATCACCAGGAGCATGTAAAATGTTTGCATCAAATCCTTCATTAGCAGTCTGTTCATTAGACACTTCAGGCTCAAGAACAACATGAGCTTGGATGTTTGCACCGGAAACTT
This sequence comes from Triticum aestivum, assembly GCF_018294505.1. NCBI lineage: Eukaryota > Viridiplantae > Streptophyta > Magnoliopsida > Poales > Poaceae > Triticum > Triticum aestivum. The sequence goes on from NC_057805.1 coordinate 315,736,776, forward strand.
GATTAGATACATCAGATTCAGTCAGTTCAGTATTGATTGGGGGAGTTATAAAATAAGTAGAAATTGGTTTCATTTTCTCATAGATTCCCTACATACAAGCAGTTTTACAACACCGTCAGGTTTAACTATTGGCCAGAAATTGAAGAGTTGAATTAGATATAATCAGGGATGTGATGTACCTGCTCGTTGCGCATGCTACTCTTGCAAGCTGCGACTGTCCGTTTGCGCAAGCTCGATGCCATGCCCGTGCTGCCGCCGCTGCCTCCCACGCAGGCTACACCCAGGGTTGGATCTTCATCTTCTTGTCCTTCCGTTCGCTTGAAGCCCGGCGACCGCCCTCCAACGAGGGCGCGAGGAAGTGCTGTGTCGGTCTGTCCAGCGGCGGCTAGGTTAGGAGCGAACCAGACTGGAGGCTGGAGCGGATGAATTGGGATTTTTCCTGCTGTCGATCGATATGGGAGGCGCTCGTTTGGGCCGCGAGCCTGCTATAGGGCCTGCCTTGCACTTATGTTATTGGCCTATCCAAATTGAAACATTTTTCTTCATTTTTTACATTGCCTGCTCGTGCGTTGGGACGAACAAAACTAGCCTGGGCCAACCTGGACGACTCAAACTAGGTGCACACTTTCGAGCCACCCGAGGCGGCCGCCCATACCAGCCCCTATGGTGGCGTCGCCCCTTTTTGCGTGTATGATAGGGGTAGTGAAAAATATTCCAGTGGCGCTTTTGATTTACCCACAGAATGGTTGAATTGCTTGTTTCTATGAACTGAGTTCGCCAATAATGTGAAGGATGCCAGTCTTTTCATCCTATTGTAGATTGCTTAGATCTCGATATGCCAAAAGTAATCGCATGAAATATACAGTAAAAGCCAGTGTGATGTGTGTGGCTACAACTAGTCTGACTACACGTCCTCATATAACATATCAAGGACGCACCATCTTACCAGATTAACCATTCGACTTACCAATGCAGTGTGGGAAGAAAGAAGTATTGGGACTGCGTATCCAAGCAATTGATGCCATGGACTCCTTCGTACAACCTTGTAAGCGAAAAAGAAGTTGCAGTGTGCCTGTACAAAGAACTAGCGTAAGTTCAGTTACCTGCTTCTCGGAATTTTAGTTAGCCACTTATTGCAAAATTGTTCAATTACGTTGCTTGGCTTAATTTAGTTTGCTACTGATTACATAATGCCACAGCCTGTTAATCCTATTATAGACTGCACCTATCTATGTGTTTGATACTTACTGTTAAGAATTACCTGTTTGCCTGAACTTAAATAGCTACTTGTTTGTTTAACTGCTTTGCTGCTGCAACAACGGGTTACAATGATGTTAATAACTACTTTTCAGCATCGAATTGAAACTCTTTAATTCCTTGTTTGTTTAACTGGTTTGCTGTTATAACTCCCAGTTGAGATGTTTTGCTAACTTCAACTTTTCTGAATCCAATCGGAACTTTAATGGCAAAACAGGTTAGCCCAAGATCAAAGAGCGAGGTCCCCATGGACGTTGTATCATCCCACAGCAGTGGCACCGGCCCAATCGTGCATTATGAATTGCCAACTGCTGATGCTCTAGAGGCTAAACTAGTGGTAGAAAGAGATTCTGCTTCTGCACTTAGAGATGAAGTTGACATGTTGAGGAAGCAAACAGCACAATCAGTAGCAGTACTCAAGACAACCATTAAATATTTGGTGGATTTCAAAACGAAGCAAGCTGAGACTGACCACATTGTTAAGGTCCTGAAGGAAAAAAGGAAATTAAATTCCCACTTGGTAAATCATAGGTGAAATGTTCTTTCCATCGTTGAATAACCTTTGTGTTGTTTGTTCATGTAATCAATCAAACCATTTGTTTTAGAGATCATGTAATAATTGTTTTTTGTTTTTTGGTTTGTAATTTTATTTGAGCACAAGTCTGTATTAATTGATAAGACTCGGAGACATTTCATTTTGATTGCTGTGCCAGACCTACAAATATGCCAATCGGGCTGAATGTGCATTCAGCAATAATAGTAGTATAGATGGACCATAAGTGGCACGCATCGGAAAGGGCCAAGATGCTGTAGTAGCTTGGCTAAAAAAAGGATGTTGTTGTAGCAAAGAAAAGTACAGCGGCCTGGCTTATGTATGTTAGTTGATATTATTGATCCATATACTCTATAAGTGTTTATATGTCTGTTAGTTCTGTACATTCTTGGTTGATTGACTCGGTATTTGAATCTTGATACATCGCTTGTGTACATATCTAAATGGGAGTACACATTATGCTGCGTGTGACATTTGAGTTGGACATGAAGTGTTCCAAATATTCGAATTCACCTTAAACTGGATTCTAGCTTCTGAATTTGAGTATCGGCATTTGTAAACCATATTCATATATGACAGTGGAATACATCTTTGTCGTCCTTTTGAAGATATATAAAAACACATAGAATGATTTATAAAGATTCGTATAGGAATACAAAATGGATTCGAATTTAGTTGCCAGGGTAAACGTGGATGCTTATTGTCCCAAAATTCGAAAGAAGCGGCAAAATGTCCACTCCCACGTCGGCTGCCCGAAGCCAAGTGTTTGGGAGATGGAAATTACTGTCTACCCATTACACGGACAATCCATCGGCCCGATTTCCACTGCTCTAAATAGGGGTAGGATAGTAACTTCAATAAGACGTGACACGACCGCCTCTGAGCCCATTCCGACACGGTGGGCGCCAAACATGGGCGGCAAAACACATTTGATTCAAGCTCGTCCGAAAGACCTCTGTTTCTCCCTCCATTTCCCCATTCATACACGGTGGGCGGCAAAACAAACTCGACTCGGCCGAAATCGATGTAGGCAAATATTTTCAATAGGGGCAGGTTTGTAACTTCACTCAGACGTGACACAACCGCCCTACCTGTCAGCCCCGTTCATACACCGTGGGCGCCAACCATGGGCGCCAACCACCCTCTCCTCGCCCGAAATCGCTCTGGGCAAATATTGGCGAGATGCGAGATTACCGTCGTATCCCCAACCGACGAGACGTCCAAATTTTAAACGGGGGCTAAGTTCGTAACTTTCCCATATTTCAGACAGGCGCGTCCCAAAAACATGGTTCCCCGTACCTCTCCCTCCATTTTCCCATTCATACACCGTCCGCGCTAGAACACCATCCCCACACCAGCCTCCGTCCGCCACCCCATCCATCGCCGCCGTCCTCCACCACATCCATCGCCGCCGTCCTCCACCACATCCATCGCCACCGTCCTCCACCATGCCGGAGCGCCTACCAAGACCGCGTCGTCCACTGCTAGAGATGGACGTTTCTCATCCACGGCGACGGACCAAGAGCCTTGCATCACGTCCTCTCGCTTCATCGGCGCCGTCGTCCTCTTTGCCGGGGCCGCTCACACGACCTTCTCTTCCACCGCAACGGGACTTATCCCCCGATGCACCCGTCTACCGTCGCAGATCTGCTTCAACGCCACCGACAGCCATCGCACCCCCGATGCCTACACGGCGCCGCAAGAGAGGTGGTACTTCATATCTCCTCAACTTTTTGATCTCAACCAGAAAATAGATCTTAACTTGGTTACTCTACTTTCTTTTCAGCTCTTAGAATTTAGTTCTTAGTTCGAAGCAAACAATGGCTGCTAAATATCATTTCTCCGGTTTCCCCCTTTTATGATCACTATACGATCAGAATACGTGCTTCGTGTCATAATAGCACTGCTCGACCCATCAAGCTAAACAAGCTTAGTTGTTCAAATACGAATCTGATATTATTAAAACAGATTCGTTTAATTGGTCAGCTAAATGTTCCTAAATTAGTTTCGAAAATGCATGTTCGCCGCTCGGGTGTGTATCTCTACAGGGTGCCCACGGTGGGCCGGCCCACCCTGGGATTTTGGGTCGTCCCAGGCCCCGATTCCCCTCTGTTCTGCTGCGCGCTTCCGATCTCTACTCGCCCCCAGCCGCCTGCCTCGCCGGCGACTTGCCGTCCCCGGACGGCATGACTCTAGGAGGAGACGCCGGACTAACAGGAGGTCAGGAGCCGCTCGCCCAACAGCGTCACCGCTGCCCGGGCGCGCCGCCGTGCCTACCTTCCCAGTCCGTTCAGGGCTCAGGCGTGCAGCACCCACTAAGCCAACCCGATTTATCCTGAGATAAGTCCTCAACACTCAGCAGCCACTCCTCATCACCCATTTTCTAATTGATTCATTACTCATTAGGCAGGACTGTCATTAGGGTTTGTTGTGTGCTCAGTGCTACCTACACTTAATGGTTCAGATGTATTTCGGTAATCTTTAGTACCTGTAAAGTTCACAGGGTTTTCAAAATTCCGGCCCTAGGAACAGACACTAGTCATTTTGGATTGTTGGTCGTAGTGACATTGACCCAGATTACTACTGCAAGCCAGGTTTGTTGAAATTTTACTTGTCTTTCTTACTCATTCGATATAATATCCAATTATTCACGTCGATTAGTTGCAAACAATAAGTGCTAGACAAACTTCTTGATTCAGATTTTGGACGGTCTCTTACTGCAGTTACAATTCTGCATACTTGTCCTAGTGAGCTCACAAGTAAATGATTGATTCACTACATCTATGCTTGCCTTGTCATATTTGTTGTCAATATTCTTTTAGGGTGGACCACCCTGTTTCTAAATACTGCAACCGTAGACATGAGTGAATAGTATTTCTCTATGTGATCTCTTCCATCATGTGTGGGCAACGAACACTGCATTGTATAGAAAGAAAGTGTCATTTCCAGCTTTTACATAGGCTTCGATCTTTTACATGGAATACAATCTGCCTACTTGCTTTGTGTCGCACTACCAACACTCCACCCTTGAAGCTAAACATTATGCCACTCATAATTCCTTAGTTTATTTGTTCAAATACGAATTTCATATGATTCTAATGTTCCTACTTCAGTTTTGAAATGTGTGTCTGCCTGTTATAGAGACATAAGGGGTTTGTATTTCTGTGTGTGGTCTGGTCAGCACGGTTGGGGGGTGAACTTTGCATATGCAGGGGTTTATAGGGAGACACTCTTCGAGTTGAATCCGCAATGCATTCCATAGATAATCTGACTACTTTTTATGTTTTCATGAATCTCAGATTCTGAACAGCATCATAATGATTATGAGCTTGCGCGCATGAAAAGAATAAAGCAGAACAATGCCATGGCTGTCAAACTTGGCATTAAGGGACTGAAATCAAGTCTGGATGCAATGCAATGCAAACGCTCTCCACCTACAGATTCATGCTCAGAATATGATCCTAACAGTGATTCTGAGCTAGAGGGAGACCTAAGTCAATGTAGCTCCCTAGTGGAGGAGTCAGAGGAAGATGCCCTATCTTATTCACCCATCAAGGTGCTTGCTCTAACTTTCCAAGGTTATATTTGTCGCACATATCTTGCAACTGATGCTTTGCATTGCTTCTACTTTGTTGAACTGCCATTAGCTTAGTTTACACATCGTGTATGTGAATACGGCCCTGCCTATCCATTTTCAGTACATATTCCATCTGTCATCATACCATATTTATCCATTCAAATGTTGTTCTTGTGTATCAGACGTTCAAAAGGAAGAGGGCGATTGCTGATCGTGGAGGAGCACAAGCAAAGTATTTGGAAAAGGTAGTGGCACCTGATAAATCAAATAGCCCATTAGGTGTAGTTGCAATATCACCTGACCCACAAAACACCCCAACTCTAGCAGACTCTAGCCCTACTACACTGGTCATTTCTGATGCCCCAACTCAGCAGACCCCAACTGCAGCAAACATTATGATTATGCCAGTTGACATAGCACCAGCTCTACGACGCAAAACCCCCATTCCAGCAAAGAGTACACCAAATCCAGTTGCCAAATCCCTTTTCGAACCAGAGAGAGCCCCAATTGCAGCAAATAGGACCCCTGTTCCATTTCTTCCCAGTTTAGAAGACAAAGCTTATATTGTTGTCAGGAACTTTGTGCGCATCTTTCCTTCATGGAAAGATTATACCGCAGACACAGAACAATTTCCAGTCTTCCTCCGCAACTTACGCGTAAGTAATGTACTAATGTTATTCATGGTCATTACTGCATATGTTTCTGCTGACAGAAGACACAAGATTTCATTCTTTTAAATAGGCGAGGACCAAACTGGATTGTGAAGACGAGCAAGGGTTGGTTGCGCTTTTCAAGCACTCGTTGATGAAGTATCGTTCCTACCTGAGGCAAGCGCACTTCGATGGCAAGCCTCTAAACGAAATTTCTGTAAAGTCTCCGGTGCTACATTTATCCGACGGTGACTGGAATAATCTTGTTACACATTGGTCTCGGCTGCAGCGTAAGGTACTATCTATGATATCACATCACAATTTGAACTACATTTCTGCATTTGCCTTAACGTCTCACTTGTACGAAAACTGTTAGCAGAAGAACATTCATTCTCAAGGGACCACAGAATCTCGCAACTATACTGCACACTGCATTGCTCTTGTGAGTACCTCTTGCCCTGTATGACCATACTTACTTTCATAGCTGTTTGATTATGTAGCATCACTGCACATGTTAGCCTCGTTATCGTCCATTTGGTGGACATTATAAGATCCGTATGGACTCTTACATAAATTTAGAATCAACCCAATGCTTTTGAAGAGGTTTAGCTCTGCAGTCCTCTTGTAAGGACTGAACGTCGTCTATCACTGTACTTACATTAACAGCTACTCCCTCCGTCCCATAATATAAGAACGTTTTGTACAGTACACCAGTGTTCAAAACACTCTTGTATTATGGGAAGAGGGATTGGTTCATTGTGTAGCATTCTGCATCTTATCTCCCTCGCCCACCATTTACTAAAAAAGATCAGATCTATATTTAATCTTACCAAAAAGTAGAATACACAGACAATGCCAGTGCAGAAGTGTAGCCCATTGCTCTTGTCAGTACATTTTGTCCTGTAATGCTTGTACTTCCAGGGATTGGTAGTTGATTATGTAGCATCAATCTGCATCTTATCTTCATTATCCTCTATCCCTTCCAGTATTATCATATCTATAATTACTCTCTACAAAATGTAGAGTACAGGCAATGCTTATGAAGAAGATTTTGTGCTGAAATTCTTGAGTTATCCTTCCCTTGACATGGAGAAGGGCATTATAAAGCCGGTGTTAACTGTTAATGTAAGTCAGTCCTTCTAAAGCCTTTATCCTCAACTGCTGTTTAATTTGCTCATACTCCCTATCGTTTACTGCTGTTTAGTTTGCTGTTTCTACCAAAATGCATGTTCGCAAGAACCGTAAGTTCTAAGTTTTACTTGTAAAACCAAATTCCTTATTCATACCATGCACATTACTCAATACTCCCTATATGTATGCTTGTTTTTGTGGATCTATAATCCAGTGTGTGGTGAAGCAGCCCACGTTTGCACCTTGTCATCTCCTGTTTTATCTTACTGATGTGGCTGATGATATGAACAACATGCCATGCACATTAACCAAAATAGATACAATGATTTTCTTTGCCCTTCATCTATGCTTGTTATGTTGACATGGTAATCCAGTAGTGTGGTGAAGCTCCCCGCATTATGAACAATGCCAAATTATGCTATTGATATTTTGAACTTACTCTTTATTTTCTAATTTGAAATTGGATGGAATTGACAGCACAGTTATCATCTTTGTTTATACACGTGCAAAACCTGTCATCTCTCTGCTTTGTTTCAGGGTGATATGCCTGATGGCATGCACAAGTCTGCTGAAGGCTGTGCGACAAACCCAACATATATTGCAGCAAAGAAGGCAAAACATCTTGAAGATAGCGAGACAACCCCAAAGTCTTGTCTTGATGCAATGTTCAAGTTACTTGAGACTAGCAGTCAGACAAGCTCACAGAATTCGTTGTCTGAATCAGTTCGACTTCTTCAGTCCCAAGTTCTAGCAGAAAGGCATTCTGCAACTCAACTTCGACTTGAAGTCCTATCTCTAAGAAAGATTGCGGAGAACACCAATGAGAACCTCATCGCTAAACAGCTACACCTGGAAGCTATGACCGACATGCTAGGCCGGTCTCACAGCCTTGCTCAGCAGCTTGCGCAGCAGTTCCCGCGCAAGGCTAACCTTTCTTGAACTGTCTTGGAAGTGGTCTCGGTTCAGTATTATTTTGTTACGCTGCAATGGTGCCCAGTTTTTGTAATCTGCTTCTTCGTTGCGCTTTATGATCACTGGTGGTGAACTTCGATGCCCAGTGGATGTAATATACCATAAATCCTTTATTGTATAGTGTAGGTTTATTCTTAGTTACTATGCCGTAATTTCTTTATTGTATAGAGTAGGTTTGTTCTTAATTCCTACTAGTTACTGCCATCATTCGCTATCTGGAAAAAAATCAGATGTAGTCGACCGGGCCGAAACATTCGCCTCTAACGGGCCTGGTGTTTAGCGGGCCACAATTGGGTCGGCCTGCATCTTTCTTGGGCCCGAATGATTGGGGCCTTCACACTTTGCGCGAGGCCCACAACTTACACCGGCCTATATTTTAGTTGGGCCTTTTGTGGACCCAGCGCTTAGTTTGGCCCAGGTAGCGTTGGGCCATTAACAGGCTGAATATTGTACTGGCCTGTTACGGCCCAGATGAAACCATGGGCCTTTAGCAGGCCGAAATGCATATTGGGCCTCAATTTTCACTAGTCGTCGACGGGCCTTCAGCAGGCTGAAATGTAGACCGGGCCTTTTTGGGCCCAGTTATATCACGGGCAGTTACCAGGCCGAAACATATCTCGGGCCTTAGTTGGCCCACTGATATCATGGGCCTTTAAGAGGCCGAAAGCTTAGTACAGACATCAACGGGCCGAATTATGCGACATGCCTTTAACAGGCCCAAAGTCACGTTGGGCTTAACTGTTGCCACCTTTATCATGCGCCGTTAGTGGGCCCGACGTCCCGTCGGACCAAATATGGCCCATGGGCAGCACGGGCCGTTCCCAGGCCGAAAGTCACACCGGGCTGAAATGGGCCCATGTCTACATCGGGCCTCTAACAGGCCGAAAATCACTGGGCTGTAATTGGGGCCAAATATTCGGCGAACAATTAACGGGCCAGATCTGGCTTCGGGCCGTAAATGGGCCCAAATATTCAGCGAACAATTAACGGGCCAGATCTGGTTTCGGGCCGTAAATGGGCCTTTATTAAGCAGGCCATTATTGGGCTGGCCCACTAGTACCTGAGTAAGTACTACTGGCCTTTGACTGGGCCGGCCTTTTTAACCTATATGGGCCTCTGTTGGGCCGTGCCACGTGTCGACGTATCATAGGCGCTTTGGGTCCAATGAGTGGATGACATCTGTCCCAACGGTGAGCCGACACGTGTTTCCTCCAGCCAATGATGATTTTACACGTGGAAAATCCTCATTGGTCGGGGCTGTTAACGGGTTATCGGATCCAAAACTGGACCCGATAGCTTAACGGCATTCCGTTACGGTGGATGCCACGTGTCGGTCACCCTTGACGAAAGAACTTCTGTGACGCGCGATTTATTGTCATGGAAGTAGACACTTCCGTGATGATAATTTTGGTAGTGTCATGGAACACTTCTACGACAGCACAGGTATGACTATCTTGATTCTGTCATAAATTTGTCATGGATGTACATGCATGACAGAAAACGTGACCTACTGTCACAAACACGTATCATCAGGGAAGTGTATTTTTTGTAGTGTGTGCCGGTGCCAGCATGCACATGTGCCCTATGTATGCATCACTGACCCGCACCACACCCCCAAATTGATCCAAGCCAAGCACGTTTAATTTTGAGATTCCATTTAGACGTGCTCCTGAAAAAGAAAATACACCTTGTTGATATGAGTAGTCTATCATTCTTATAAGTCGGGATATCACAACCTTAGAACGAGAAAAAGACAATGGACAAATCCGTTGCGAAACACATGAATAATAATGTTTCCCTAAAGTTCTACAAACAATCCCATGCACAAGTACATGAAGTTGCAAGGTTGTGCATCGACCCTTAGTTCTAGTGGATTACTTGCACATTGCAAACAGATCACAAATGGAAAACATTCTATAAAGTACTTGAAGATGAACGATTCAAGTTTATTCTTAAAATATCACCGTATGTGATGTACTCCCTCCATTCCCTTATACAAGGCCGCAAACTTATATTACAGGTACCAAGGTAAAAGTTATCTTTATGGCTATGGGGAATTGGTGCTATGGAGATGGATATGAAGATGTAGATGGGAATGGTGATGGTGGTGATTCTCCTTTCTCTTTGTTGTGGCGCGTAGGGTTTCTGGACGCTTTGTTCCGAATGGGGCCTCAAACTCTTCATGAAGATTGCTTGTGCTGATGTCATGGAGTTGGCGCTGGGTGCTACGAGCGAGCGTGGTCATACCAGGCATCGTGTTCCCTCCTAGAGTTGGTTGGGCACCTCCGGTTGCTTGGACTTGATCGTACGGCTTCTTATTTTTCATATATAGGCTGATTTCTTTTCGTAAATGGCCCATTCCTGAATGAAACATAATAAATAAAGCGATTTACAATCTTTCGCTTTTATTAGTCATTAGTAAACATATCAAATGATGAAATCGGGAATTATCCGGTTTAAAAAATGAGTGTAAAAATACACTCATCAGCGCGAGGACCGTCGCCAACCTAGGCCGCCGCCCCCGCAGGTCGAGATCAAGCCATTGGTGATCCTTGCCCAATCATCGAACTCGCCATGGACCGGGGGTGGGGAAGGGGGGTGGAATTGGAAGACAGCCTAGGGAAACGCCCCGCCGCCATTGTCAGGCGCAACGAGAGGAAGAGTTTTTTTAGCCTTTTTCTTTAATTTCGGAGCTCGGGTTTGTGGTGTCCGACGTTGCTTTCATGTGCCAAACACATATCGATCCCTATGAGGATGACAGATGGGTCGTGTTTCCTATATACCCGGGCGTATGGGCTGGCTCCCGACCTGTCGGAGTGACTGGCCGAAGGGGCATTTGACGTGTTCAACAAAGAAGCTGGCGTTCACACGCATAGCCGCCGCCGCCTCCTCCGGCGAACCAAGCGCGCTGGACGAGGGCGCGCGTGATCGTCGTTGTCCGTCGGGTGCACGCGCGCGCACCATGAGAACAGTGCGGTTCTAGAATGCATAGACTTGGTCGCTCACGAGCTTAAAATTAGTTGATGCTTAATCACTTGATCCATAATCAAGCCAAGAGGAGGGACCAGATATCCATTAATCTGCAGCTACGCTTAACAATTAATAAATACAAGGAGAGAAAAGGTGAAAAACGTACTAAGCAGCAGATTAACTAGTGGCATTGTGGTTCTGCATGTCGTGGCAACGATTAGCTACCACAGATAGCATCTACGAGTATTATAAATGTAAAAAGGAGCTACGTGAGGTGCTCATGATAGGAAATCGAGTAGCTAGGTTGGTAAAAGAAATATTACTACTACTTGAGATCAGCATGTGCATCATCATCAGATATTTGACAAAAGAAAACCATGTACATCATGGTTAAGAGGAGGGTACCCGCAAAGAAAAAAGTTAGGATGAGGGTAAATATCGTCGGTTACTTTCATGCATGAACTAAGAGCATCTACAACAGCCGCGCCAAAAGGCGCACGAGGTAAACTGGGCTTTTAGCGCGCGCGGGACGTTTTCGCGCGCTCCAGCGGTGACGGGAAACTAGCGCGCGCGAGAAAAGAAAACCATGTACGCTTAGTTGTATCGTAGAACTATGTACTATGTGACTATGTATTGTAGGAGAAGACTTGAACTATGTACAAAATATAGCGCGCTTGCTGGAGCGGCTCGGGCACGCTTTATTTTGCGGTGGCAGCTGGAGCCAGCGCGCCGCCGCGCGCAAAACCTAGCTCACCCGGTGTTGTATCATGACTTTTAGCACGCCGCGCTTTGCGCGGCTGTTGAAGATGCTCTAACGGCTGTAACTGTCAGCTATGCAGGCAGAATGACCACGACTAAGTGTGGATAAGTGACCTTAATTAATTTGTTGGTGATATCATTTTCCTACGGCACGGGATCGATCTCTAACTAGTTTAATTCACCAGGTTAGGGGAAACCCACACTTGCTTATAGCATAATAAGAAATTAATCGTGCATTTGCAGGCTGGTCCTGCAGTAATGATGTAAATCGCGGTGCATGCATCCAAATTTCCCCCACTAACTAACTGCCCGTATTTTTGTTCTTATTGCGAAAACTAGCTCACTATTGTATGCAGCTAGATATATTTTTCCTATAATACATATGCAGCGAGAAATAACTGATGCGTACATATGCATGTTTGTTTGATTGCGCATTTATTCTCCATGATAATGTCTTTTTTTGGTTAAAAAGAGTGTAAATTAACTAGATTGCGCATCAAAGATTATTTGGTCGAAGACCTTTGCAATCATTTTTTGTCAGTGTGTTGCCAGCCCCTGTTCTGGTTCAAGTATTCTATTGTGAACACTTGTCAACACATGTATTCTCACGTACGTACATAGCAATCGTTGTTCATGCAATATTGTAATGTACAGTTAGGAATCTCAAGATGGACCATCCTCTCCTTGGCACCAAAATATATATGCCAATTGGGCTTCTTTAATCATGCTTGCAGCGTAAGAACACTTCAGTACTTTCCAAGTTTGCTGCAGATAGTATACCTTTTCATATACATTCTTTTGTAGAAAAACATTTGTCATTAGTGCCGGCTAAACTATGCAAGTACTTTTGTAACTACACACATACCATATACCTTTCTTTTGTAAGTTCTAATGTTGGTATGTAACATTAATCCAGAATCCCCAATCATTGTGCGCCTTTAGCCGTTTAACAATGCAACAAGAGTCACCGGCCCGAATCAGATGCTTCACCCAACAATTACTATATCTACCCAACCGAATCACATGTTGTGAAACTTTACTAGTCTACCAAAGCTTAGTCACCATGGGTGTAGCTAGCCCTAAGTTTCTATGCTTGCTTTCCCATTGGAACCAAACAAACAGTGTGGTAGGATTGGTGCTGAAAAGGAGGAACAAACAAGTACTGCATGCCATACCTTTTTTTTTATGGAACACTGGCACTGCATGCCATATATGCAATGCGAAGTTCCCCTTAGCTGTACTCGATACTAAAAGTTATCTTGATGGAGCAATTAAGTAGGCAACAAATTAAAGTCATTGCACCACGTTCTTATTCTTCACTTTTTCTATGGAGTATAATTCTTCTAGCTGAATGCTCTCATGATTCTGACACATTGCCACAACAAAAGTTCTACAAAACTAGCACTACTTGTATATATATATGCTCAAGTAGTGTCCGAAACAAAGATGAAGTTCAGTTTGGACATCACGAAAGCAGCAGTCCTCCAAAAGTTTGGAATATGTTCTCTGGCTCTGGAACGCAACTTCTAGAATTTCTCCTGCTAGCCGCGTAGGACGCGGCCGGGCATTTTCACAGCAACCATATAAAATGGCGGAATCAAGGAGCTAGCAAAGAAAAACAAAAGGCAAAAAAGGAAAGAATATGAGCAGCTTTGCTGGTGTTTTAAGTACATCAGTATAGGAAAAATAAAGGGAATAGCTACCCGATCGAGATGATGCTTATGTAGGACCTTTTATGAAAACAAAAAATTGTTCTACTCGGTGTGAAGCATATCAAACTAGTGGTGCCTGCTTTAAGAGACATATTTCTTGAGCTTGTCTTTGGGCCTAGGGATGTTCCTTTCATCTAGATTTCTTATTGTTTTCCAATCATCTTGTTTAGGGGCTAAACCCTAAGAGAGCTATATGCTATATATGTAGTGCCCAACTACAAATTCTCACATTTTGGACCACCTACCCACCATGATCTCAGCTCTTTATTAAGCTAGATTTTGTACGAAACAAATTAGCACATAAACTCATATACATACATGTACTACAAACTAGTAGTAGCTAATATTTGCTTCACCGAATAGAAAAAAAACATACACATGCATGCACGCAAGACCGGTACATAACAACAGTCAGATACGACCAGCATATTATATCATACTACATGCATGTCCCATGACAATTCTACTACAGCTACTTTCTCTGGAGCCGCCTCATGGATTGGAACACGTAAAGTGCTCGGCCAAAACTACCTGAAACAGTCTATTATACTGATGGCTTTTGTACCCTGAGCCCTTTGAAGCCTACAAATACTGACCCACACCAAGAACAAGTGCTTCCATGATCGAACATTAACACGCTTATACCTTCGCTTTTCCACTCACCCGCTAACTTACGTGTCTCCCACTAAGCCGTTAGCCATTACTACAGAGCATGCACCTTGGTATACATAAACTATGAGAAAAAGGGCTAGGCATAACCCATGCAACCATCCTTAATTTACTCGTCGCCGACGCGATCGTGTCTGATCTATACGCGGCCACGATGATTAGTTTTTCAGTGTGTTTGTGCCTTTTGGTTTTGGAGGTGTTACACTACATCTACTACTCCAGAAGGATTCGGAAACGTGCATTACGAGTGATGTGCATGAGAAGACAGACCCTGATTAACTAGGTTTAGCTGTGGTAGCACCGTATCTGTAGGGTAGGACTTTGCCAATGGCGTCCCTGTCCTATTCTATAGCCATTAACCCCTCCCTGAAGGGCACTTTTGAGACAAGATCTGTCGCCGTGCCCCCTTGCCTGGCTATGGAAGAACAAGAAGTAGCTATGTTGTGCAAAAGACAGTTCATACGCGGGACGTTTCCTTGGTTTAAGACTACGAATCTCCAAGTTTGTACGCTTGGAGTTGTGAACATTGTGGCTAACTGATCTCTTGTCATTCCTTTATGCTTATTTTAGATATATAGGCCGTATTATAGTTTGGTAAATAGTAGAGTGCATGAAACTCGTGACGACAATATGCATGCCGGCATCGGAATTTACTACGTGTGTGCTTTCAGTCCGCGTGGCTGCCTGCTTGCCCTGTTTCGGAGTTATGAATCTCATCCGTATAATAGAATTTCTACACTCTTTGACAATGTGCATGCAGGCATCGGAATTTCTATACCTTTGTCGAAAAAATTCTATACACGCTTCTAAGTAAACAGCGTTTCCATTCCATATAACAGGGGGGGACTTTTTTTTTTTTTTGCAGGTGATATAACAGAGGAAAACAACGGGGCTGAATTTCCACTTCCTCCTCCTGCGACGTACTCCGTAGTGCTACGTTAATGATCACAGGTACCGGAAAAGATATACTCAGCGCCGAAAAGTGCACTTTCGGCGTCGGCGACTACAATGAGTCAATGGCCGTATAACACTATAACTGACTCTGCTTCTCCGTTGCGTCCATGTCCATGTGTACGATCCAGAATTTCCACTCGTCTAGTAGCTCCTGGTGTTCTTCCCATGCGAACAGAGTTTCCATGTATATCCATCTAGTACAACTAGTTGTATTGCTTGTTGTCGAGAATGAAGCTTTCACTACATGTGTGGGCCTCGTGCCGCCCAGCCTAACACTAGCCTCGTTACTCGTAAAGATTTTCTTTAGGCCCTGGAACGTAGAACAATTGTTCTACAGTATATATATTATATAGTAGAAGTAATGTATAAGAGCTAAAAAGAAAAAAGAGTACAAAAATCTGCCAATGCCAGCTCTAGGTATCATACTGAGGTTTACAAATGGTGTTCAGACCAGATAGCTAGTAGTTGTTCTTTCACTGGTTTTGCCCTGATTGTAGCCCTTTCAATCCCTTCTCTTAAGTAGCGAAGGCTTGGAAGGAGTTTGTGCCCTGAAGATTTTATCGTTTCTTACTGACCAGATGCTCCAACAGCCTGCAATAACAATGTCCATGGCAATTTGTTGTGGAAGTTTGGCTACTATGAGGCTGATTTCATCATATTGAGAGATGACTCATTGTTTGCTCGGAATGATTTGATACCGGCATTCTATGGCGAAGTTGCAGGCCCAAAATAGGTGCATCACTGTTTCTTCAATCTTCTCATTGCAAAGTGCACATGTATAATCTGGATGAGGCATAGATTTTCTGTGAAGAAGGTTTCTAGTGTTCACTCTATCATGCACCAGTAGCCAGATAAAAATCTTATGTATGAGTTGTGCAGAGCTTTTCCAGATCCATTTGAAGATCACATGTGCATTGCTAGGGCCCATTATTGCCTTATACATTTTTATGGAGGAGTAACTTGCAAAGCTCCAATGGTATCTCCAAACATCTTTATTCGTCTCGACAGAGTTACCTTGCATAGTGTCCTTGAGAAGCAGAAATTGCTGGTGTGCCTGGGTGGATAGAGGTCTGTGGAAGAGATCCTCGTAAAGATGATAAACTTATAGATAACAACCTGCGCACTGAACCTCAATTAAGCAGTATTGTTATCTGACGAACGTTAGCTGTGAAGGGGTGGCAAGCGGACGTCTTTTTAAGTTTAAGTGGTGGGAGATGGCAAATCCTTTCCTATTTGCATCAAAATTTTCTTCTTTCCAGAAGTTGACATGTGTTTTCTGAAGAAATTAGCACCCTCCCACAATGTAAATGGCCACCCAAAACTTTCGCAATTGCCACCCCTTCCCAGTTGACGTTCGCCAGATAAGAAGTTCCTAATTAAGACTCGTCTTCACACAAACCATCCATTGTTGACTGCTCCAAATTTTGGGGGTGGGGGGGGGGGGAGGGGGGATTAAACTATGGGAAGGGACTCGTCGAGGTCGTCATCGACATCCCGGACACTAGAGTACACTACAAAATGAGGGATTTCTTGTGATGGATTATTTGTGTCACGTAAAATCGATTGTCATCATAAAAGATAGGGTTGTGGCAGTTTTTCATCGTCATGTTCTCCATCACTGAAGCGTCCTCGCAAAAAAATTCTAGTACCAATTTTTCCGTCACATAAGATCATCTCTTTGGTAACAATTCTTGTTCTGTCACTGAAGTCTATTTTCACTGACGGCAAAAACTGACGCCGTTTTCAACCGATTTGTCATCGAATAGCGTTTTAGTGGCAATTGATGTGTCGTATCGGACTGGTCATTGATTCTGACATATGGGTCGACACGGTGCTGACGTGACTACTTACAAGTGGGCCCAGACGTTGCTGATGTGACTGCTTACATGTGGGTACCTGCTGGGTATGAGACAAAACGTTACCCATGGGTATAGAAATAGGGAAATTTGAAAACCCATCGGGTAGAGCGGGTACGGGTATGGGATCGTATAACCCATATTCACATGCCCATGTACCCATATAAAATTTATGTGAACTAAAATTTCTCTATAGTATACACTTTTTCATAAATTTGTGAACTCAAAAACATATGAATATGTGTTATTGTTTATGACTATGTGATGTTGCTTTGATGTTTGTTGTTTACGAGAAATAAAGTGATGTTGTTTATTAAATGTGTTGTTGTTTATAAGTATGTGTTGTTGTTATAATCTATTGTCGTAGATTATGATTATATCTTGCTGTTTATGACTATAAGTTGTTCGAATTGATGATTTGCAAACATGGGTAATTTTACCCGCGGGTACCATCTACCCTGTCGGGGAATGGCTATGGGAAAATTTGTACCCATTGGCGGGTATGGGTAAGAGTGATGGGTAAGCTCAGAGGACACGTGTTTGCAAATCTTGACCTGAAGAGAAGATTTTCCATGACTACCGCACTCTTCGGTTTTATCAATCTCATAGACATCGACTGAATCATCTGAAGGTATATCAACCTCATAGACACCATACAAACAAGTATGTGTTATAGATGTGAAATTTGGTAGACCAATGGTACACCACCTTGTTTCATCATACGGTCAACTATACATGTTTTCCTTAATCCTCTCATATTCATGTACTAACTTGGTGGCAGCAGCTATAAATCAATCATGATTTGTTAATACGCACATTCGTTATATATATATATATATATATATATATATATATATATATATATATATATATATATATATATATATATATATATATATATATATATATAGCGAAAATCCATCCTACCACCTGGGGTAGTTACCCCACATGTCTCATATACTACCATGTGGTAGTATATATTCTACTTTATCATTTTAAGTATGTTCATATATTATATATAAGATACTCCAAAGTGAGTTACATGGGAAAATTGCAAGTTGGCCCATGGTTTTTATTATATTTGTGAAATACGTATATATTTATACGTAAAAAGGAGCATACTCAAAATACGATATATACTACCAAAAAAAGTAGTATATATAGTACCTAAACAATCTTATATACTACATACTACACGTACATACTCTCCAATTTGATAGATACTACATACAACATACAAAACTCAAGTGGTGGTAACTATCACTGGTGGTAGATAAATTTGTCCCATATATATGGGACAAATTTTATCTACCACCAGTGGTAGTTACCACCACTTGCGTTTTGTATATTGTATGTAGTATCTATCGAAACCGAGAGTATGTACGTGTAGTATGTAGTATATAACAATGATTAGGTAGTATATATACTATTTTTTAGGTAGTATGTATCATGTTTTGAGTATGCTTTTTTTTACGTATAAATATGTACATATTTCACAAATATAACAAAAACTATGGGCTCATATGCAATTTTTTCATTTAACTTGCTTTGAAATATCTTAGATATAGTATATGAACATACTTAAAATAATAAAATAATATATATAGTACCATATGGTAGTATATGAGATATGTGGGGTAACTACCACCGGGTGGTAGGATGGATTTTCCCTATATATATGTATGTATAAGTTATCACATAATTCATAAGTACACAATATTAATATACAATCACGAGTTGCCTAAACTGAACAAGATATGATAATATACTTTTTAAGCTATAACATGTTACTTAAAGAAGAAATAATACTCCCTTCATTTTTATATACAAGGCCACAAACTCAGATTGCAGGTACCAATGTAAAATTTAATGCCTAGCTTTGCAAGTCATTTTTTCTTTTCGTTTATTGGGATCATTAATACATCGCATGCATGCAAGAAAACTGAGTGGAGAGAGTAGTTGACTGTCATTATGACTAGATGCATGCGAGTATTAAACAGGTTGTAGTACGAGAAAATATCACTAATTTTACCTCGATTCCTGTTGGTGGCCTTGTATAGATGCAGAACGTATATTTCATAGTGGCCTTGTATAAGTAAATAGAGGGAGTACAACATTTCCTGAAATAGAATAAACCATAGTATGGTAATATTAATAAGAACATGCAAAGTAAATTACTAGAACCGTGGATAAAATTCTAAGATTTGCACTTGTTTATAGACTTGTGCATGTTGTTCATTCTAACATTGTGATGTAATGCTTAGTCACATGAGGTTTTGGGGTGGGATGAGGAAGGAGGGGTAGATAATTGTGACCTGGTTGTTTACGGTTAGGTTTTGGGATAGGTGGAGGTGCTTTGCGGGCATTCATGCTTTGAGGTTTGCCGATCATATCATACGCTCGGGAGGGAACCATAAACCGCTAGAAGTGGATTGAATTTGGAGGGAGCGATGCGAATGAGGTTGTGGGAAAATTTTGTGGAGCGGAAAGAAGGTATTTATGAGAGATGGGAAAAATTGAGGGGACGAAAATTTGAGAGTGCACGAAAATATCGATGTGGTGATAACATGTATTTTCAGAAATTTGTGGTAAGCATTTCGGAAATATGGAAGCACTTCCGTAAATATTCGGTTGCACTTACAAAAATATGAGTAACATGATTTTATATGAATTTTATACGGGTATATTATGTACAGTATTATCTGCTTGTATTTATTAGGTACAATATGCATTTTTTGCATTTTCATAAATAAAAACCCAACCTACATATTGTAAAAAGTGTGAAACTTGGCATGGGGTAATTTCATGGGTACATTAGGTTGGTGAAAAAGTGTCACAACAAATGGCAATTATTTGGTTCTGCTTCTCTTTGGAATGGGTGGATCTACAAAGATGTGTGTGTTATGCACAAGTCGATATGGGAGGTTTGCAATGAACAGTCATTTTCCTTGTACATTTTACTTGACCAATGGTCCATAGCATGTATTCTATCATTGATGTGTAGAAATCAATAGTGCATTAATGTGCACCAATGGTATCTCTCAGAATTCTCATGTCGTGGTGTCTCTTCGTATACACTTCGGTTAACTCATACCTAGGACCTTTTAAATCACCTATTAAAAGTATTATTCCAATATAATCTACACTTGTCCACGATTTAGGAAATGTATTAGAGATGATTTAAATTTTTTAATCAGATATTAGATCTCATTTGCCTGTATTTAGGTACCATACGCATTTTTAGCATTTTCATAAAAAAAACAAGCCAGCCTAAAATATGGTCAAAAAAGGTGAAATTCAGAATGCAACATTTTTATGGGTATATTTGATAAAGTGTCAAAACAAATGAAAGTTGTTTGGTTCTGGTATGCTTGGAAACGGGTAAATCTACCATGATGCTTGTGTTATGCATTAGTCAATAAGACACGTTTGCAACGAACAATCAGTTTCCGTGTACATGTCACTTGAACAATGATCTAGATTATGTATTTTACCACTGATGTGCACAATCAGTACCTCCCAATGGGACTTGCCATGTCGTGATGTCTCTTCATATACCCTTTGGACATCTCATAAATGGGACTTTTTGAACAACCTAGTAAGAATATTATTCCAACATCCTGATGACCCACAAGTATAGGGGATCAATTGTAGCTCTTTTCGATAAGTAAGAGTGTCGAACCCAACGAGGAGTAGAAGGAAATGACAAGTAGTTTTCAGTAAGATAATCTCTGCAAGTGCTGAAATTGTAAGTAGCGGGTAGTTTGATAGCAAGATAATTTGTAACGAGCAGGTAATCTCTGCAAGTGCTGAAATTGTAAGTAGCGGGTAGTTTGATAGCAAGATATTTGTAATGAGCAAGTAACGATAATAGTAGCAAGTATGCAGCAAGGCAGCCCAATCCTTTTGAGGCAAAGGACAGGCCAAAACGGTCTCTTATGATAAGCAAAGCGTTTTTGAGGGTACACCGGAATTTCATCTAGTCACTTTCATCATGTTGGTTTGATTTGTGTTCCCTACTTTGATAATTTGATATGTGGGTGGACCGGTGCTTAGGTGTTGTTCTTACTTGAACAAACCTCTTACTTATGATTAACCCTCCCGCAAGCATCCGCAACTACGGGAAAAGTATTAAGAATAAATTCTAACCATAGCATTAAACTTTTGGATCCAATCGGTCCCTTACGGAATAGCGCATAAACTGGGGTTTAAGCTTCTGTCACTCTCGCAACCCATCATCTAATTTCTACTACACAATGCATTCCCTTAGGCCCAAATATGGTGAAGTGTCATGTAGTCCACATTCATATGACACCACTAAGGGAATCACAACATACATACTATCAAAATATCGAACACATATCAAGTTCACATGATTACTTGCAACATGATTTCTCCCGTGACCTCAAGAACAAAAGTAACTACTCACAAATGATAAACATGCTCATGATCAGAGGAGTATTAAATAGCATAATGGATCTGAACATATAATCTTCCTCCAAATAAACCATATAGTAATCAACTACAAGATGTAATCAACACTACTGGTCACCCACAGGCACCAATCTATAGTTCCGGTAAGAAGATTGAATACAAGAGTTGAACTAGGGTTTGAGATGAGATGGTGATGTTGAAGATGTTGATGGAGATTTCCCTCCCCAAGATGGGAGAGTTGTTGGTGATGATGACGACGATGATTTCCCCCTCCGGGAGGGAAGTTCCCCCGGTGAAATCGCTTCGCCGAAGGGCAAAAGTGCTCCTGCCCAAGTTCCGCCTCGAGGCGGCGGTGCTCCGTCCCGAAAGCCTTCTCCTTATTTTTTTTCTAGGTCAAAATGACTTATATACCAGAAGATGGGCACCAGAGGTGGGCCGAGGCGGGCACGACCCACCAGGGCGCGCCTGGGCTCCCTGGCACGCCCAGGTGGGTTGTGCCCACCTGGTGGGGCCCCTCTGGTAGTTATTTGCTCCAATAATTCTTAAATATTCCAAAAAAAATCTCCGTGAAGTTTCAGCTTGGTTGGAGTTGTGCAGAATAGGTGGCCTGACATAGCTTTTCCAGGTCCAGATTTCCAGCTGCCGGAATTCTCCCTCTTGGTGTGTACCTTGCAAATTATGAGAGAAAAGACATTAGAATTACTCCAAAAAGCATTATTATGGATAAAAACATTATAAATAACAGTAAGGAAACATGATGCAAAATGGACGTATCACATCATCTAAAGTTTTTGTCCATGATTTAGGCAACGTATTATAGATGATTTCAAAATTTTAATCAATTAATGTATGTCACTTCCTTGTATCTAGATACAATATGCAATAAAATGAAAACCAGCCTAAATATGGTAAAAAAAGTGAACTTTTACACGGGGTCATGCTTTCGGTATATGGGGTGGTGAAAATTTCTTAGATGAAATGACAAATGTTCGGTTATGTTTTTTCTTTGAAATGGAAGGATCTAGCATCATGTGCTCTTCTCTTATTCATGTCAATCTCGATATATGGGTTTGTAATGCACAAACACTTTTTCATGTAACTTCAAAGTTTGACTATATCATGTATTTAGAGTGGAGGAGTGAGGAT
Organism: Triticum aestivum; assembly: GCF_018294505.1. Lineage (NCBI taxonomy): Eukaryota > Viridiplantae > Streptophyta > Magnoliopsida > Poales > Poaceae > Triticum > Triticum aestivum. The sequence goes on from NC_057805.1 coordinate 315,759,416, forward strand.
TAATCAATAAAATACAATAAAATAAAATTTATGACATAAAAAGGTGAACAAAAGGGGGCCCTAGTATTCAAATCCGGAAGTATGGCAATGCATGCATGCAACACTGCGAGTCACGTCATGTTCCCAATGTTTATATGCTTGGGATAACAAATGTAGTTTATGAAATTCACATTGTGTATTGTGTCCTAGCATGCCTCGTTCTTCACTATGTTTGTAGTATTTTGGAGCATGATTTAGTAAGTAAAACATGAATTGTCATTAGCTTCCCACTAACTAGCATGAACTGGTTTAAAACTTTATACCAACAATCTTTAACCAAACATCGGTTCCTTTTCTAAAATTTCTAAACAAATGCTGATTTTTAGATTTTGGTGTTCATTATTAAGAACGAGTAAATTTCATTTTAGCATATCAGATAGAATTCAGTGCGATTGGTTGTGTGAAGTTTAGTGTGATTTATTCAAGTATATTTGGATATAGTTTCATTTAAAAGTTTATGTGAATTTTCACCGATATTCTACAAGTTTGTAACCAAAGATCATTCCCTTTTCAGAAAGTTTGGAAAATGGACAACTAACATGCCATGGTCGGAAATATTCACAGTTGCTAACACATTTGGGTAGTCATACCACAAAACAAAATTTGTCTTTAGTGTATAAACTGCTCCGCCTACTACTATTTGTCGTCATTGAGTACTCCTAGTCATCATCGTCAGAAGGGGGATGTCGACATTTATGCCGCACCACAGTTCGTCATCCTGCATTGTATTATTTTTCATTATTGTTCTTGTCATCTCGTTTTCCTAGTGAGCGCTGTCCGCGACCGTGCAGATCTCCTGGACAACACCATTCGTGAGCATACAACTGTCACTTGGCTCGTCGGAGCTGATGAAGTCCTTCCTGGCGATTACATAGCTTCGATGAAGGATGATTAAGTCCATCTCTCGGTCAACTTGGTCCATGATGACAGTCTCAAACGAGGACTGCATGGAAACGGACAAATGCAGCTCTGCCTTACCCATAGGGGAAAGCTTGGGCACGATCGTCGAAAGAAACTCCAGGACCACTGACTCAAGCATCGTGTCATCCTCCTCGTCGTCGTCTATCTCCATATCCCCATCATTGGTCTCTGTCTCTATCGTTGCCATTCACCATCCATCGGGACCTCCTCTTGTTCGACATCATGGCCTGCTGCTTCAAGCTCATCTGGCGATGGTTCAAAATGAAGGAAATATGCCCTAGAGGCAATAATAAAGTTGTTATTTTACATTTCCTTATATCATGATAAATGTTTATTATTCATGCTAGAATTGTATTAACCGGAAACTTGATACATGTGTGAATACATAGACAAACAGAGTGTCACTAGTATGCCTCTACTTGACTAGCTCGTTGAGTCAAAGATGGTTAAGTTTCCTAGCCATAGACATGAGTTGTCATTTGATTAACGGGATCACATCATTAGAGAATGATGTGATTGACTTGACCCATTCCGTTAGCTTAGCACTTGATCGTTTAGTATGTTGCTATTGCTTTCTTCATGACTTATACATGTTCCTATGACTATGAGATTATGCAACTCCTGAATATCGGAGGACTTTGTGTGCTACCAAACGTCACAACGTAACTGGGTGATTATAAAGGTGCTCTACAGGTGTCTCGGATGGTACTTGTTGAGTTGGCATAGATCAAGATTAGGATTTGTCACTCCGATTGTCGGAGAGGTATCTCTGGACCCTCTCGGTAATGCACATCACTATAAGCCTTGCAAGCAATGCAACTAATGAGTTAGTTGCGGGATGATGTATTACGGAACGAGTAAAGAGACTTGCCGGTAACGAGATTGAACTAGGTATTGAGATACCGACGATCGAATCTCGGGCAAGTAACATACCGATGACAAAGGGAACAACGTATGTTGTTATGCGGTTTGACCGATAAAGATCTTTGTAGAATATGTAGGAGCCAATATGAGCATCCAGGTTCCGCTATTGGTTATTGACCAGAAACGTGTCTCGGTCATGTCTACATAGTTCTCGAACCCGTAGGGTCCGCACGCTTAACGTTCGGTGACGATCGGTATTATGAGTTTATGTGTTTTGATGTACCAAAGGTAGTTCGGAGTCCTGGATATGATCACAGACATGACGAGGAGTCTCAAAATGGTCGAGACATAAAGATCGATATATTGGATGACTATGTTTGGACTTCGGAAGGGTTCCGGGCAAGTTCGTACAAATACCGGAGTACCGGGGGGGTTACCTGAACCCCCCGGGGAGTGTAATGGGTCTATTGGGCCTTAGTGGAGAAGAGGAGGGGCGGCCAGGGCAGGCCGTGCGCCCCCTCCCCCTCTAGTCCGAATTGGACAACGAGGGGGCGGCGCCCCCTTTCCTTCCCCCTCTCTCCTCCTTCCCTCTCTCATACTCCTACTCTTGGAAGGGTTGGAGTCCTACTCCCGGTGGGAGTAGGACTCCCCTTGGGGCGCGCCTAGGAGGGCCGGCCCCTCCCCCTCCTCCACTCCTTTATATACAGGGGAAGGGGGCACCCCATAGACACAAGTTGATTAGTTGATCTTTTAGCCGTGTGTGGTGCCCCCCTCCACCATAATCCACCTCGGTCATATCGTAGCGGTGCTTAGGCGAAGCCCTGCGTCGGTAGCATCATCATCACCATCATCACGCCGTCGTGCTGGTGGAACTCTCCCTCGAAGCTCTGCTGGATCGTGAGTTCGTGGGATGTCACCGAGCTGAACGTGTGCTGAACTCGGAGGTGCCGTGTGTTCGGTACTTGGATCGGTCGGATCGTGAAGACGTACGACTACATCAACCGCGTTGTCATAACGCTTCCGCTTACGGTCTACAAGGGTACGTAGACAACACTCTCCCCCTCGTTGCTATGCATCACCATGATCTTGCATGTGCGTAGGAATTTTTTTGAAATTGCTATGTTTCCCAACAGTGGCATCAGAGCCAGGTTTATGCGTAGATGTTATATGCACGAGTAGAACACAAGTGAGTTGTGGGCGATACAGGTCATACTGCTTACCAGCATGTCATACTTTGATTCGGCAATATTGTTGGATGAAGCGACCCAGACCGACATTACGCGTACGCTTACGCGAGACTGGTTCTACCGACGTGCTTCGCACACAGGTGGCTGGCGGGTGTCAGTTTCTCCAACTTTAGTTAAATCGAGTGTGGCTACGCCCGGTCCTTGTGAAGGTTAAAACAGCACATACTTGACGAAATATCGTTGTGGTTTTGATGCGTAGGTAAG